>NW_013952405.1:262367-277675 GCF_001266775.1 Austrofundulus limnaeus | reverse complement strand
GTGTGTGTGTGTGTGTGTGTGTGTGTGTGTGTGTGTGTGTGTGTGTGTGTGTGTTCTTGCCTGTTATAAATGATCTCATAATTCTTAATGAGACATACACTGGCTGTGTGTCTGCAACTGATGATTAACTTTTGGAATCAACCCTGACAAAGATGGCCGCCTCAGCCAGTTGATTTTAGAAAATGCAAAAAGGGCTTTAGCTCTTTTTGTGGTAGCTGAGTTATTTAACACACACTCTGAATGTGGCTTCTCAAAATATCGCATCAGATTGCACATACTGTTATTTTTGAGGTTTGACCAAAACAGCAACTCAATCCTTTCTAAATTTAAGCTGATCTTTAAAAACTGGCATGAAATGCTAGGCCTTTAGTTAATCATAGTGCATTTTATGTATCTTAACTTAAAGGGCACAAAATAACTGTCCTGATGCATCTCAGTAATCCAGGTAGAACAATCAAAAAGAAAACATTAAGGAGGTCCTCTGGACGGGTTTGCCCACCACGTGGCAGCACCTGAAACTCTTTAGACCAGAGGTGCCCAAAGTGGGGCCTGCAGGCCAATTTTGTCCCGCCAAACCATTAGATTTGGCCTACCAGCAGTTGTCCTTATTACTAGATTGTATTTATGTTCAGATTAAATATAAAATACAAGTCACTACAAGAGACATTTAGATTAGATTTAAACCCATATCTAGATTTGCACCACATATACTCAAATTTTAAATTATGAATAGTTTCATGAGCCTTTGCTGCCTGAGCATACATTGAATTTTCTAAAATAAATAAATAAATAAAAAAGAATGTGGGCAATCACACTGGCTGCTAGCTTAATCATAAAAATAAAACAACTTTACTTAAGAAGTATTTGCATTTCTTATAGTATTGCATTTAGCCCGCGGCCCTCAGATTCATTTTAATTTTGGCCCTCTTAGGGAAAATGTTTGGGCACCCCTGCTTTAGACCGAAGAAGTTTCTTAGAGGAGAGATAAAACGTTTCATTAAAGAAGAACCCGTCCAGAGGACCTACTTGTGTTTTTTCCCCCCACAAAATAACTATTTTCTGTTCCAGAAGTACCTTTTTATTTGAAATAGCTATTTCTTCTCTACATATAACAAATCCTTAGAATGGGGTCAGACCTGATCATCTGTTACAAAGTTCGGTACTTTTACTTCCTGATTGGGTTCACTATCTCAGTTATCACCAGAGGAATGAAACCTCCCCGCCCAGTTCTATTTGTGCTCTGTGTGAGTGACAGCTGTGTGCGGTACAGCTGACTCTGACGAGATGATGTCATCCCACAGCTCGGTGGGCGGGGCCTCGCCCGGGAGATGATTCAGGTGCGCTTCGAAACTTTTTTCATAAACAAGTCGGGGGAGTTGAAGCGATACCAGCGAAACTCTTCCACCATTTCGGTGCGACAGAGAGATTTGTTTGTGTTATTCCTGCTGAATAAAAGTTTAAACAACGTGTCGGGACAGATGTAAACACTCCACCACTCCGGGAGGAAAATGCACTGGGAATTTCTCCGTTTGACAAATGGAAAGGTGAGAGCGCGACCTGGCGCTTGGTTTTTGGTCGCAAAATACGAGAGTTGTTCTCGGATGTTTCTTCTGTAAATATGGAGCATAAGAATACGTTATTTTTTCATGAGTTTCTGTTCTTTTGTGTAGTGAAAGTTCTGCTGTTTTCTGTCATCAATTAGTCATAGCTACTTAGAAGACAGAGCCTCTGGTGCTTTTCTGTTTTCTTTTTTTATTCTTCTTTTTTTTTATTTGTTTTTAAGGTGAAGCAATAGTAGTGAGTTCTAAGTTGAATCGAGTGTTGCATATTCAGTTTACATTTTTTTATGTTTTGGACATATTGAGCTGGTTTTGTTGTATGTAGCCACTTCTTTTCTGTGATTTCTGTGTGACCAGATGAACACTTTTATTACTAAAGTATGGCAGCTCTTTGCATCTTATTTTAATAAATCACCACTTCTGCTTGTCTCAGAAGGTGGTCAGTTTATGGTCTCGGGTAGAGTTGGTATGTGTGTTGGGGAGAGGGGGGCAGCTAAAAAACCTCAGTTTTTTATTTTTTTATTTTTCAGAAAATGAACAAATATTTTTATATGCAAAATCAGTTCAAAGTCCAGTTTTTCATTCTTTGTATGTTCATGCTAACCCCCCCCCCCCACACACACACACACACACACACCAAAAAAAAAAAAAAAAAAAAAAAAAAAAACACAGACCAGACAGTTTTCCCAGTTAAACATGACCCAGACAGCTCTGGATTACTGGGTAATTTTTCCGCTTTCTTTTCTTCATAAACCATAGTGAGAAGTTAACTATCGTCCTCTACTTCCAAGGAACTGACCGTAAGTAGCCTTTAGCTCAAATGACTGAATTTGCCCTCTTTCCTGGCAACTGGCCTCAAAAAATGCAGAAGCTCACTTTTTTAACATGTCAGCAAAATGAATAAGAATCCAGTTTGCTGCTCGTGTGTTTTCCACTCTACCCCCCCCCCCCCCCCCCCCCCCCATTTTTTTTCTGCTAAATTCCTCATTTCCTTCCCGCTGTCATTTGCCCTCTCTGATCTTTTGCTTCAGATTGACCGGCTGGAGGTGAGCGGGTTGGGACAAACACCCCTCGCTGTTTCGTGCGGGACAGACGGTTCATTCCCAGCGGGTGACGATGGCACGCCGGACCCTCAGCGCACCAAGCAGGCTATCGCCCAGCTGCAGCAGAAAATCCTCAAACTCACGGAGCAGATTAAGATTGAGCAGACGGCCAGGGATGATAATGTTGCAGAATACCTCAAACTTGCCAACAATGCAGACAAACAGCAAAGCACGCGCATCAAACAGGTAGAACGAATGAGTCGGCTCTCTGTAGAACCTTTAATGTGCTTATGAGTGCGAGCTTCACAATCACTGCATCACAGAAAAAAAAACCTGTTTTGCCAGTTTTTGTGCCTTGAAGCTCAGAGGTGGTTTGCTAGCAATATTAATGTATTTGTGTAATTAAAGCGCACAATGCTCTTTTTAAAAACTGTTCTGTGACTGGCAGGTGTTTGAGAAAAAAAATCAGAAGTCTGCACAGACCATCCAGCAGCTGCAGAGGAAGCTGGAGCACTACCACCGGAAGCTGCGGGAAGTGGAGCACAACGGCATCCCGCGGCAGCCCAAGGATGTCCTGCGGGACATGCAGCAGGGCCTGAAGGACGTCGGGGCCAAAGTCAGCGGGTTCAGCGAGGGAGTGGTGGACAGCGTCAAGGGAGGCCTCTCCAGCTTCTCACAGGCCACCCACTCCGCCGCCGAGGCCGTCGTCTCCACGCTCATCCGCAACAAATACGGCAGCGCCGACAACATCCCCTCGCTCAAAGACTCGCTGGACGACCCCCCGGCGGAAGACGGGGTGACCGTCGGCGGAGGACGCCCTCTGGGTAACGCCGCCCACCACTTCCAGTCCAGTCCCAGGTATGGCAGCGAAGACGACTGCTCGAGCGCCACGTCAGGCTCAGCGGGGGCAAACAGCACCACGGGGGCACCCGGAGGCCCCCCAAGCTCCAAGGGCAACACACTGGAGAGGAGCCAGGGCTCCGGCCTGGACATGCTGCTACAGGAGATGCAGGAGTTGAGGGAGGGTCAGGCGAGGTTGGAGGAGAACCTAGACAGTCTGAAGAGCCACTATCAGAAGGACTACACTGTCGTTATGCAAGCACTGCAGGAGGAACGCTTCAGGTACACAAACAGACACAGAACCTTCCAGAATGTTTCATACATTCCTGAGATGGGAGCACAGTTGGCGCTGAGCAGGAACACTGGCTACTTTTAGAAACATACCTGAGTAATCACTTTTATCACAAAGCTTACCTGATGACATCTCATCTCTGGCAGCATGCACCATACCCATGCTCTTTTATCAAAGCAGGCAAACAGTAGATAAAAAGCAAAACCTTGACCTGCTATTAACCAACATCATCATGTATGCTTTCAGTTCACAGCGCTCGTCTTTGCCCTTACGGTAAAACTCAGACTTTGAGATTCGCGTTCACATTTCTCCAGAATGTTCTGACATCAGGGCACAAGAATGACAGCGAGATAAAGAAATATTGGACATTTTTCTTCCTAAAATGTCCAGCGTAGCTAATCTTAGTTCCTCTAAAACCCAAATTATTTTTAGCAAGAAAGAATGTCCATGAAGTTCTTTGCTGCCTTCACATGGGAAAAACATATTCATAAATAACATGTTTGGCCATGAAGGTCCTCTGCAGCTGAGCTCATCCTTACTATGACTAATAAATTATTGCATATAGCATGTCTTTTATTTATTTATTTATTTATTTAAAAACATTAACCGCTGTAAAATAGAGAATTAAGAGATAAAAAAAGAAAACTTTTTAAAACAAATTCTTCCAAAAGGAAAAAAAAAACACGTCTGTATGACTTGGAGGAATTTTGGAAGCAAAGACCATTAAAAAAATGTTGTCATATTTTCCCCAGGCTTTTAATATATTTATAAAACATAATTATAAACCGTATGTCTTATTAAAACATTTATCAGGAACAAAAATTATATAATAATGTAAATGAAATTTATTTACATTTATCACTTATTTTTATAAGTAACTTATAAGATGTTTACTAAATTCAAACTTACAATTAAAACATCTTTTGGGGGTTTTTGTTGGCTTTTATCTCAGTGAACAAATCAAATATATTTTAAGACTCTGGAGGAAAGGGAACGTTTTTAATGATTTAACCGTTGTATGTTTTAAAGAAACATTCTATTTTTGACTGCAAAATAAACACACCACACATCCTCACGCCAGTCTCACATGATTGGCCGGTCTCATACTGCCATCTAACCTGTGATTGGTTAGATGGATGAGCAGATGAAAAAGCACATCCTAATCTTATCAGCTCCAGTCATCAGTCCAGTCAGGTGTCATGTGGTCAGATGCCTCCAGGACCTGTATCTGCTAATGCCTGCATGTTTTTTTTTTTTTTTTTTTTTACTCTAAGCTTATTACGCCACAGGCTCTAACATGTGTTTTCTCTGCTTGTGTGTGTGATCAGGTGTGAACGCCTGGAGGAACAGTTGAACGACCTAACAGAGCTGCACCAGAACGAGATCCTCAACCTCAAACAGGAGCTGGCCAGCATGGAGGAGAAGATTGCCTACCAGTCCTATGAGAGAGCCAGGGACATCCAGGTTGGTTTTTCAGGCTTGTTTTCACGAGCACCACAAAGAAACAAATCTGCAGAAATAAAATAAATGTGGGGGTCAATTAAAGTTTTATTCCTAAAGTAATAATAACTCCCATCATATTACTATTGGTTTCATTTCATAACTGCAACATTGTCCTATTAAGAGAAATTAAACAAGTTTTTTGAGCAATTTCCTCATTGGCTAATCAGACTCTGCATCATAACATCAGACATGTTAAAACTGTTGTCACGCCCTCTTAAAACAGTTTAAAGGCATCATCTTAATGTGGATGTT
Source organism: Austrofundulus limnaeus (assembly GCF_001266775.1). NCBI lineage: Eukaryota > Metazoa > Chordata > Actinopteri > Cyprinodontiformes > Rivulidae > Austrofundulus > Austrofundulus limnaeus. Next base: position 272,186 of record NW_013952405.1, on the reverse strand, counting down.
GACTGTGTAAATAGGACAGATCTGTCTGGTCTGTCCATGAGATTTATTTGTCCTAAACATAATAATTTTCTTGTAAATGTCTCATATTACACGTATCACTTCCTGCTGTCTGTGAAGGCTTATGTTTTTGTGTGAAGTGTGTCGACTGAGCCCACAGTGGTTTCTTCTGCATTACCTCCTTTTGACAGCAGGGGGTGGTAGACGTTGATAGTGGACAGGAGGAACGTATTAAAAAGCCAAAACATCTTAAATTTAAGTGGTTGAAGGTGATTTACAGCCTTGGTTGATATTGTCAGAATCATTTAGAGAGGTTTTTATTATTGAGGGAACAGTGTTTTTTTGTGAGTTATTTTTTTCTACAAACATTAAAGGCACTAAATGAAGGTGCAGTAGATTCTGCTGGGTGTACAGTTTAGTTCTGATCTGTTTTCATTCACACTGTAGCTGACTTGTTTTGTGTGTGTCATCCTCTACAGGAGGCGTTGGAAGCATGTCAGACCAGAATCTCTAAGATGGAGCTGCAGCAGCAGCAACAGCAGGTCGTCCAGTTGGAGGGGCTGGAAAATGCCACGGCGCGGACCCTCCTGGGAAAACTTATCAATGTGCTGCTGGCCCTTATGGCCGTCCTTCTGGTCTTTGTCTCAACTGTGGCCAACTGCGTGGTCCCCCTGATGAAAACACGGTCCCGCTCCCTCTCCACGCTAATTCTCGTCCTCCTGTTGGCCTTCCTGTGGAGAAACTGGGACGCTCTCTCCGGGTACACGCACCGCGCTCTGCAGCCGCCGGGATGACCGCGTTGATGCCGCCACGTGTTGCTTTTCGTGTCGCCGGGTGATGAGACTGTTGTCGCAGTCCCGCAGGAGGGCTTTGAAGAATATTGCATTAAAGCCGCTGTGTGGCCGTGCACGCTGAGCACGTTCAGACGCAGCCTGAAATCAAAATAAAGAGGGGGAAAACAAAACTGGAGTGGAGTAAAGAACACTCGTTTAGGAAGGAAAAGACTGTTTACATTTATTTTAATGATGCGGTGGTGTCCCTCGCAGGATGCAGCCTTGTACTGTTTTTTATCTTTTTAGAGTTGAATCAATTATTATGTTATTTCTAATAATATTATTATTTTTAAATGTTATTTTATTCAGTACCATGTAGCATTATGCTCCTCTCTACATGGAGGGGAGGTTAGTCAGGAAACTGGGCTGGCGACTCACCCCCACAAAAGTCCAGTCTAATTTTAGAGACGTGCAAATGTGAGAATGGGCTTGATTGGTTTTAGGAAGAGAACTTTTACCGGTTTGTTATTGGTAGATTTGAACCTTTGCTAAAAACTTACCTGGGACTTGCTCCTTTTCTTGCTGTGATGAATTTGTTCAGAAAGAGAACTGTTTGAAGGACTGACCATGACTTCTGTGCATCATAAAGATGTTGTGCTTCCTTAGCTTTTCTAATAGCAAAGATTGGTTGCTTTTAATTAATTCATCTTTCATGTAAAAAAAAAATAGAAAAAACATTGGTTTGTGCAGATTATGAATGACAGATGATCTAAGAAGCGGAAAGCCAATGACATGCTGCTCACCGTAACAAAAGGAGCAAAAAGACTGAGAGCATCTGGTCATTGTCAGGCATCTGCCATGTTTGAAACATGTCCGCGGTGCTGCATGCTGTCATTAAGAAAATTACACACAAACCAATTCTGCTTTTAAAAGCAATGACAAAGCGCTATTGTCCATGTAAAATCAATTTGCCTGGATAATTGCCTCCGACCCGCCATATTTGATGTGATCAATTTAGGGAAAAGGAGACCGCTGGTAGCTGGTCCAGCTCCGCCTCAGTGGGATCAGGGATCACGCTGCTTCATATCTACGGTGCAAGTCGTTTCCACTGCCTCGCAGATGCACACTGCTTGTTATGCGATACTGTTGGAGCACATTCTCTCCTCGTATTATCTTTATGGTTGTCCTGAACCCTCTGTCTGAAGCTGTAACCACTCAGTGCCAAACTTTAAAAAACAGGGACGTCTGACGGTGGAGAAAGAAAGCGTTGCTCTTCTTTCCACTCACTTTGTGAATGTATGTTTGCGGGACATGAAAGCTCTTGTTGGGAGATGTAGTTTTTGAAATTGAAGAAAGCTGTTCACTGCACATGACCTTAATTCAAATGTTCAGTTGTTTTCTTTCTTTTTTTTTTATTTTTTGCACCTTGTCATCGTTGAGTCCAATTCACTGGCTTGGCAAATGGCCTTTGTCATACTTTTACCCAGTTGATTTGATCCAGTCAAGGGCACATCGATTAGTCCACTCTGTATTTCATGCCTAGAAGCTGATTGATCGCTCGGCCATTTAAACTGTACAGCTGCACTTTAGCATGACGACATATAGGTCAGACTGAGAAGAAAAGCTTTGATAGGGACTACAAAGATGGTCACTCTTTGGGAGTCTGCCCTCATCGCGGGTCAGGAGGAAGAGTTGACTCAGGTCAGGATCATCTTTGTGTAAACAACTGAACTAACACAGAAGAGGTTGGAACTGTTTTTGGTCACAATGGGAGTAAACTTGACTCTGCTCAAGTCAAGCAGGAAGTAAAAACTGTATTTGACGAGTACAGGAGGCAAGTTGACATTAAGCTGACTGAACCTTGCATGTCCTTTCAGTAACACCTGTAATGTAGGGTTGTGTGCTAAACCACTTCAGTGCCTTCTGATGTCCTTTTCTAAGTGTGGAATAAATAAAGTGCATTCCCAACTAAGTAGTGTTTCACCATTGTTTCTTTTTTAACTCATCTTCAACGTGTGCACAAATTATTTCTGTATTTTTTTTCCCCATTGTGGGCTGCCATCAGGTGTGTGGGAAGCATCTGGGGATAGTTCAAGGACCCAGAGTGGGGCAAATGAGGGCTTACCACCCACATTTATGAAATGCTCTTTTCTAACCTCTGCACCGCCACTGCCTTAATTATCACCTGTTGTCAAAAAGCAAAGGCAGACAGCACCGTTTATCAATGTCTTGTATGTGTCTATCCATGCGTTCTTATCAAAATATGAACCACTGGAACATTTTTAAAGAGATTTGCAAACTAAAATAGAAATAGCCTTTATTGTCCCGCCGAGGGGAAATTCAGGTGTCACAGCAGCATCAGTACAGAGTTTCACACACTACTTACTTTACAAACTATAGATGGTGAACACAAAATGTGCTTACACTGACTAGCCATGAAATGACTATGGTACTAATAATAAAAATATAATATAAAAAAATTGTGCAAGAATAGAAAACGATATGTTTTGTTTTAGAGACGGTAGACTATCAGAATCAGAAATTGCCTGTTTTCAGTGCAAAGCAATCTCAACAGACCAATAACTGTAAAGTGAAGTATCACAATGCAGACAAGAAACACAGATGTGCAATTACAGCAGAGTAGTGCAAATGATTTTTCAGTTGAGTAATAACAATGAATAGTAACAGTGCAAATGATTGTGCAGCAGCAGGTGTGTAAACGCTGTGATTTTTAACACTTATCGTGATTTTTGGGCCTGGTGCTGGTTATAAAGTCTGACAGCTGTTGGGAGGAAGGATCTGTGATAATGCTCCTTTGTGCACCTCGGATGCAGCAGTCTGTCACTTGAAGGAGCTCTCCAGTTCAGTCACAGCTTCATGCATGGGGTGGAAGACATTCTAATCACTGGATGTACACTCACAGCTAATTAACTCAGTTAAGCCAATCCAAGATGGCCACCACATTCAACTAACCTTATAAAACAAAAAAATGTCTCTAATTCCGTCGGTTTTACAGATATTGTCCTAAAACATGTTGTGGTTGAGAGTCAACACATACTTGTGACATCTGGCTATATGATTATTTTCAGTGTTTGACCAAAATATCTGAAATTCAATAAATCCTCAGTAAAAGCTGATCTTAGCCTTAATCTCTACAATGAAAGTCAGCGGGTGATATGCATTCCTTCAAGGACTCCTTGAGTTGTAGACCTTTATTCTGTTGAGCGCTGCTGCAGTTTTTTAAAGCGGCCACTAGATGGAGCTCTTTCACCTCGGGTGGCGCTAGTTTCTGTGCGCTGAATGAGAGGAGAGGAGGGAGGGGGTGATAAGGAGTGCCACAAATAGGTGTCACTCCTTATCAGGGAGGAAACAGGCTGGGTGGAAGGATTTTAGTGCTCGAAGTTAGTCAGTGTAGACCGTTTAGAAAAAAAAAACTTCTTCCTTGCTTTTTCACGCCTCTCCGTGAATGTGTGATGCTGACACACCTGATCCACACTCAGTACCTCCTCACGCCCTGCTTTATTTATTTATTTATTTATTTATTTATTTATTTATTTATTTATTTATTTATTTATTTATTTATTTAGGGGGGGTTGTTGCACTTTATCACTTTCCCCTGCCAGATTTGATGCGCATGGCCATGCGCCAAGGTAAACACGCGCGGTTACACTTATCAGCGCGGCGGCTGAAAGCTGCAAGTGGTGACCGGAGGGAGCCGGGGAGAGGAGAGAGAGGGAGAGAGAGGGAGAGAGCGCGCGGGCCCGGTCCCCAGAGGAGTCCACAGTAAATTGGCACATGCCGCGCAGGCGATTCCAAGCGATTTAGCATCAACTTTAATTATTGCATGTATTCTGAGATAACACTTCTGTGAGCTGATTTATGCAGCGTGCCTGACACACTCTGGGCTTGTCGCTCCACAACTAAAAGATTCATCCCTTTTCTGCTCGGAGACATGAGGGAGCATATGCGCGCACACACCCAGGGTCCAAAACATGCAAACCATATTCGTGCATTTATTTATTTATTTATTTTAGGTGTGTGTGTGTGTGTGGGGGGGGGGGGCACGTGTCAAGCTTGAATATTTATGACTTGAATGAAAACTGTGCTGAATGTCAAAAGCCCCGGAAAGGTGTGTGTTCGCGCGCGCGCTTACGCGTCCATCTGGTTGCACTTTCACGCTTCTTACCGTGCCGTATGTGTCCAGAACGGAACCCCGCGGATCTGCAGAACTAATCCGAGGACTGGAGAGCCCAGAAGGTGGGCTGGTGACCCCCCCCCCCCCAACCCCCAATGTTAACCTCAAGATGAGCGGAACCACATCACCCGGGGTGGAGACCCTCTCATCTTAAAAGAGCACTCACTCAGATGGTTTATAGTTATGATGTGGGGTGCTTTTATTCATCTTTAAATAGAGAGTTGGGACTAAATACGTTTAAAGTTGACAAAACGAAATAAATAAATAAAAAAAGTAACAGAAAACCAATTAATCAGAGCAGGCAGAGAGCGCTCATGGGACACATGTCAGATGAGGGAGGCAGCGCCATTAGTCAGGGCTAATGAGATGACACCCATCCTCTCAGGGAAATCGGCTTTTTCTCACATTAGTATTTTTATTATTATTAATTCCTTCATCAATCAATATCCAAACATCGCATGACTGCAAATAAAGTTTTATTATATGCTCATTCACGGCAATCTCCTAAAATTGCGCACACTAAAATAAATCTAACTCTAGGTGCGCATTTACATTTATATATGTTTTGAGAAGCTTAGAGACTGAACATGTGGCTCGCTGTGTCTCAGGAGAGGGACCGCTGAGCTGCAGAGAGGGACAGAGGCAAGAGGAGGCAGCCTGAAAAGAGGAAGCACGACTTGCTTATCGCGTCATTCTGGGTTCAGGCGTTGAGCAGGAAACAGCCTTTTCCTCTTGGATTGTCGCCGATACAGGAACAAACACAACATTTTTGTCTTTGCTCAATGCACCCCTCGGCACAGAACACGCGGAAGCCGGTCAGAAGGAAGAATGCCTCCTTCTTCCATGGAGATAGCCGTCCTGCTCCTCGGCGTCCTGGCTTTGGAGACGCGCCGGAGCGCCAGCGCGCTGCACATCCAACAGGCGTACGCGTCTCCAAACCGCACCAATAACTTCGCGGTGGACCCGGTGTCCAGGAAGGTCTACCTGGCCACGGTGAACACGATTTACCAGCTCAACGGGACCTTGAGCGTGGAGGTGGAGAAGAGGACGGGGCCGGTGGAGGACAACCTGTTGTGCCATGCGCCGCAGCTGCCCCAGGCTCCGTGCGAGCATCCCAAGTCCCTCACGGACAACCACAACAAGCTGCTGAAGCTCGACCGGGACCAGGGGGTGGTGGTGGTCTGCGGGTCCGTCTATCAGGGCTTCTGTGAGCTGAGAAGGATGGGGAACATTTCGGAGATCGCGGTGGAGTTCCCGCCGCAGGGCGAGAGGACGGTTTTCCCCAGCATGCTCAACATCGCCGCCAACCACCCGAACGCGTCCACGGTGGGGCTCATCTTCAAGAGCCACGAGGGGAACACCCGGCTTCTGGTGGGGGCCACGTACACGGGGGCTGGGACCCAGTTCTTCCCCAAGAACCACAGCAAGGAGGACCTGCGCTTCGAGAACACCCCGGAGATCGCCATCCGCTCCCTGAACGTCAAGGACCTGTCCAGACTCTTCACCTACGACATCAACCCCTCGGAGGACAACGTGTTCAAGATCAAGCAGGAGGTCAAAACTAAAAACAAGCTCAACTTCGTGCACGCCTTCATCCAGAAGACTTACTCCTACATTGCCTTCAACAACGACGCCATAACGGACCGAAAGGAGAACCAGCCCAGCAGCATCCTGTCCAGGATCTGTCTGGATACCGAGAGTCCCCGAAAGCCCACCGGGCCGGAGAGCAGGAAGCTCACCGAGTCCTACATCCAGATGCCCCTGCAGTGTGGGCTCAGCGGGAACGTCTACAACCGGCTGCTGTCCGTCTACCCCGCAGAGGTCCGCGTGCCGGGGGGCGCGAGGGGCCCGGAGCCCTACCTGTTCGGGGTGTTCTCCAAGGCGGACAGAACGTCGGCCCTGTGCGCGTTTAGGTTCGGGGACATCGAGGAGGAGATCCGTCAGGGCCGCAGAAACTGCTCCAACTCCCCCAGCAGCGACGTGCAGGTGCTGGACAGCGTCATCCAGGGCTCTGGGGCCGCCTGCATCCAGAAGGATAACCTGGTGGTGAGTCTAGTCTTTAAACATGTGTTTTTCAATTCGGTCAGAACAGAGGTCTTCAACCCTGTTCCCCACTGTCCTGCATTCAGTTGTTGCTTCATCACACCTGATTCAAATCATTCAATTATCCTCTCAGAACGTCATGAAGTTTAGCAGAAACCTGTCAATCACTCACTCATTTCAGTCAGGTGTTGAAGCTTGGGGAACATCTGAACAGGATAGTGGGTCATGAAGAAAATGTTTAAAGACCTCTGGGATAGAATAAGCTCATTTTATCAAACTGGACTGGTCCCTAAATGTTGACTAATTCCTTTTATTTCTCAAACATCAGTATTTTATTGGTATTAAAGTTGAGAGTCAAGAGTCAAGTGCCGTTTATGTCTAAATGTAACTCAAAGAGACACAGTTGTTCAGACTACAATACAGACCACTATCTCTGTCTCAGTCCCTTCAAAAACTGACCCTCTGCAGCCCTGAGGGCTCACAACTCTGATCCTTTTTAGAGCTGCAAAGATCCTCCAGATCGACTTGGAAAAGTTGTGGGAACGATGCTCATCCCCAACTCCTTCTTTATCAAATATTTAGTATGAAGGGTTAATAGTTCTTATTTGACCTACATGTTTATTGAATTTCTGCTGCTAACTATAACTCCACCACACATTTGGCACAATGACATGGGACAAATGGCTGCTTTGTTTTTGTCCCGTGGTCAGATGTTATCTTGTGTATCCAGACACATACCAGACTAGTTATTTCTCTTAAGGGGAAGTTTAATGCTGCACTCTGCATGACTGCTGTTTGATGATGAAGTAAGCTTCATTTCCATCCGGCTGGTCCTAACTGACCAGGGGGTCATAGGACGCTGTCCTGCCACTGTCCTCCCTGTTGGAGCTGGCCTTGGTGCTTTGTGTCCTCAGGGCGGCTCTCCCCATGACCAGATCTCTGATTCCCAATTGGCCCGCAGGCCATACTAAAACAGGCTTCTAAGTTGAAAGTGATCCCCACCACCCCCTTTTGTCTATGCTTGATGTTCTAACACTCGCTCCGCCACTCACAAGGAAAAGTTTGTCTCTTTGGTTTTCCCGTTTAGCTGCGGTGCACACGTGATTCTTTTTCTAGCTGACGGTTTGAAGGCCAGCACTGAGGGAAAGCCAGACACAATTTGTGATAAGAAAGATGAGGCCCTGAGCAGAAGGGCTCGTGGGAAACGACTCTACAAATATCCACTATGCCTAATTCTTTCTCTTTTTTTTTTTCGTTCTTTCTTTTTTGATTGTATGTGCTGTAAAATATTCAGAGAATTCCCAGTAGATGCTGGTGCTCAGCCAAGCGTGGCACTAATGTTTTAGTGCTGCTCGCCGAGGATTTGACAAAAGCAAAGTCTTATGAGGGTTGAAGACCATTGTAATCCCTATTCAAGTGTTCACTGACATGCCTAAAAAGTAATTTAGAAGAATGAGCAGTGGCGGAGTGATAGCTTCTGTCCCCGAAGTAGCTACTTGTTTTCTTGACACATTAAAACACTTGGTGCTCGCCCTGTCTTCGCTGTCCTCTCTTCTAACCTGTGAGTGACAAGAATCAATCTCTTTTTTTGGTTTGTGTTCCAGTTGCAGTCCGAGCATCTGGACTGCGGCGCAGCCCACCTGCAGCACCCCCTGGCCATACGGAGGCCCCTCAGGGCCGTTCCTCTGCTCGAATGGCCGGGCCTCAGCTCAGTGGCGGTGGACAGCGTGCACGACCACACCGTTGTTTTCCTGGGAACCAGCAACGGGCGGCTTCGTAAGGTGAGAGGCGCCACATGTGTGTGCAACTGTCTGAGACTTCAAATAAAAACTCCCCGGGTCATAACATAACATTGTTGGAGTATGATACTAATAATAAGGTCTCCTCCGAATGGAGTTAATCTTTTTAATGTGATTGAGCCCCGAAGCTTGGAAAAAAAAACCAATTGAAGCGAGCGACGCGGGGCTCTTCTGATGTGGCTGCTGAAGCGCTCAGTAAACCAAAGGTGTGTGATGAAACACTTAGAGCCCGACACTTCAGGATGAGCAAGGAAGGCCCGCTTTCATCCTGCAACTCCCCCACCCTCTCTCCTCGGTTCATTCATCCATGGGTCCATCCTTAAGTAGCCCTAATCAGGCTCCTTAATGCTCCTCAGACCTGGTTATTGTCGGAGAGGTCAGCAGAAAGCTCTTTAACGGATGACTCAGCTCCAGCCACGACCTCCACTCTTTAAACATCTGCAGCTTGTGAAAACTTTTTATTATTTTTTTTGTTCCTGACTAATGAACAGCATTCTCTAATACTTGTCTCAGCTGCATTCCTGGTCGCTCCTGACTGAGCACAACAATCTGCTCCACAGCGGAAACAACTTGAGCTGACTCGGACCCACTAGGTTGTTTTAGCATCAGACTGGTACCTTTTTTACAACATGAAAACTATGCTGCTGCAGGGTTTTAGTTTTTTTCTCACTAAAAGAAGTCGTTGTTTGCTTTCCATCGTTGAAGGCACTACTTTGGCCCTGACTGAGCATGCTGTAATAGTTTTTTTTTCATTTTCTTTTCTTTTTTTTTCTTGAGGAGAGGATGCTGTAAACCAGATGCACCACATTGGTTGGGGTTGGTTTAAGCGTTGAGTGTTTATGTGTGTCTGTTTGCTTGATTGCAGGTTTGACTGTGTTTTGAGGTGTTTGACTTTGTCTGCCGGCCTGTGTGAGCGGTTTAGTGATTCCATATGTTTACTTAGATAAACACCTACCCTGAGATTACACACTGTGTGTGTGTGTGTGTGTGTGTGTGTGTGTGTGTGTGTGTG
>NW_013952405.1:235585-260962 GCF_001266775.1 Austrofundulus limnaeus | reverse complement strand
ATAAATAAATAAATAAATAAATAAATAAATAAATAAATAAATAAATAAATAAATAAATAAAGCGGACTCCCTCCCATGTTTCAGTTCATCGCTCTCCTTTCCACTCACAATTTAACCTCAAAAGTACAAAAACAAACAAACAAAAACAAAACCAAGTCATTGTGCTTTATTGTACAAACAGACTGTATCTCAATGTCTTCCTGCTGTTTTCCTGCTGCCACACCTTCATCCATCTCACTTCTTTTTATTTTCGACGCACAAACACAGAGAAAAAAAAGAGCGTGCAGCAGCTGAGCACTCCTTGGCTGAATAGAGGCTTTCATCTGTATAAAGATGGACAGAGAATGGAGTCAGAGTGACCTGCCAGTACAGCAGGTGTTTTGTTGGCCGGCCGGGTGGCGCTTTGTGCCACAGCTCACCTTCGTACTCCTCCTCCTCCTCCCTGCTCTTTTTTCTTCTCCCCATCCAGGTGTGTGGGCTTCTGTTTACTCTCTCCTCACGGAGTCACTCTGCATATGTGTTCTAGTCTCCAGGGTGAAGACATGGCACAGCTGCTTACTCTCACTGCTCTGTGTGTGTGTGTGTGTGTGTGTTCAGGTGAAAGAAAGCGACAGTAATATTTGAACACCGAGATAACGTCTTTCATCAGAGATTTGCTCAGCTTCCATGTGCTCTGGTTTACCATTAACCAGCAGCCAGGCTCAGGCCCCGCTGATGGTTTTGTCCTGTGAACGTGTGTGTTTGTGTGGCCAACCGATGGAGACGTGACACTGGTTCTTGTCACCAGATGCCAGTCAGCGTGCCAGTTCCTCAGGATGGAGGGACATCTCCACTGGCAAGAGAGAGAAAGAGAGAAAGAGAGAGAGAGAGAGAGAGAGAGAGAGAGAGAGAGAGAGTATGTGAAAAAGGAAAAAAAAACAGAGAGGGAGAAAGAATTCCATTCAGCGGGACATGAATGGACTTCACACAGGACTTTCCAAGAAATGCACACACACACACACACACACACACACACACACACACACACACACACACACACACACACACACACACACACATTCTAACAGGGTCCGCTGGAAATGTGATTTATAGACAAGTAAAGTAAAGGCCCTTTTCAAAGAAACGTGAAGTGCCTGCTGGAATGAAAGATGGCAAAATGTATTCAGGAAATCCTATTAGTCCTCAATAAACAAGGTTTAAGAAGCTGAGGTTTTATATCAAACAGTTCTTTTGTATGTTTAAAACTGCAATATGTATAATAAGTCATGTATCTGGATTAAATTACACCTCGAAGGTAAGAATCTGATTAGTGATCTTTTAAAAAGGATCATGGTAACAATATGAAACTGGCTGAAACTATTTTTTTGCACATCCAGTTTTGTTGTTTTATTTTGTTTTTATGCTAACAAGCATGCAGTTTGTTTGAGACAAAAACATTTTTTGAGTAGTAGCTAAATTGCGTAATTATCTGCCTTCGACACAAGAAAATGGTAAAAAACATAATTTCAGCAAAATAGGGCTCTATTGACTCAAAGCAGAACAGACTAAATCTATAAAACGTGCAAGCTGCAGAGCAAAATGTTTGTAACAAATAAATACAAAGCATAAGAGTCAACAGTTCAGTTAAAATCAGTAACACTCACATGACTGTGTATGAAGATGCTGGCAAGAAGGTATTGAGAGAGAGAAAAACAAAAAAGAAAATGAATTCTTGGGGTAAATGTGATCCGATGGGAGAGAGAAAAACAAATTGTCCAGATCAAACAGTTTGAAATGAACTATAGTCATAATTAACCTCTGCAAACACACTGAAAACCTGGAAAATGATCACTCTGAATTTAAATGTGATATATGTTCTGTGATGTTTATGTATTATTTTTGCTTTACTTTATTTCCTGAATAAACTGGTGAATTAACTCACAAAGAGCATCCCTTCTTATCACTCTGTTGATAAATGACTGAAATTAGACGAGTCGGCTCCGCTTACAGAAAAACAAATCAATGAAATTACCTCAATTTTGGTTTGTTTTCAGCAAGAAGCAAATACAGACAAGTTTTCTTTGTAATCGTGGGTCTGATAGTGCAGTTATAGTTAAAACCTTCACAAAGACACAGCTGCTGAAACAACATAAACAAATTGATGTTTATCTTACAGTTCCTTTTAAATCTTTGCTACAAAAACACTGATATCTGAATCACTGGAGCTTTGAGATTAGTTTTTAACATCTGGTGTATATTCACAACTTGTGTAGGCTGAATAAAACAAGTCTAATATTTTTAACGCCCTCCATGCTTGGTTGCCAGTTCTCATTTCCTTTTTATCCTTGTCTTNAGAGAGAGAGAGAGAGAGAGAGAGAGAGAGAGAGAGAGAGAGAGAGAGAGCCGACAAATCACAGAAATAAGAGCTTTACACTGTCTGCGTGACAGGAAGTCTCACTCAGCACTGTTTGTTTTTCCTACGCAGCTCTGTGTGTGTCTGTGTGTGCGTATGTTTGCTCATACGTGAGAACGTGTCACCGTTTTATTATGTGGAGCTGTAGGAAGGCTGCCGTGTGGATAAATCAATGCTCAGCTAAGCAGGATCAGGCAATAATAATTAAAAATGCTCCTAAAATGTGCATGAGAAAGCAGAGCATGAAAACATTTAGGAATAAAATATGACTTTATTTACCAAAGTCTGCCTTAAAGTTTGTCTTAAAGTTTGTCTTAAAGTTTGTCTTAAAGTTCACATATGAACATTTTACATAGCTCTCTCATGAGTTGTAAAGTAACTAAGTACAAATACTTCTTTACTATACTTAAGTAGAATTTTTGGGTACTGTACTTAAATAATTATTTTTCAACCTACTTTTTACTTCTACTTCTTACGTTTTCACACAGTTATCTGTACTTTCTACTCCTTACATTTAAAAAAAGGCAAGAAGTAGAAAGGCGTTACTTTTATTTCATTTTTTGCTTGTTTTCATCCCAGCTGCTTATTGTAATAAATAAATACTATCCATATAAACTGTGCCTCCTAGATAGAGTGAATTTAATTGTGGTTGAATGAGAAGTATAAATATATAAAACTCTGATACTGTATTAGTTTGTACACAAACAAATCATGTCACACTCCAGCAGGACATACAGTAATCAAAATAAAAACTACTAAAGAAATATTTGTATTTCATGAATTATATTATTGCATTTGGCCGCAGCCCTCAGATAGATTTTAATTTTGGGTAAAAGGTTTGTGCAGCCTTGATATATGTATATAAACTGAAACAGTTAGACTAGTGCATCCTAAATTTAACATCAGTTACTTATTTTAATACAACAGTCATTTCTTTTGGGGAGGTCACCTCCTGATAAATGTCATTACAGAAAATCGAACTGCTCATTTGAAATCAGTACGTTTACTTTTATTACTTAAGTACAAAAAATATCAGATACTTTAAGACTTTTACTCAAGTAATATACCTAAAGGAGACATTAACTTTTACCAAAGTAATTTTTTGGTAAGATGCTTGTACTTTTACTCAAGTATCACTTTGTGGTACTTTATACAACACTGGCTCTCTCAGGTTTCTAAATATGGTCAGATTGTCATGTGGGCTTTAGACATATAGACTAACTGTACATTCAGCTTCAACACAATGAGACAGAACAACAACATAAAAACACTTGATCTGATTAAAAAACAAAGCATTTTCTGAAGTCCTTTATATCATCGACTGCCAGGGTTTTTGTCAAACCTTGAAAATAATGTTAGACATGTTCTGTAAGATCTCATGCAGAGCATGTTAGGAATGACTCTCAGCTACTACCACCACCAGGCTTAAGCTCCATAGTTGTATAATTAATGTTAGTTGACAGTTTTTGCGTTTGCTAAGGTCAAACAGTTGTGATGACATAACAATTAGATTTTAGATCCAGTGATTAGTTTTTAAAAGTTTCATTAAAAATACCGAGTGATTGGTGAGATATTTTGCTAACACAACAGACAAATGAACACACACATGCACACACACATACAGACAGGAAAAAACCTTCCTTGCCTGCCTTTCAGTGACAGGTGATAACTAGCATGCATTTAACATTAATTAATTATCAGCCAGGGTGCTTCCCTCAATCCAAATTATAATCATCTGGTCTTTAAACATCATTTTATTCTATAAACCCGCAAATGGTTAAACCGTTTATTAATCCATGAACGACTCATAATACTGAAGTTTCTACTGAAGCGTCCTAAAGTTGTGCTCATTTTGGGAGAAAAAACCCCAATAGAGATCATCTTATTAAATTTTACTTATCTTTGTTTTTTTTTGTCAGCTGACCCTCCTGGCAAACAAGACCTTGGCCAATCTGACGCTGCCAGCCAGTGAAGCAGTCCACCACATCATGACCTTTGACCCCAACGACAGCAACTTCCTTTATGTCATGACCTCTCACCACGTAAGTGCGCGTCTACTGACGAGCTTTTAATCGCTCCAGATGTTTGCTGCCTCTCTGTAAAAGTTTGTTCCCGTCAGCCTGCTGTTCGGACCACAGGAACCACAATCAGAACACATTCGAAGCAAATCCTCCTCACCTCTGTTTTGGCAAACAAACAGGTTTGTGGTGAAGCTCAAAGTGTCTGAACGCTCCAGAGCTGCGTTTTGGAAACACCTAGTTTCAAAAGCCGTTCTGCTTATGAGGCTGCACCTTCAGTGCTCTGAATCATTATCTGAGATTAGATCATTGTGTTTCCTGCCCCAGAAAATTTTTATACAAATACAGATAAACTAAAATGTGCCTTTTTTGGCTGAAAAAAAATGACTAGAAAAAAATGTGTGAATTGTCTGAATGACCTTGCTGAATCTTAAACTGAAATTCAATCATTAAAGTTCAAACAAGCAGAACAACAAGTAAAAATAGCAAAACAGTAGTAGTAAAAATAGCTGAAAGTGAACATGGGTACCACTGAAGGTAGAAGCTAAAGTTGGAAAACTATAGCTAAAAACCAAATTAGCAACACCTCAGGTAAAAGCTAAAATGTCAAAACAGTAGCTAAAAGCTAAATGGAGCATAAGAAGACAAAAATAGAGCAAGAATGCTGAATTAAGTTTTTGAAGAAACTGAAAAGTCTCACTGTACTTCCATGGGGAAAATTTATAAAGTAAAATTATTTAAAAGGTATTAAAGTTACAAATACTGAAAGTTGTAGCTCACTATTTCTGATCAAGATGAAGGTTTTGATATTGGAATGGCTAAAATAGCACAAAGAATGCAGAATTAAAACAGGAAAACTGTACTGTATTGTGCAAATCTCTATCACATTTGCATTAATCTGGATTGTCTTCCTGTTTTATGGTTTGCTGTCCTGGTTATAGGTTTTATTCACTCCGCAGAAAAGACAAATGCAACTTTCTTTTTTACCTGCCTGTGTGTTGGTTGGTTGGTGCAGAGGGAGCAGAGGGATGCTTCAATTTTATTTTTGCCTCTAGTAAAGAAACAAGAAGTCATTAACTGCGCACAGCATTTGTTTGCACAGCTAACAGATCCAATATTTCTTAGATACCAGCAGCAATCACAAGGGCTGCCTGTAGATTTTTAAAGAATGGTTATTGTCTTTTTTTTTTTTTCAATGAATAGTAAACATGTTGAAGTATAAAAAAAAGTTGTTTATGCAGCCAAATTTTATGATGTGGTCAAGTTTTTGCCATTTTAAAAGTAACTCATCTTTTAGTTTATGAGTTACTTAAAACGGATAAAAATGGCATTAAAAGTGTTGTTTAAAGCTCCTGGTCCAAATCCTTCAAATGACGTAAAACAAAGTAAAAAGAGAGCAAAACAGAGAAACAGGAACATCTGAGGAGCTGAAACCAGCAGACGTTTGGAATTTTATTTTGTTCAGTGACATATTGCATGATTATCAAAATGGTTGTTGAGTAAATTACTGTAATTTAGTTCAGCAGTGGCCAGCACCACCTTATAAAAATATTTTTGCTTTCATCTTGATAACACTGTTTAAAACATTGTGTGTGTGTGTTGTTGTTGTTGTCGGTGTGTGACGGACAGATGCTGAGAGTGAAAGTGGCACAGTGTGACCAGTGGAAGAACTGCAGAGACTGTTTGGGAGCAGGAGACCCCCACTGTGGCTGGTGCACGTTAGAGAACAGGTGAGAGTCCCCCACAGTTTCTGTCTCTTTGTCTTTAAATGTCCTCTGTCTTCTCATTTAGCTCTGTTGGACTCCTTTTAGTCAAATGTTAGTCAAACAATTGATCATATGCCCTGGTGTCATTCCTACCCTGAGTTTCACTTCTCTACTCTTTGTTTTTAAAGTCACGGTTAACACTCTTTATGTGCCTGTGTGCTTGTGTTCATCTGTTAGCAAAATATCTTTTACACCAGAATGGGTTTTACTGAAACTCTCAGAAAATAATCATATGTGCTTCTATCTGATTAACTTTTGGACTTGTAAGAAATGTTGTGATGGATTGTAATCATTTCCTTTGAACAGTTAGAGGATCAAGAAGTCTCTAGTTTTAGTCAGTGTTCGTTTTTAGAACTTACTTCCTTGTTTGCTATGACATCATATCCAGGGTGTGGACATTGTAAGAACAAGTGATGCAGGGCTATTTTGTTGGATCTTTTAGGCAGAATGGTTCAGTCAGGCTGAACCACAAGCGCTGCTGTGATGTGATAAACTTTTATGTCTAAGAATAAACGTTCAAGTCTGAGTACTGGACCAGTTTCCTGTGCCTGATTTGGGTTTTAATTGTACATGTTTCTTTTCAAACTGGTAACTCAATTTTACAATATCCATCTAACCCATAGATTTTTAAAAAATGGCCAGAATTCAGTTATATTTTATAAATATTGAGCTAAAATTTGGTGTGTTCGTACGCATTCAAGCTAAGCTAATGCCTTTGGTATTAACAACTTGGATTATTTAGAATTAGAGCGTAATACAAGCTTAGATGGACACTTCCATCATGCATCTCGGTAAAACATTTTTTTCCCGTTATTTTGGCTTTTGTCACTCTGACTTAGAATCTGTCACCCGGCTGATTGAGTGTTGGCAGAAACACAGTGTGTTTTTGGTCAGGAGGACTGTTGTTGGATCAGTATCGATTTGCCTTTTTTTTTCGTTTGGCCCCTAGACGTGAGAGTAATCTCATTGTTAGGAGGGGCCCCCTGGCTCTCAGACTGTGGGNCAGCGAGGAGTGACTTGGCTGAAGTGGAGCTGTGAGCGAGTGAAAGTACACTGTGATTAATGTGGCGCTGTCAGGACTAGCTCGCTTGGAGAATATGTGTCCTTTCGAACTGTGTTTGTTTGTCTGCATCGTGTATGTGTGTGTGTGTTTCTCTGTGTGTGTGTGTGTGTGTGTGTCTGAGTGACTTGGTTGGTTGCTCGGTGATTAGAGCAGATCAGACATGATAGTAGTGAGTTTTGTGATGAGCTGAGCTGCAGATCTGCAGGCGTGGGCATTGCCAGAGGCCAGTCAGTGCTGGAGTAGAGTGGAAACGATGGCGAGTTTGTGTGTATGTGGTCAGACTGTCATCCGCTTGTCTCCTCTTCTTATTTATCCATGTCTTGTCTCTTTATCCCAGTCCCTTTCCCGCTTCGCTGCGTCTGCTTCAACCCCTCGTCATTCTCCCCATCTTCTGCTTTCTTTTCCCTCTCGTTCTCATTTCTGGCTCTTGTATGGTGAATTTGGGCTTCTATCTCCCGGCCTGCTGCTCCCTCTCCCCAGTTCTCGTCTTCTCCTCCCCCCAGTGCCCTTGTCCCCCCATCTCCATCCCTCTACAAAGGAGCGTTGATTGTGATGATGGTTGTGGGAGTGAGAGAGAGAGAGAGAGAGAGAGAGGGAGCACACTGGTTCTTTTTACGAGAAAATGTCAAAGTGTGTAAGTCTGCGTGTGAGCGTCAGCTTGAGTGTGTGCGTGTTGCTCTCTGGCTCTCGGAGGCCTGGGAGCTGATGTCATGTGTGTTTGTGTGTGTTTGATGCGCTGTTTGGCCGGGCCCGCCGGCCGCTGGGCTGGCTCTGTAGATTCAGGGCCTCGGGGATCAGAGAGGGGTTGAAGTAAAGGGGGTGGGTGGACAACTACAGACAACTGTGAATGAAGTAAAGGAGAGAGAGATTTAAAAAAAAAGGCACCACTAGATCTTACAATCTGTGAAGCCGCCCCGGTCTCTGTGGGGGCCTTTTTGATTTTATGCACGGCTCTGACGTCTCTCAGCATGTCTGCGTGTGAGGAAGAGCATGAAAACATGTCTGTTCACTTGTTGGAGAATGCATTGTTGTCAGAAAGAGAGAGCTCGCTCCTCTGGCAGAGATAAAGCGCGGCCCTTGATCACTCCTTTTCATGCTGGCGACGGCTTAATCTGCCACATGTCACAAGGAAGCACTTAAATATCTTCATTTGAATCAAATTATGCTTGACACGCCATCTTTGCTATTCATAAATGATCATGCTTATCTGCACATTCTTATCTCGCGGGGACTTTCTGCGTGTTTGTGTCAGTGGGAGCACTTTAGAGGCTCATATGTTGTGCTGCTGTTTAACAGCCTCGCCGGATTCCCACCTCATCACACACACGGGTGGGGAAGTGGGGGTGCGATGAGTTTTCGCAGGACATATTTTAGCTGCAGTCGGCTCTTGTTTATTTTAAGGAGCAATTTTTGGAAAGCTTTAACCGTCAGCTGAGCACGTCGAGGCAGGGAAGGAGGCGCGTGTTTGTGTGCGTAAACTGTATTCTTTCTAATATTATTGCATGAGAATTAGTCTTTCGGAGAGACAGGAAGTACTTTGAATTAATTTCTCCACAGTGCAGCATTTGATGAAATCACTGTTTGAATTAGCAGCCAAGATATGAATACATTTTAAGTTTCATTTTTATATACAGACAAGGAAATAGAAATACAGTGATCTGAGTGAGTTGGTGTGTTCGCTTCCTTGTTGTTTCCATGCTTTCGCTGTTGGTTGGTGTTCATGAGAGAGGGCCTGTCTTTTCTTGTTTGTTTCTTTGTTTGTTTTTTTGTGTTTGGGTTTTTTTTAGATGCAAAATGAAATTTCCTGGATGCCTGCATTGAGTTTCCACCAATTAGGAGGTATTCAGCGCTTAAGATAAGATCTAGAAGACTTCACTGGTTAAACCAAATAGATTCGTCCAGACGGAAACAAAGACGACTGTCACAGCACTGATGCAAACAGATTCTGGGTTTTACAGACTCTTTGTATGAAGGCTCCATGGCCGTATGTGGACTTACTGATTTTTTACTTAAATTTTTTTACATTTTAAGTTGATATTTCTTATTGAAAACTGACATTATTGGGTAATTAGTGATTCTAAGTTGGCTGCAGTTGTGAGTTTGTTTTGTTCAAATGAAAAGAAAGGACTAACTCCTGCAAAGCATTTGAAATAAAGGTAGATGGATGCTAATGAGTTATATTTTTGACCTTCTTTTCACTAATTATGTAAATCACATTGTGATACGTTTGCCTTACTCTTACCGAGACGATTGTTGGACGTGCTTCAAACAACACACCCTTTAACGACTAGCTGATTCATACATGGCAACCCCTTCAGACGTTTTAACAGTAAAATGAGCCTCAAAAATCTGTAATTTTTGCAAAACATCTGGGTGCAGGCAGACTGTTGGCTGCAGCAAAATCAGAAGGAAATGAGGACGAAAGAACTTATTTCTGGCAGCAGAGTGGGTTGGATGTGGATATTTAATGTTATTAATTGTTTTTAATGTCCTATAGGCTCTGAAATGTAAAATAAATTTGAAACTGAGTTTTTGAAAAAATCCGTAAAATATGAAAAAATCTGTGAGACTGCCCTATGCGTCCGTACACCTGCAAAATAACAGGACAATCTCAACAACTTGACATGTATACTGATTGACCAATCAGAGCCTTTCTGAGGAGGGCACACAAGCTAAAACAGTCTCCAAATAAATTAGATTTTACAATGAAGCATGGAAACATGTTTTAGTTGTTTTTCTTGCAGCTACTCCCTTCTTTGGGAGTTGCCACAACGTGGGACCTTGTGTTTTGGAATTGTCTTTATTAAACTTTCAATGAAAATAATTAACACAAGGCACACAAACTGCAGCTGAAAATTTTTTTTCATGTTGGGCACAAGTCTTCACAACTGTTCCTGCTCCCTCTCCCTCACATGATGAACAGTTGTCTGTCATGCATACATGGGTGTTAACCAACAACTGGTTCTTTAACTATAGGAAAACTTGTTACAAATCAGCGTGTGGCCAGTGGGTCTCTGCATCCTGTTTTAAGATGTCAGGTTAAGATAAGCAAACTATCAGTACAAGTAACTGTCGCTCTTTTTCAGCCTTTCATCAGTCACAGCAAAACACACACACTGCTAGCTTTATTAAGAAACAAATAAAATATAACAAAGCCTCTACAATCACACGAAAGACTTTGCATTTATTGCCCTTCCAGATTTGCCTGTTAAAAACCTGCACCTTGTTCTTTGCTTTGCTTCATACAGAGGGTCTGAACTCTCGGCTATTGAGAAAGGATTGCTTGCTGGATGTGTGGACTTTGTTGAAGTTTAAAAGAATTGGATCTGATTTTCCCAATCACTAATGTTTGGCCGTGATAGTGCACCAGCTCCACCGTGAAGGAAACTACGCTAAGAAGCTAACCAGAAATTGCGTGCGCTGTAAACAAACATCTCTTACTGAGAAGAGAGAAGTACCGAGCCAAACAAGATGGCTGTACATGACTGCAGGCTTTGCGAGGCAAACTTTATTTAATTTGGAAGCCTTGTCAACACGGACTCAATGGTTTCGTTCACTTCCTCCGCTGCCATTGCTAAACTACAGACAGACTAAAACAACGCAGAAAATCAACGTCATCGTTCACAACTTGTCCTTCTGTTCGCTGATTGGCCCGGTTTCTACCAGAGAAATCCTTGTCAGTAGCCGTGTTTCCATCAATGTTTTTAAATGCATATTTTGAAGTATCACATCAGAAAAGGAGAGATGGAAACACATTTGCCGAATAAGTTCTGATGTAGTGAACATTTACCTCACATGGTCGATCAGCTGTTCCCGCAGTAGAGCAACTGCAGCCGCGACTGACAGCAGGACCCTCCTCCCACTGTCAGCGTCTTCTCAGTTATTCCCGTAACGTGAAGAGAATTACATTTCTTTCTCTACGTCGCCATACAGCAGTAACATTGCCAAAACAAGTTGATGTGACAGAATAATTACAACTTTTCCAATAGTAGCAACATGTTCCTGATAACTTCTCTCCATTAACCTGAGATGTGTGGACCCTGTGAGTTTGCGACTTTTATTTCCTGTTAACTACACACATGCGTCTGACGTAATTGATTCACTTCAAGCCAGTTGATGGAAACACTTTTGTTTCGCATTTCTTCATTTTTTCCTTTTTGCAAAATTTTTAAAACTTGCTCAAAATTCGAATTAAAATTGTGTAGAAGATTTGCATAAAATCACGTCGGAGTCACCAAAACTGTAAGAACATTCGTATTCAAAGACTGAAGTCAATACGAAAACCACCACTGTTAAATAAAATGATTTGTAGAAGGAATAAAAGCACACAACACCAGAATTCTGGAACCGAGTGTGGTTTCCTGTCACCAGAGCTGACAAACCAGGAAGTTGATCAATTTATACAAGGTCTTCAATGCCTGCGTTCGCCCCCCACTGACATATGGCTGAATCACAGGCATTCAGACAAAATTCTCTCCTACTGTTATTATAACGGTTGATTATGTGTTGTTATATTCTTCAGACATGTAACTAATCTATATCAATCAAAACATAATAGATTAAACATTGTCAACATTATAAACAGGAAAACCTAAAATATATAGTGTTGTGTTTTTAACATCAGTATTAACCTGTAATAACTATAAATTTGTTCAATTGGATGGAAACACAGCTAGTGAGAGAAAGCCCAGACGGAGCAGTTAAAGGGGATTAGAATCAAGCAGAACTGCGTAGGAAGGCAAGGGCCAGGCTACTTCCACACGCAACCTGGGCTCAAACTTCTAGCCTTAGAATTACGAGACCCCTGAACACCAAACTACTGTGGCTCCGTGGAAACATCTCAGTTTACGACACAAATATAATTGTTGATCAATGAATAAGTTTAAAGCTCAACACCTTAGAAAAGGAGTTCTGTAAATGTGGAATGCACAAAAAATATCTTACTTGTTGTAGATACTTCCTCGAATGACCTGATTTTGGCTGAATTGACGATCAATCTAATCTGAGAAACAATCAGAGCGGTTAATGTGAATGCTGTTTTATAACATTTAACAACACATTCTCCCATTGTTAAAACAGCCATTTAGTAGACATGAGATGGATTTTTAGCTAAATATATGCAAATTTTTAGCTATTTTTTGCACATTTTAAGGTTAGTTGGCAGTGGCAGCCATCTTGAATTGTTTGACTAAAAAGTTAAGTTGTAGATGTACATTCAGTGATTACTTTCTTTAAGGCTTGCTTAAATTTGTCCTAAGGTTTAAAACATATTTTTATAATGCAAATGAACACGAGCAAAAACCATTATTGCCTGCCTTTCCCTTTCGACAGTGAGCAATAAAAATGTTTGGTTTTTTTAATGTCTGCAGGAGGCTGTACTTTTAGTATAGCTCACATCAACATGAGTTTGAACCAAGAAGATATTTAGAATGATTTCCTGGCAGTACGAATGTCACAGTTGTGCCAAATTATTCAGTAGTTACTGAGAGACTTTTATCCTGTCAGTGGGGTTTTATTAGTAGCCGCACATTGTTTTGGCACGCCTGCCTTGAAACTCAGATATCTTGTTAACAGCTGCACATAATTCCCAGTCGCTCTAAAATAAACAAGTATTTATTTTCAGAGCAGAAAGGAAGTTCAAAACTAAACAAGAATAAATGATTAAACTGATTTTTTTTCTCATATATTTAACTGGACTCTTGAGGCCGTGTTTAGTTTTTATGAGTTATGGGTTTTTTCTTTGCTTAAAGAACGTCGTTTGTATCTTTGTCCTGGTTGCAGACCTCGCGGTCCTTACGGGTCCCTAAGTGCAGGAGGGACTGAGCATTCTGGACGTCTCCTTCCCTCAAACACAAACCCTCACACTCACAGGCAGGCAGGCACATGGCCACACACTTTACTTTCAAAAAACAACTAGCAGAGTGTGAAAGGCAAGTGGGCTGCGCCAAACTCATTATGTGGCGTGTAGAGGATGACAATAAATGGTGCCTCTGTGTGGTTCCTCCTTCCCTCTGAAGTGACTTTGTCCTTCCAGCAGATGAACGGAGCTCCGTGCCAACAGCCAAGTTCATTAGTGAAGCACAAGTCAGAGTGTGAGGCCACCTTGTTTGTTGAATGCCCTTTAACAATCCCTGTGTCCTAAGTATTCATCGTATTCACAGATTCACACACACACGTGCTTTATGTTCGAGCAAACAAACACACATTCATGGATTGACTGTTGGCCCGTGCAGATTAAAACCCACTCGGGTAGTTTTGTTATTCACATATCTGTAATTGGCCCCTGATCTGTGGCGCCCTTTGGGGTGAGTTACCATGGCAAAGCGTGTGACCTAGAGTCAAGTAGTCTCCTGAGTGGATCCAGGCGAACTGACAGCCGGGCTCTGACTGAAGAGACCAGAGCACCTCATAAATCTGCAGGAAGCAGACCGTCAAACCCAACGGTGAGACTTCGTCAAAGTCCTGGAAATTCAATGAAACTGAGAATTTCGAGCCAGAGTTATAGCTAACTAAAACTAACTAAATAACGAAAACTGAAATAAAAAACATTTTAGTTAACTAAAATAAATAAAAACTGTAATAAAATGAAAAAAAAAAACCGATAACTAAAACTGTATAATCGTTTTACAAATCTAACTAAAACTAATTGAAATTATAGATAGAATATCCTTAGTTTTAGTGTTTGTCAATTTATTTTGAGACTTGTGGATTTTTTTTTTCCAAATCGAGCAGTTTCACATTAGCTGTGTGCAGTTTGCGGCACCTCTTGGTCCGTAACATTATAGTCGGCTGCTTAGCATCGCCTGCTAAATGATGACAACAAAAGTTGGGAGAAAGCAGAAACGTCCACTTTGGGATTTCTGTGAGAAATATAAAATCAAGTGTCTTGTATGGAAACTGGTGATAAAACAGGTGGAATACTTCTCAAGACAAAAACTGCATGAATCAAGCTCACACAAGATGGCTAACTATGACTATCTTGACACGCTAGCTTCTCTCAGTAGCTCCCATGAAAAACAAGTAGCAGGTAGTACAGGGTTGGAGACAACTATTGTCACAATCACCGAAGTCCTTAGTTGGCAAAACTGAGTTACACAATTATTTTAGGAAGGTGTCGCTGTAATGGACTGCTTTAACTAGCGACCAAATAGCTGTAGGTTAGTTAACTCACAGGAACATCACAACAAGCTTGGGGATGCATTGGCAAATTCAAACTATAAAAAAATACCTAATACTTGAACTAATAAAAACTAAACTAAAACTAAGCATTACAAATGCAATAATAACTAGAAGCACTTGGAGAATGCAAACCTCCGCCAAGTCCAATTTCCCCCATCCTGTAATAGAGTAAATGCACAAAAGCAGAGATAGAAACAGATTTGCCCAATAAGTTGTGACGTAGCGAACATTTAAGCAGGCAGTATGCAAGGAATTTCTTCTTGGTGGAGTCCAATGTGAAAAAAAAAAGAAGAAAGTCAGACTCGTCACCCAACGTTATTCATCGTGAAACTGGTGTCGGATTAAGCTCCTAAGTTTTCATCAGTCACATTTCACCGTGTAAAACGTCAGTTTTATCCCTTTGTATGAGTTTGTAATGGTTTGACTCTCTTCATAAAGTTCTTCCTGGTACCGTCGCTCTGGAAGTGAGGGGGTCAGCGCGGCCGAAAACATTACCTCGCCCCTGGTCTCATTTAAATAATAAAAATGAACAAACAAACAACCTCCAAGTCCACCGCACCTGTGCGCATCACTCCTCTTCCTCATTCTTCATTGATTTTTTACAAGCCTACGACAATGTGGTGTGTTTGAGGAAATGGGAAAAATGGGTTTCACGTTGCAGTCACGCACTTCCTGGTCAGAAGACGTTCAATGCGCACCAAATGCATAAAAATGCGTACATTATGGCAAGACTTATTCATCATTATATCTGGTTTTAATATTACTTTTATAAAGTTTGAAGTCCGTGCTGTGTAATCCAGTTCAAATGAACACTGAACACTCTCACTGTTTTTTACAGAAGCCCTGTGAAAGCATCACAGCTTTGCCGATCTGAGAGGATTAATAGAAAAAAATTCCTGTATCCGTATCGTGATCCGGAACATCACCAAAATTTAATGGTGTGTTATGTGGGCGAGTTCCCACATGTGGTAAAAATGTCATGACAATCTGTCCACAGGTCCACAGACAGGCCAACCGAGAGACCGACATACGTGACCAAAAACATTACCTCCTTGGCGGAGGTAACTAATAAAAACTAGCAAATCCACTGTAAAAACTAATTAAAACTAACTGAATTAAAAGAAAAAAGTCTAAAACAAAATAAAACTAAACTATAATGAAAAATCCAAAACTATTAAAACCTTGGTTTGAGCAACAAAAGGATGAAATGTTGACCTTAAAGCTCGGCATTCACACATCCGCCGCGGTCAGCCCTTTGGTTTATGTAAGTAGCTGCAACAATGACAAGCAATTATTATATATAATTGTAATGTCAAAAGAAGGTGGGGGTCAGGGAAGTCGTGCAAATGCTCATTACTGCTCATGACTGCTGTGAGTTGTCTCAGTCCACTGTGGAGTCTGATTTTTATTTTTTATTTGTCTAGATGTAGCATCCAGAAGGAATGTGCTCGAGGACTGCTGGCTCGCTCCTGGATCCCTGTGGGTGAAGGCCCCCAGCAGTGTCCTTCCATCACCCTGACGCCCCCGGAGATCAGCATCTCCGCCGACATCAAGGTAACCATTAATTCTCCTCACGCCGCCGTCGCTGTGACCTTTTCAATGAGTCAAACAGACGCGGCTGCTGATCTTTATAGAACTATGGCAGCAATGGGGTCACTGTATTTAAAGTTGATTTCTCAAACGCGCTTTATAATCTGACACCTCTTTCTATAACTGCCCAGCCTATTAATAAAACTGAACTGATAAGATCACGCCACTGCTGTTTGATGCACCGGTCCCCTCGATTCACCCCCACCCACCACCACTGTCTGTAATAATACGAGTGTTTGCTCAGTTCTTCTGTTTGTTTGGCTTTCTGGATTGAGAGGGATTTGCCTTAAAGGGGATATCTCATGCAAAATCCACTTTTAGCTGTTAAATGCATTTTGAATTTAGTCTCTCCATTGCTGCACAGATATCTTTATATTCTGTTTGGGACATTTTTTAAACCCATTCAGTTTTCTTTTGCTTTCTATGATGTTTTTTGAACTATTACATCACAGTATTTGTGACAGAACTCCTAAATAATGTCTGGACTTACCAACTACGATTTGGTGGTCTTCATTCTCCTCCAGCTCTGGGTCAGACTCTGGCTCCAACATGTAAGGCTGGATGGACGAGTCTTCCCTTGTTGACTTCTTTTAATTACTTATCGTTGTGAAACACCTCATTTAGATTTAAAGAGACAGCCTCAAAATGAGTTGATCTGAGATACACCTCAGAGAATGGGTGAAAGAGGGGCTTGTGGAGTTACAATAAGGAGGAATTCAGACCAAAGTATTGCAGTTTCCACTTCATATAGACCCCAACTGAATGATTAAAATGTGAAAAAGAAGGATTTAAAAGCAGGATATGTCTCCTCTAATTCTGTTTCACTGCTCTCATTGCATCTCATTTTAATGAAATTCATTTTATTTTTAGTTCACAACAAGTTCATCTCAGGGCACCATACAATACAAACAAAAAGTCTGTTCAAATCTGATTCCAATCCAATTATTTTACATTACCTCCACATAGTGCATTATAAAATGGCAATTAGTAAAATTGACGAATTTAAGTAGGCCATCGGATTGCGTCAAATCTTAATTTATTTAATCTTTAATACAAGTTTGAGCCTGGCTGTTAAAGAGTTTTGTATGTATGAGGTAAGATTTTAAAATCTATTTGGAATTTGACAGGAAGCCGATTGAGAGAAGCTAAAAATATGAGCCCTACTCTTAACGCTCATCAGAACTCTGGCAGCAGCATTTTGGATTGAGACTTAGAGAGTTTATTTATTTATTTATTTATTTATTTATTTATTTATTTATTTATTTAAGATCCAGATATTAATGTGTTATGTATAGTTTACAAGCAAGTCTTAGTTCTGAAACAAATGTGAGAACTTCTCTGTGATAAGTGACGCACAGCTGCCCAGAAAACAGGAAGCAGCCAGGAGTGAGACCGCTTTTGAACCTTTGAAATGTGAACAGGATGTTTAAAGAACTCCTGCATGGTTTTTTTTCAATACCATCTGTAATTAAAGCTCCTACTTTACTTTGTGTTCTTTCTAATTTGAAAAAGGGAGTACGGGACTGTAGGACTTTAGCCTCAACAGGGTGATTTCCAAGCTGAAACCTAGGTGTACAGGAAATGATCGACTGAAGGATGATGCAACTTTCAAATCCTGTTTTTAGGTCTTTGCTGGATTTTTTTTCCCGTTTTCTTAAAGACGTAACTCTCAGATGCTGTTCTTCTGCTGTGCATGGTTCTTTTAAGCATGACACTTCTTTTGTTCTCCACTTGTCATCGCACAATCTAAAGCTGTTTGATTAGTGTGTGCTGACAATGTGCGTGCTTTGGGCTATTTTCAGCTAGAAAAGACGAATATATTTGTCATGTGTCTTACCACTAAACTTAGTCATCAACAAATGTGTGCATGGGATTTACTGATACTGTCTGTTTTTGTGTGTGTGTGTGGTGGGGGAGGGACATAAAAAGTAGTTTTTTTAAATAAATGAGTGAATTTAATATCCACAGCAGTTCTTATTTACCCTCAGTCATTATGTTTGAGTAAGTTGTTTAATAAGTAAATTCTGTGAATGAAAAGTGATGCATTTACTTTTCTTTACTTATTGTCTGCTAGAAAATCTTTAAAGCAATGTTTTTGCCCACGTCTGTGTGTTTGTCTGCTTCTTAATAAAATATCTCATGAATCCGGTGGATTTTGAGGAAGCACCCAGAAAGCTCACAGCTTTAATAAAATAAAATAAAAAAACAGACAAAGGCTCACACATTTTTTTTATTTTTAAAACACCAAAAGTGTATTTGTGACACTTCAGAATTGCTCACACATTACTTATTTTGAGTTGTCCTCACCTTCTGAGCTTCCACACCTTTTTTTTAAACCAGTATTTTTTATTCACTTGTACAAGATTGAGCAGTTGTTGTGTTAATGAGTGAGTTTCTTTGAGCAGTTCTAAACACAACATCTAATAAAGGTCAGACAATTTCATAGTCAGATGGAGCCTCAAAAACCTGTGCCAGGACTTAGCTGAGCGTAGTTCTCTGGAGGACTTCTTTTCTACAGTGGGGCACTGCATCAACTGTGTCTAGATGCACTTTTTACAAATAAAACTGTTGTCGTGTTTTAATGAAAATGAGTTGTTTTTGCTTGAAATCAGAGTAGAAAGACATCAACACTGCATTTGTTCATTTATTGTCATATTGTCATTGCAATATTAAGCACGGTTATTGCAAATTGCATGTTTTCTTAATATCGTGCAGCCATAATACAATGTGTGCCTTTGAAAATGTTATAATTGTAAGCTTTTGGCTTTTTTATTGTTTTATTTAAGTTGTGAGTTTATGTCTTGGGAGCTTTTGTCAGGGACTCACTGGATCGACAGCTGATTTAATTTCACAGCTAATTCAATTCAAAATGTCTGCCACAGCCATCTAACATCAGGAAACACAAAGTGTCTCAAACTCAAGAGTTCTGTGTGGTAGTAGCTGACCATCATCTTCAACACATACTCTGAGCTTTAGCTTTTTTGACAGTATTGCACAATGTAACATGAAACTACGATTACATTGTAGTTTGACCAAAACGTCTCAAACAGCAACAGTTCTCATCAGTGGAGGATCTCAGTTTATTATACATTCTTTCTAGCAATACTAGTTCTTCATTTGCAATAAAAAAATGTTTTGCAACATTCCTTTGCAAACTTTTGAGCAAAAATCCCGTGTGTCATTTTTTGTTTTTTTGTCAGCTACTTTCTGTTCTGTTAATGAAAAATGCAAGGTCAGCTTTAAGTTTTAGTTCGGCTTTTTAGTGCAGGAAAAACAAAAGGCACGGAAAAGTAAGGTAAGTAGTCCTATTAACGTTCCGACACTGATTTTTAAGCCTCACTTTCCCGTTTTACTGTTTGTTATGATATGATGTCTGGTTTTTCTAAACCACCAGTCTGATTTAATCAGTCCTGGCAGGATAATATATCGCGGTTCAGAAAGGTGTCTGATTGGTTCTGACATGCAAACTGTTGTTTTCAATAATCCCCTTCTAGTCGGTGTAACGGAGAGATAACAATGGCATGATTGGATCAGTGATCTTTGCCACGTGGGATAGATTTGACCTTTAATTACAGATGGTAATTTGATGTCGGCCGGAGACGACAGGTCATTAATTGGTTCATTAATCGTGAATATTTGCTGGTTATGAAGATCGGTCCTCAGTGGGGCTGTAATGGCTTCACCAGCTGCACTGATTCACAGGCAGGAAGCTCGGCTCAAGGTTGTCTCCCCAAACAGGAAGCAGGCAGGAGGTTGGAGCCTTCGCCAGGAAATGATCGATTCTGACGAACAATAGAGTGAATTTTTTTTAAAGGCATGTCAGCACATGCTGCAGTCCACCTCAGCCCCCTACCTGCTGAGGTGCAGAATACCTCCCCCTTCCTCCTCCTACACCCCCAGCCCCCCACCTGTCACCTCACCACCCCGCCTGTTTTTATTTCCTCACATTGGTCTCATTTAGCCAAAAAAATCAGAGGTGTCAGCAAGGTGTTATGTTTCTCATTATACATCTGTCGTACCTCAACACCCGGATTTAAAAGTAGCACGCTGCCATCTGTTTCTTCATTACACAGTAAAGTTCATCTATTTCTCTGCCTGAACTCCTGAGCAATCTTGAAGTAACGCCAACCTCATCCGCCCTCTCAATCACGGCGTGTACAAAAAAATAAATAAATAAAATAAAAACGAAATTGGAATCCGCATTTGTGGGCATGACAAATTAAAAATCAAATTATTGTTTTTTTCTCCCCGACAACGTGAGCAGCTGTTTTTGCGCCTGTGTCTCAGGTTTTTTTTTCTTATTTTTTTGTTTGTCATAGGATGTTGGCATCCTGATAAACGGCAGCGTTCCTGATCTGACTGGCTCACGGGTGGAGTGCGAGTACAGGCCGGGGGTCTCTTCAGCTGCCACCTTACACCTGCACGGTCCCGCTCAGATCCAAACATGCCCCTTACTTCCTCGAGAAAACTACCAACCCATCCCTCCTGGCACAGGTGAGACATGCAGACAGCCTTCTACTTCTCAGACAGGTTACTCCACACAGCACTGCACAGTTAGATGAATGTTTTTGTATTTTTTTTTAGTAGAACAAATGTAATTTCCTCTTTCATCTCTAATAATGCAGCCGATTCAGTAGCAGCAGAGCAGCACTGCTGTCTAGTTTGTCTCATGACAGCGATATCATCTCCAAATGCTCCTGAGCTCCGCCCGCATTCGGCTCGACAAGCTTTGTTTTTCTGCAGATCACATGACTGTTTCGGTGGCGATAAAAGTTAATGGCACACCTGTGGTATCTGGGAGCTTCATCATCTACGACTGCGAGAGGACCGGCGCGATACACCCAAAGACATCGTAAGTCTCACGTTTGACTACATCTTAGAGTTAGTGGCGCTCGGAGAGTTTCCACTGTCACTGTGTTTTATTTTAATACAGATTTACACAAAGAGAAGGCAACAGTGGAAAACCAAAAAATGACATTTTACAAAGTGGAATAGTAGTGTTAGAGATTAAAATTGTTTTGTTTTGTAGCCTTTATGTTTTATATTGTTTCTCTTCTTTACTAAAGGAAATCATTTCTGTCAAATCATGGTTTCCAGTTGGGTTGGCGTCTTAAAATTAAAGCTCTTTTTTATGTTTCAAATGACTGATTGACAGTTTTACCACAGAATGCTTTGAAAGGTTTCTTGATCTGAACCAGTGTCCCATCTGACCTGAGCAGTGTTTTACAGGATAAAGCTGATCATAACAAACCATTCTGTTGTATATGTTGTAAAGATGGATGAAGACACTCTGCTTTTATTCGTTGCTCAAAATTGAATCCCAAATGTAAATATTTTGGGGTGGCACCATATTGTATTTTCAGGTGTGGGGGTTAAACCGTCGATAGGCATTGAAGCACCTCATTTGGATTTAAAGAGACCGCATCTACAGTAAACAAGTTGATCTAAGACCCACCTCAGAAAAGTGGTGAAAGAGGGGCTTGTGGAGTTACAGTAAGGAGGAATTCAGACAAAGCATTGCAGTTCCACTGTATGTAGACCCCAACTGAATGATTTATGTGAAAAGGGATTTAAAGGCAACAGAATAGTTAAAAAGGTGTTAAAAAGATGTTAAAAATAAACACAGGCTGGTATTATTGTGATTATAAAACATGTAAGGCCACACGGAGGCACATGTAATGACTGATGCCTCAGAACAAGAAGGTCCAGGGTTTGAAACTGTCTTGGGCTTTCCTGTGTGGAGTTAGCATGTTCTCCGTATGCATGTGCAGACGTTCTTTAATTACTCAGGTTCTAAACTTTACAAGTTTAATTAATTGGAGACTCTGAATTGTCCCTGAAGGTGTTGTTTGTCTCTGTGTCCCTTGTGACCAGTCCTGGGTGTACCCTGGATAAACACCAGTTCCGTCTGACCCAGAACAAACCCAAGAAGGAATAAAAAGAAAAGAATAAGTAAATGTGAAACGTTTTCTTTAAACAAGCACCACTTTATTAATAACTGCATGTACTTTTGCAAAAGTAGAACATTTGTTTCGGTTTATTTTTGTCTTCCAAGCATTTCCATTCCCCTAAGACCTTCAGGCCCTAACTAGCAGATTTATAATAAGTCTCTTCAAACAAACCTTCTTAAAGGAGACTAAATACCAACAAACTTGCACTTGAAGCCACCTCTAAACAGTAAACTTTAACCAAAATATCAGCCTTTGTCCTTTGTGACATTTTAGATCTGAACACACAGCTGGACAGAGGAGGCAGAGCACAGCTTCTCATCTGTGTTTGTCTCCTGTGTGTCCCCAGTCTCCTCATCAAATGCTTTCTATTTCGGCCACGCTGGGTAAACACAGCCAACATGTCCTCTTGGAGGGCTTATTGTGTGTTTGGCTTGCTCCTGGTTTCTCAGAGCTGGATCAAATGTTGGATTAATATGCTGTAAACGCTAAGCCAAAGGAAATTAGATATGTATGTGTTGGGTTTTTTTTGGGTTTGTTTTTCTTTCCGTGAAGGACTGCGACTTGTATGGCCTGGTCACAAAGAGGGTTTTCTCATATCTGGAGGCAATCCAGCTGGCGTCCAGCTGCATGTTGGAGGATTCGCTTCATCTGATGGGCAGATCTTAGGCTTACAGCACCATCATCACTAGTGTGTGTGTGTGTTTGACAGATTGTCTGAGATCAAAAAGCGTTTCGGTTTCTCTCTTTTGTTCACTTTTTGAAAGCAGTTTCGAGGTGTGAACACAGCGGTTGCAGGTACTTGCGTGCAAGACTGCATCCAATATGTGCACGTGGCCCCGGCTCCTGGTGAGGTCCAGGAGTGTGAAATTAGATGGCGGTTTTGTCGAAGGTGATAATGAGCAAAGTGCCGTTCTCACAGGATGAGCATTAGGATAGAAAGCGCAGAATTGATATATTCTGTGATCTGATTCACTTCAAGGTGTTTATTTTTTATTTTTTATTTTTTATCGTGACTTTGGTGATAGACTTACACCCTCAATCAAAGTGGAGATTTTGTTTCGTCCTTTAGGGGAAAAAAAGGCATACATCAAAGTCTTATTGAACAGTTAGGAGCAAATAACTCTTTTCTTATGGGAATAGCATTTTTCTTCTATTAGTACAAAGATGCTTTTCTGTTTTAAATTGACTGATGCTACATGGGTTTGATGTTTAACTAATGTTTGACTAATGTCATGCTTTGATGCGTTTTTCATCAAACTGTCGTTATTCTTTTGAGAAGAGTTCAGATTAAAATTATTTACTATTAATGAGTCTGTTTTATGAATGAAACAAGCCTTCGTTTTCAAAGACACCCACACATGAAAGAGTTTTTACTAGATTTAGTTATCATCTTAAAAAGACAAATAAATACAGACTCAGTTTTCATGATGTAGGAAAATGGCTGAAGTTTTATTGTAGATATTCTAACAGCTGGTGACTGTGTAACTGTAATGGGTTTTTTATTGCCTGACACCAACCAGAGATTGTAACCAATTTACAAACAAATTACAGAAGAACTGTATTTTCCTTTTATCGCCTGTCCCTGAAAGGCAAAAAGCTGTTACAAAAATGGCTACAGTTCAGTCACTTTTGCAAACGTTGTCCTATAATTTGGTGTCATATCTGAGGCTGATCCTTAACACAAATTTTGAGTGATAATTGTGAAAGATCTCTTTAAAATTTAGCCATTAATTATTAGAAGGACATTTTGTCTGTTGGCAAAACATCAATATAATCAATCCAGTTCAAGATGCTAACACAAAAATGACTACAATTCAGTCAGTTTTACAAATATTAAGCTAAAATTGGACGTGGTGGTAGCTGAGAGTTCACAACAAATAAACTTTATGAGATGGGGGTGAAATCTCACAATATGGCAGATCAGATATAATGCTCTTCTCAAGCTTAGAGGCTACGTTCACACTGCAGGAAAATGCGACCCTCACAGTCTGAACATGACAAATCTGATCTTTTCTAATCCGACTCAGGCTTTTCTTAGAATGTGGTACTAAGTCAAACACATATGGATAATAAAGTTACTGGATCGATACTTTATTTAAAAATAAGATGCTGCACCGGAGAAGCCGACTAGAGGCAGGTTCAAATATCAACCCTGAACTAAACAAGCAGGTCAGATTATTTAATCTGCTCTGTCTGCACAACTTCAGAATCGACATGCTAACATGTAGCATCCATTCTTAGCCTGTAAACAGGGAGCTGAATGTGACGTCAGTGGAGAGTTCACACTGGAGTCCGATAGAGGTCGCATTTAAAATGCAATGTGAAAGTCCATGCACAAAAAATAATCAGAATTAGGACCTACATTGTGAACGTCGCCTAAAGCAGCTCCCAACTCAGACATTTGTCAACCAAAGATGATTTTAATCTAAACTTTGACATGAAAAGTAGCGAGCGACATGCATTCCTTCAAGGAATTCAAGGTCTTTAATTCATTTAAATATTCTGAGTTTCCTCTTCATTATCAAATTTAAAGTGATTCGACAGTTGGTGCAGGCGGCACATGAATTTGTAAAAATAGTTTCACATTTAAAACACAACGAACAGATGATAGGTGTGAATTTTAGCACAGTGGCAGTTTTTTTTATATTTTATTTTTTTCTCAAGTACAGATTCCAGATTGTTCTTTTGTCATAATAATGAATCTTGGCTCTGAGCAATCCAAAAATATTCTGGCCCCTAATTTTATTTTGTTTATATGTATTTATTTTTCCTTTTTGTATCAGTGAGTCCAGCAAATTACAAACAGTGCATCAAATGAACCCACGTGTGATTCAATATGTTTAATAACTGTAATAAAACAGGATAAATATGTTCGGAACGAGCTGAGATCTGAATATTATTTACTGGTTTGTGAGGAACTGTAGGTTGTTTCTCTCTGTTTAAAATGTGAAATGGCTGATCAGAGAATGTGTGTGTCTGAGTGTGTGTTTACACACTTCTCCCTCAACACACAAAAAGTGGTCACCCGGCAAAGTGTTAATGGTAACCAGACGATAGCATTCCAGGCTCGAGAATCAGCCCAGAAGGACAAACATCCAACCTGCACTCTTGTGCTTTTGTCTCAGACTCTTTGTTTTTTTCTTTATATGTCAGGTCATGTCTCTACTTTCTCCTCTCTCTCTTCTGATGTGGTTCTCTCAGTTAACTGCTGCCCTCTTTTATACCGTTTTGTGTCGCTCACCCTACTGAAAGTCATCCTTTTCTCCTGGTTGTATTTCTCTTTGACAGAGATGTGATTGAGGATGTGTGTTTAACCACTGTGTCCACTAAGAGGCCCTGAGAGTGCGAGGCTCTCAGTGTATTTAGTGCAAGTGTGTGTGTGTGTGTGTGTGTGTGTGTGTGTGTGTGTGTGTGTGTG
>NW_013952405.1:222486-235535 GCF_001266775.1 Austrofundulus limnaeus | reverse complement strand
GTGTGTGTGTGTGTGTGTGTGTGTGTGTGTGATGACTCGGGTTGGGCACATTCACAGGGCAGTCAGACTTCGGTCGAGCAGAGAGAGAGAGTGTGTGTGTGTGTGTGTGTGTGTGTGTACACAAACTTTGTGAATGTGTGTGTGGGATGAGGGATAGGTGTGTTAGTAGCAAAGAGGGAGTCAGGAAAAACAAGAGAAGCTGCAGCTGATAAGAGCCTTGAGGGGTACCGTCTGCTTCTAATCAGAGCACACACACACACACACACACACACACACACACACACACACACACACACACGTTTCAATGACACGTCTGCATCCTCTTACACCCACCTCCACCTAATCTGGAGACCCCCTCGGAGTTGCTGCTATCACTCCAGGCGCTATCATCCTCCGTGTGGGACATCTGTCTCTTCCCAGAGGCGAGCTGGTGATGCACACTTCACTCACACTTTTTATTTAAGTATCTCTTTGTCCGGTCTTTATTGTACACTTTTCCCCAAAGTTACCTCTCCTCTTTAACTTGTACACTTGTGGGGCTGAATGCTTAGATCAGGGAAGGGTCAACTGGTGGCCCACCAATGAGCGCTACCCTCCCTTCCCCCAGTTACTAATTTTTATCTGTTCACAGAGTTTTAAAACAAACCTGTGTGTTTAGTCTGCTTAGAGACGCTGTCTGCCATGAAGGATTTTAATGTAAGTCGGCGCTACAACACGTTGCACAAAGCTAAATATGAGAAGTTTACTGAAGCTGTAAGAACATAAACAATAGAGAGTTTTTACCAGAACCACGCAGGAGTCTTCACACAATGCTTTGTATGCTGTTATGCTTCAACCATTGGACATTACCATTGTGCAACGTACATTACATGCATTTGAGCATGAAATATGTTAAGTTACTGCTCTGTATGTTGGTAGAACTCAACGATAATCATCACCCTCCACCTGCCTTAGACTCATCTGCACTTAAAGCACTAGGCATGCAGTTACCTGTCTATTTTTGGACTTAAATATTCTAAGAAGTAACTATATCAACAATGTCTAAACATGACTTCCTCTTTAATATTTACCATATCATTAATTTCAGTGACCAACCACTTATGTGGACCATCCAAAATAAGGGGATTCAAGCAACAAAGATCACTTTACCTGACCTTCAGCTTTGACCTTTGACTCCCATATCTTTACAGACCTGCAGTAGGTCAAGAACAAATATCATGTGAATTTGGACTGAATTCAATAGCTCCATTCAGGAGCTACAAAACACACAAGACAGTGTGACGGACGGAATTCTGCCACTAAGGCACAGACGGACAGCTGAAGAACAGTATGCCTCTGAGGCATAATAATGACTGTTTTGTTACAAGTGTGCAGCACTATGTGGCCCTCTGGTAGTGTCAACAAAAACTGCGTCCCCTTCTGTCATTTAAGTTGTCTATACCTGTCTTAGGTTATAAAGGGTAGTTTGGTCATTTTGTAGTATTGTATATCAGGCAGAACATCACATCAAAATAATCAAACTATCCCTTCAAGAACCTGCTGATGAACCTTATTTTCTGAAATATCAGTACAAGCAGTGTAAAAAAAAAATAAAAATCTCCAGCCTGCTTTAGCAGATATATAAACAAGAGACAGCATGCAGGCTCATGCATCATCATTTAGCAGTGGGAGAGTTTTATCTCGGCCCATTTGGCTCGCTTTGACCTTCCTGTCAAAGGAATCATCATGTCCGCTACTGTGACTTATCATTACTTCATTTTATTAAAGCTCCACTTTGATGCCTGTAATCAGTTCAGCCTCTGTGTTTGTTTCGCGCTCTGAGTGACTCACAGCGAGCCGCATACTCAACTTCTGCATGGGAACGGATCACAGGGAGATAATAGAGGGGTGGAAAACAGGCCAGATTTGGCAACCGCTGACCTTGCTCCTTCTGTGTTTTTTGTGTCTTCATGGGTTTTTCTTTTTTTTTTTTTGTCAGATGCACGAGCTGCCTGAGCACAAGATGGAAGTGTTACTGGGACCAAGAGAACCACCTATGTCTCTCCAATAAAGATGATTCAAAGCATCACCTGATAGAAGTGAGTATTTATAATCTATCAAGCAGACACATGGAGGAGGTCATGGTATCAATGTCCTAATAGTCTGACACAACCCAGACGCGGCTGGAACAACAACAACAACAAAAAAAGTGTTTTTCTTTAATAATCTGACTCCAGACGGGTTAGGCAAGAGCAACCATGGGGTGATTCACTGTGAGGTCATAATGTCTCAACTACAATGTGGAGAAATGTTTAAACCAGTCATAAAATCTCAGGAGGGTCTGTTTTTACAGGCTCATAACAGGCTAATGTGCCATTTTAAAGCGTCTCAGTCCTGCTCTTAAGTTTCGCTTTCTGGCAGATTTGTGTGACAAAGTGAAAGAGTAGCTTCACTGTGCTCATATTTGTGTAGGGAACTCTAACTAAATGTCCAGACGGCTTTTATGTATCCCTTTTGTTTGGAGTAGAGGTGTGTAGAAATGGATTTGTTAGATTTATAGAAGATTATAAAACCGTGTGAGGGGTTAAAAAACAGAATATTAAAAAAAGAGGACTGGTGTAAGACAAAAATGTTAGTGAAAACAGGGGAAACTTTTCCCAAAACAAAGTCTGGCCCCGTTGGAGCAAATCACCACCATTCCCTTTTGGACATTTTCCTGACAATGTCAAGATTAAGTCAGCTACTCAAGTGTTTGGGTCCCGCTTACAGTTTTTACTCCAGAGCCAGAATCCCATGGCCTGTGTGGCCTGGCACATTTTTCCTCTCAGGGTCTGATTCCGCTCACACTTTTTCTCCATGTTAGCTGAAAGAGGATATGGCTCACCGTCTTCAGATCAGCTGCTGCTCCACGGGTCGTCATTTAGGCATTTTATTGCCGTGACTGTGCAATAATTAGCTTTACATCACATGACCTCCTTCTCAAACAGCTAAAGCAGCGAACACATCAATGCATCTTTAAAGCTAATGAACTGAAACTCCATTAGACTTGCTGTTTTAGATGGAAAAACAAAAAGGAAAAAACATGTTTGAGCATGAAAGACTTGTGGTTTTTTTAAGGAACTTTAGGTAGTTTTGGGTAATTAAAGAGACAGTACATATCTTTTAATGCAGGTTTTGTAAAGAAATTATAAACAATGTCTTACTTGTTGTAGAAAGCTGTATGAAAAGACTCAGTCTGGAGAAACAAAGTTTGACATGAGCTAACAGCTACTTTGAGCGGGGCAACGTCTAAACAGGTTTACTGATGTTTAAAACAACTTCAGTCAAAGGGTTTCATTCATTTTGTCTTACACAGTTATTTACTCTGATTTCTGTGGCAATTTGTGAACAAAAATAAGCAGCGACAAGAGCAGCTAGGTGGCTCCTTCCAGTAAACCCTGAGCATATATGTCAAGTTGTACAGATTGTCTGTAAATTACACGGATTTTTGCCCATTTTGCATGTGTACTGATCTGTAACTGTACCCATTTATATTATGTGAGATTATTATGGATTTGTGTGAAAATTACAGATTTTTGAAGGCCATTGTACAGGCAAATGCCTGGGTCACTTTCTGCTTGAATATTATGATATAAGTAGGTAAAATGGAATTTACAGCATTGAAAAGATTTGTAAAATAGGTCTTTAATGAACTACTTATTTTATTATTTTAAAATATTTTAGATTAAAGTTGCTTTCAGATTGCTAAAATTTACTTTCACCTTGGCCCCTCTCAGAATAGCCGTTGGCTTGTCAGGCCTGTCAGAATTAAACTCCATGGCTGAGTTTGAAATTCTCACTCTTTATCACCTTCACTACATTGTGGTCACTCTGTAGTAGACTATATACGGGTTAGGGGACATGCGCTTCTGCCTTTTTTGCATATTGAACACAGTTTGAATGCATCATAAGTAATATTTATGTGTGACTATTCACAGTCAGGCATTATGACTAAATGCCAGCAAGCTATAAACACCTGAATGTGAGGTGATGGGCATTATAGTTTAGCTTGTTTTGGCTGAGGAAATGTCATTAACATCCTTTTTCTCCATAACACTGGCATAAAGTGTATTTACACAGATTTGTTACACTTTTCATTGTATGTTGTTCATTTACACATGCAGCAGCTCTGCCTTTAAATTAATAAATCCGTATTACCTACGAAATATTTCTGTGTAGAACAACTGCTGTTTTGCAGAGCCCATTAGGTGACCTTGGATGGTAATGTGTGGCCACGAGATCAATTCTTTCATCCAGTGTTACCGTACTGGAACCATAGCTTTTAGAATTTGTGTGCTAATGATAGAAACGAGCCACGCAGTTTCATAATAGTTGAAATACAACTTGCTTTACATTGATATATGACATACACTCACCGACCACTTTATTAGGTACACCACGCTAGTAACGGTTTTGTGGTCATAAAGGGATGGACATGGTCAGCAACAATACTCAGGTAGGCTGTGGGGTTGCAACGATGCTCAATTGGTACCAAGGGGCCCAAAGAGTGCCAAGAAAAGATTCCCCACACCATGACACCACCACCACCAGCCTGAACCGTTGATACAAGGCAGGATGGATCCATGCTTTCATGTTGTTGACGCCAAATTCTGACCCTACCATCCGAATGTCGCAGCAGAAATCGAGAGTCATCAGACCAGGCAACGTTTTTCCAATCTTCTCTTGTCCAATTTCGATGAGCTTGTGCAAATTGTAGCCTCAGTTTCCTGTTCTTAGCTGAAAGGAGTGGCACCCGGTGTGGTCTTCTGCTGCTGAAGCCCATCTGCCTCAAAGTTCGACATGTTGTGTGTTCAGAGATGCTCTTCTGCCTACCTTGGTTGTAACGGGTGGTTATTTGAGTCACTGTTGCCTTTCTATCAGCTCGAACCAGTCTGCCCATTCTCCTCTGACCTCTGGCATCAACAAGGCATTTCCGCCCACAGGACTGCCGCTCACTGGATGTTTTTTCTTTTTCGGACCATTCTCTGAAACCCTAGAGATGGTTGTGCGTGAAAATCCCAGTAGATCAGCAGTTTCTGAAATACTCAGACCAGCCCTTCTGGCACCAACAACCATGCCACGTTCAAAGGCACTCAAATCACCTTTCTTCCCCATACTGATGCTCGGTTTGAACTGCAGGAGATTGTCTTGACCATGTCTACATGCCTAAATGCACTGAGTTGCCGCCATGTGATTGGCTGATTAGAAATTAAGTGTTAACGAGCAGRTGGACAGGTGTACCTAATAAAGTGGCCGGTGAGTGTATTTAATGTGTTTCATGTTTAAACTTTAAAATTTAGTTTCAGTTCACTTCATCTAAAAACTTCTCTGGAGTTCAGACAGAGGAGGAGACACAATAGAGATGTAGAAATAACTAAAAGCTGTTTAGGTTAGTCTAAAAGTCTCGTCACAGGCTGCGTTTGTTAGCATTAGATTGCTGTGTTGGCTCAGGCCACAATGCATTATGGTCTATTTCAACCTATGTGGTGTACTACATCTGTACACTACTTTTATTGCATAAAAAGATGAGTTCTAGGGCTCTATATAAAGAAAAACTGGACGTTTCAAACAGATTATTCATCCAAACTAAGCTTTTTACAGCAGGTGAGATGTTTATTGTTCAGAACTGTTATTCCCAGAACCCCACTTAAAATGATCTAAACTATTCCAATTCCTGTTTTAAGCATGAAATGAGTTTATTTTAGGTCATGAGGTCATAAGGAAGGCCATCACAGCAGCCGGTGGGCCTGTTTTCCTAATCCTTCATCGTCTCTATTTGAAGCTATTGTTGTTTCCTTCAAAGCGAGACTTCACCCTCTCACTTCCTGCTTGTGCAGATAAACAGGACAGGTATTTTTGGGTTACGGATGCATGCGGGCGGTGAGGGGGTGAGGGGAGTACATTGTTTTCTCTAACTCCTGAATGTCACTTCCTGCCCCTCTCGTTTGCAGAGTGCTGCTTCCTGTCCCCACTTGATAGCCTCAGACGTTCCTCCATCGCC
This sequence comes from Austrofundulus limnaeus, assembly GCF_001266775.1. Classification (NCBI taxonomy): domain Eukaryota; kingdom Metazoa; phylum Chordata; class Actinopteri; order Cyprinodontiformes; family Rivulidae; genus Austrofundulus; species Austrofundulus limnaeus. Next base: position 229,516 of record NW_013952405.1, on the reverse strand, counting down.
GTCGGGAGCGGCCCAGGACTTCACCCTCTCCCTGAGCAACATCCAGGAGGTATGACAGACAGCCTCCAGCTACGCAGCTGAACTTGGACTTCCTCCAGCGTGCATGTTGTGAAAATGATTAGAATAAAACAGGAGCATATGGCGTGTTTGCTTCAAGCTGAGCTAAAAACAGATGAATATTCGTGTGCTGGGATTTGGGTCAATGAGAGAGTGAAAGCGGAGTCTGGGTGATGTGAAGGCTGAGCGACAGAGGAGGTGATGACGAGTGAGCTGGTATTTATTTATTTATTTTGCTCAGCTGTCTGGGCATGCTGGCCCTCTGCTGTCTCCCTGTGATGAGCTGACTCGTGTCTTTGTCAGCACAGCAGGCTGAGGCGGACGCTCAGATCAGTTATTCTCGTAGTTAATCCGCACTGACCGAGCCCGAACCTGAAACGCACCGGAGAGGATGAGGGACACAACTGCTAAAAATTCCAGTGCTGACGAGTTGCCAGGCGTGGTCAGTCACACGCCTAACCCCGGCTGGCCTCCCAATATGTCTCCTGGTGTGTTGCTATGGTGACAGACATCCAGCCTCACACACACACACCCACACACACACACACACACACACACACACACACACACACACACACTTCCTCAGGATAGCCTAGATGAGATTGGCCATTCATGCTGCTCTTAATTATGAAAGTTTATACAAGCTGACGTTTGACAAACGTCTTCATCTCACATAAGTCAGTGGAGCAGGAAATGTGCTGTCAATCAAACTCAGCCTCCCCAAAACACATCAGCGTCCCTCGAATCCTTCGGGGATTTCTTGTGAATTGTTGCGAATGTTTTCTTTAGAGGAAAGAGGGGGGCTTGTGATCTGCAAAAGAGCAGTGTTTTAAAACATTTACTAATTAAAGGCTGGACATTCCTTGAAGGAATGCATATCGCCTGTGGCCTTTTATGCCAGAGTTTTAGAGTAAGATTGTGTTCGACAGAGTTGCAAATAACGTTATGTTTCTATGTGATATCACACGCATTGTTGTATAATGTACCACAAAGTGATACTTGAGTAAAAGTACAAGAATCTTACCAAAAAATTACTTTGGTAAAAGTTAAAGTCTCCTTTAGGAATATTACTTGGTAAAAGTCTTAAAGTATCTGATATTTTTTGAACTTAAGTATTAAAAGTAAAAGTATTGGTTTAAAATAAGCAGTTAGATGTTCTATAAGGACAATAATTAGGAGGTGAACTCTCCAGAAAATGCAGAAATGAATGTCATATTAAAATAATTACTTTATGTTAAATTTAGGATGCACTATTTTAGCTGTTTCAGTTTATATACATATTTCAAGGGTGACCAAACCTTTTTCCCAAAATGAAAATCTATCTGAGGGCTGCAGCCAAATGCAATAATATAATTCATGAAATACAAATACTTCTTAAGTACAGTTCTTTTATTTTAATGATTATGTCCTGCTGGAATGTGACATGATTTGTTTGTGTACAAACTAATACAGTATGAGAATTTTACATATTTATACTTCTCATTCAACCACAATTAAATTAACTTTATCTAGGAGGCACAGTTTATATGGATAGTATTTATTTTTTTACAATAAGCAGCTGGGATGAAATTAAACAAGCAAAAATGAAATAGAAGTAACGACTTTCTACTTCTTGCCTTTTTAAAAAATGTAAGGAATAGAAAGTACAAATAATTGTGTGAAAATGTAAGAAGTAGAAGTAAAAAGTAGTCTGAAAAATAATTACTCAAGTACAGTACAGATACCTAAAATTTCTACTTACATAAGTACAGTACCAAAGTATTTGTACTTAGTTACTTTACAACTCTGATCACAAGATGTCTCACTAGAATATGTGTGGTGAGGAGCTCTCAGCTGCTGTGTCGTTTTAGGTCAATATCTGCAAAACTGACAGAATTACAGCCAATTTTGTGTTTGCTAATGTTGATTAGCTGTGAGGGCCATCTCACAGAAAAAGCTAATCAGTCGTAGATGTACATCCAATCATTCCGTTCTACAAGTTTTATTAAAAATGTGGTTCGTGACATATTTTTCTAATGGATGAGCAGGGTTGACTCCAGCAGTTAATGCTGAGGTTTTAAACAAAGATCTTGTGCGGTGATTAGCACTTGGTGTATGTGTTGTGAACACTAGCTCTCAGCTACAGCTACACCAGATTTTATCAGATCAAATCCAATTTATTTTATAGCTCATTTAGAATCAACTGCCATTGGCCAAAGAGCTGCACACAAAACAATAAATAGCAAAAGATAACACTAAGCACAATAGACCATAAAAACAAACAAAAATATTAACTATTACTTTAAAGATAAAACATAAAATAAATCCAGACAAGCAGAAACAAACACAGGCAGATGGCAAGGCGCACTCACAGGCGCCATCTTTAAATTTAAGTTTTATTAGAGTGCAATAACTGTTAATCAGGCTGCGCTGTGGCTCAGGTGGTAGAGCTGTTGCCTCTGAGCAAAAGGGTTGCCAGATTGAATCCTGGTCGGGTCCTTTCTGGGTAGGGTTTGCATGTTCTCTCCTTGCATGTGTGGGTTTTCTCTGGGTACTCCTCAGACCAAAAACATGATTGTCAGGTTAATTGGTAACTCTAAATTGTCCGTAGGTGTGAGTGAGAGTGAATGCTTGTTTGTCTCTATGTGTGTCCCTGTGATGGGCTTGCGACCTGTCCAGGGTGTACCCCGCCCCTCCCACTGTGGCTGCTGGATGTGGGCACCAGTGACCCACGCGACCCTGAAAGGAAGAAGCAGGTTAAGATAACAGATGGATAGATGTGTTAACTTGACTAAATTATAGACTTTTTTTGTTTTATTTTGAGAACATTTAGTTGTGGTATCCATCTTGAATTGAATGACTTCACTAAAATTTGTTTAGTGGTTCATGAGATATTTTGGTAATAACCACACACACACACAATCACACTCATGACCGCCTTCGTCTTTTGATAGCCGGCGATAAAAGGCAAATACTTAGAATTTTGTCGTTTATTTTGAAGCTGACTCTGAGGCTATTCCGGGGAATTTTTCACAGGACCGCAGGATCACAACAACTCGCCAAAAGCCCGAAATACCGTCTGTCTCTGGTGTCAGAAAGCACGGGGAAATAGCGGCGTCATGAAGAGGCCGATCAAAGTGGAGCGTTTTAAGCTGGCCGGATTTACAGACAAATGACTTCTTCCACTTGAAGCACTTATCCTCCACCTCTCCCACCTCTCTCTGCTTCTCTATCAGCGGCATCACATATCCTGGCTCAGAAACACTCAGGGCACTTATTTTGTGAAGAATAAATTCACACTCATTATTCCGGCTCCCAGATGAGTTGCAGAGGTGTGGGAGTCCAGATGTTTATGAATATGAAATCTGAACGTCTTTTCTGGCAGGCACAATTATCGCAGGTCTGAGATGACAATTGTTGCCAGGCATGAGGCATTTGTATACTATTTTTTCTTTTTTCTTTTTCCAAGTTTCGAGCAGCAACACAGAATTAACGTTCCGGGAACAGCGTAGTATCACTTTCTGTGTTGGCTGTTGCTGTGTAGATGCTTCATATTGTTTTGAAACGAGTGTTTTGCACAACAGAGGGTGAAGCTGGACTGTGACTTTGGAACCGAGCAGCAGTACGAGGCCATATGGCTGGACAACTCAACTGTCAAGTGCACTGGGGTGACGGTAAGTACAGAGAAAAAACCGGTGAGGCAATTTGTGCGTTTATAGCCTCACTGTGCTCAGTATTATTATGCTCAAACCTTGTGTAATTATTATAAACCCCTGTTGTTGAGTTGACTAAGAACCCATCATTATGTTGCATGACTGGAAGTGGAGGCAGAGATGCTCGACACTGATACTAACTGAACTTTCTGTTCGTTTAGCTGTCCACTAGCCAGAGGAGTCAGGTTTACCACCTCAACCTCAGGAGGAGAGTGTACTTTAGCAGTCAGAGGAAGGATATATTTCTTGACAGCCCTCAGCCCATGAAAGGTAAGATGTAAAACCCATGATTAAATAGACATAAAAAGATTTAGATACACAGATCTTATTTCTGCTATATTTTAAGGCCATGGTTCAGAAAAATCTCTAACGTATGAGAATCCACCTCGCCGGTCCGCAGATGTTTTCAAATGAGACGGGTGGAATTGATTGAACCTGTAAGCGCTTACACATATAGACAGTTTTAGACTGTTTTTCACTTGTAATGCTAGCAGTTTGGGCATTACAACACATAATTTGCCAACAACCAATAATTTAACATAATGTTATATTCTGCTAACGCCTAATTACACATAATAATTACAGAACACGAGGAGCTGCAATTTGAGGTGTTATCACTGCCTCTTATGAGCGATCTCCAACGCTATTGTTTCAAATGTAATTTGAGCTCCATGACAACAGTGAGACGATGAGGAAAAAAAAGGCGTGTGCTGTTGAACTCATGGGGCAGCGGCAACAAGCGAAGTCGCGGCCTGTCCCCGATGTGCCGTTTGCAGCCCACGTGTCTGCAACAAGCCCGTGCCGCCGCTTCGACATTCTGCTCGACAGACAGGGACGGTGGCCTCGCAGCACGCGCAGTCATCAAATTTTAAAGTGACACGCACTTTATCACATGCATGCAGAGGCACGCTCCCTAATATGCGCACAATCGCTTGCACAGATGTGCACGGAGTAATACAAATGGGACGTCTCACTGGGAGGCTTTTTGGAACACGAACATAATCATCTGTTTTCTCTGGCTTTGTTCTCAGCCACTTTGCCAACTCTTTATTTTCCTGGTTTATTTTTATAACCATGCATATATCATCCTCCAAATGCGTATTCTGTTTATTTAGAGCATGCAGGCCATATGGTTCAAGTAAGCAATGGAAAAGGAAAAGAAAATCCAAGAATGCACCTTCAGATGTGATTTGGAAACGTTTTATCAGTGGAAATAATATTCCAGTACAGTCAGAGGAAAAAGAAGTTCTCCCTTTTTCAGTATGAGGGTTTTATGTATCGAGACATATTTAAAATGATATGGTCTTTTTTGGGTTCTAAAAGTGCTTATTATTTGTCAAAAAAGATCAAAGCCATAATGGAAAAAAAAACTCTTTGTGCCTCCATAGGGTTTAGGAGGAAAAATAGCAGCTGGGTGCAACCGATCATCATGGAGACTGCCTCTATAAAAGCTGGTTTAGAGTGGACCAGTGTTTATCACAATGCCACAGAGGAAAAACATCATTAATGACCTTAGAGAAGCAACTGTCCATCTGTCAGGGAAGGGTTAAAGGTCATTTCCAAACATTTTGGAGTTCATTATTCTACAGTGAGAAGGATTATTCACAAGGGGAACATATTTAGGACTGCTGCCAATCTTCCCTGGAGTTGATGTCCCAAAGTCACCCCAAGGTTAAATTATGCAGTGCTCAGAGAAATGGTAGATAAACCCGAGCTTTATCATAAACTCTACAGGTAAGTAAGCCGTTGTGCTGCCCAAATTGTTACGTTTGTCTAAAAACAAACACATCAGCACAAATAGTCCATATCAACTTTCAAGAATCGTGGTGAAGGGCACAAAAATGGCAGCCAGTGTTGTTTGCATCCACAGATGTAAAAGTTACGGAGGAAGCACAAAAAAAGTTCAAAACTAATTGCACATTGTTTCTGGGAAAATTCTAAAATGCTGTTAAAAGCTTGCAAAACCACTATGTTGTCGTTGTTTGGCCAGATACTGAGAAATACTTGATCAAAATTGCACAATTCTTCCCCAAACGTATTAAGTTACTGTTCACCTCTGGCTGTTTGTAACAATCCGCTTTGTGCTTTTTTTCCCCTGTCGCTCTTCTCCCTCTAGTGGAGGTGTATAACTGTGGAGTGGGCAGCTCAGACTGCTCCCAGTGTTGGGGCCGCGAGGATCAGGGACACCTCTGTGGCTGGTGTGAAAACAGCTGCAGGCTGAGGGATGACTGTCAGCCAGTCAGGGACCAGTGTCCTGCTCCTGAGATCTACAAGGTAAGAGGACTGTTTACTACAGGAGCTTGTACTCGTCCTCCTACCCCCCCCCCCCACACACACACACACACCTTCGTTCTGCGGCCTCCAAGCTCGAGTTTCAGTCGGTGAATCATGAGCTCACTCACATGCAGTGGTACCCCAATACCCTGCCTGTCTAGTGTCAGCTGCTGATGAGACTGGTGTTAAAAAGGTCCATTCAGTAATAATGCTAACCCTCACTTAGACACAGCGCTCATGGGACACAGCTGAGAGGATCTGTAATCACTCAGGAGGGCATGGGAACACCTTCTGCTCTTTCCAGCAACAATATGTGTGTTTAAACTGTGTGAATTGTGGTTTGGGAGCTATATGTTTTGAACCCTTGATGTAGAAAACCACAAAAGCTAAAAAAAGAGCTGCCATGAGGGATTTTGAGCTTTCAGCTGCAACAGAAGCAAAACCACATCAGTTAAAGGACTTAAAGCACCTTTATCCAACACAGGATCTAATTGTGGTCACGTCATCGTGATCACTTTCCTTAACACAGTTCATTTGCATGGTTGTGTTTGTTTGTCTCACTGCAATGCAAGTGTATTGAGAACGATTCCTTGAGCTTTTTTTTTCCTGCAGCTTATATCAGCACGGCCACGGCAGGCGGTCATGGGAAGCACGGCTCACATGAGAGCCAGTCGGCCCGAACTTCCTGTAGATAAAACCTGGTCGGCCCAGGAAAATAAGCAGGCAGAACAAAGCAGGCAACACACAGGCGCGCTCACACACGCACACACAAGTAAACCCACAATCTGTCACACAAACTGGCCATATTGAAGCGTTCACGATTTATCCTTCATTCTTTGTAGCTGTCAGCATACTGTGACTAACAGGATGCTCTTTGAGCGCCTAACTCATGTGGACTTCTTACGTGACTGAAGTTAGCCGGGCAGGGATGTGTATGGGTAGACCATTGCTGTGAAACTCTCTCTCTCTCTCTCTCTCTCTCTCTCTCTCTCTCTCTCTCTCTCTCT
>NW_013952405.1:218284-222311 GCF_001266775.1 Austrofundulus limnaeus | reverse complement strand
CACACACACACACACACACACACACACACACACACACACACACACACACATATTCCCCCACTGGCTCTCTGGCAGGAGAGGATTCAGGGGCTGTGGTTCAGTCGGGTGTGTGATGCAACGCTTTGGCAGCCGTGTTTTCCCAGAGAATCCACGGGTTTAGAACCCGAGTACTCCAGCTTACTGAAAAAAGATCCGACCTCCCTAGACACACACACACATACACACACACACACACACACCTAAAGACTGCAGCAGCTCTTTGTTATATAGGGAAGAGGGTGCTGCTAAGATAATGAAACTTGTTTGTCTTCGCTCTCCTATGTCACAAACGATCTCCATCACAAGAAACTCATAGCAAAACCAAATATTAAAATGGAGGACTTCATTATTTGCGAAACTTACCCACCTACCACCCAATTATGAAAAATGCTTTTCTGTTCAAAGCACTGTTGACAGACAAAGGAGACATATATTATCTCTGCAGGCTCTTTGTTCTCATGTAACGTCTCGGCCAGTTCACTGCTGTAAAACAAAACATACTTTGGCGTCTAAACCAGTAAGTGACAAACAGTTTTTTTTTCCACTTATAAAGAAAAAGAACACAGAGACCTGGCTGGGACCTGAATGGGGAGAGGATGTAGGACGTAGTGGACAGAAAAAAAAAGGCGAGGGTAAAGAAGAGGATATAGGGTGCAGTGAGGAGCCTTTTCCTGTTTTTGTCTTCACATCCTCCTTGATTAGCGTGATGCACAGGAACTGGACTGACAAGAGGAAGATGAAAGTGCTGATTGTGAAACAATCTTTTCAGAGCGGAAAAACAAATATAAAGAAAGCATATGGATTTTATCAGTTTGATCGACAATCTGGAGCCAGATTGGATACAGTTTGGGTGTACGTGCTCTACATTTGGTTTGTGTGAGGAATGGTTTCAGCGTTCTCGTGTGTTTAATAGCACAAAGGTTCTATCAGGAGGAGGTACACTCACACCCTGCGATCTCCCCGAAGCCCTGGCAGAGTTTTGTGCTGTAAATTAAGACTTGCAGACTTGCAATAGGTGTAAATGAAAAGCACACAGGCTCATCTTAAAGTCAGAGCTTGAAGCCAACACACAGATGCTCACTAAGATGCATTCTGAAAATAAATATCAGTTATGGTGGGTTTTATCTTGAGTGAAATAGTGCATCTTTCATAATTCTAACACATTAATATGTTTGTGCAGCAAAAACAGTAAAAAGGTCAGGCATGTATTCAAAATGTACGGCTGTGAGGTGCTGTGTAAAATGAAATGTTAAAAATGGCATAACATAATTTAGCTCACTTTCTGAGTGTTAAAAATGTTTCCACTAACAGTTCTTTAACTCACTGTTCTTGCACTTTGCTAATTTTTACTAAATGTTAAACTTAAATGTTAAAAAAATTTGTGTAAATATTAAATCCTAAATCTAAATGTAAAAGTTAAATCTTAAATGTTGAAGTTTACATTTAAATATCTTGGAATGGAACGCAGCCTTTGCTGTTGGTGCCACCCTCTTCGGATGTTATCATCCATTAAATGGACGTTATTAGCCGTTATCAGTCCCATAGAATGGCTTCAGACTGTCAGCTGGATAATATGAGGCATAAAACCAATAAGGTTTTTTATGTAATCTGGTTAATATGAGGCATAAATCCACTGAAGTTAATTTTAGAGAAAATGACATGGGCTACGATAAAGTAGACCGGACTCCAGTGGTAGCGGATTGTTGCATTCCAACGTATATGGCACTGGTAACCCACTAGGGGGCACTGTCGGGACAGTCTGAAGCCATTCTATGGGACTGATAACCGCTAATAATGTCCATTTAATGGACTGATAACATCCGAACCGGGTGGTTGCTGCTTGGCTCTTTTTAGGACGTCATCATATTGAGACAATAGCAACTGCTAACACATGAACACAGCTAACGCTTCCCTACAAGACATTAAACTCAGAGTTGTAGCCGAAGTCTGAGCTGCACTTCAAACTGCTGGAATTCAAGTACTATGAACACATTTTGAATTTAGATTATAAATACCATCTTCAGCAGTGTTTGGTTGAATCATTAGTAGCGGTTAGCAGCAGCTAGCTGTGGCTAGTGTTGACGTTTGTCGCAAGATGATGACATCATCCTGGTTAGATAACACTAAATGCTGCTAACGCTGTTACTGAATTTGGACATGAGCCGAACACCAATGGCAAAGGCTGCATTCCATTCCAAAATACCTGAATGTGAGGATTTAACTTTTACATTTAGATTTGCACATTTAGATTCAGGAATAAATATTTATGTACATTTTTAACATTTAATTTTTAACATTTAGTAAAATTAAGCAAAATGTAAGAACTGCGAGCTTAATAACAGTAAAATGTTAGTGTAAAGTTTTTAACATTCAGAAAGTGAACTAAATAATGAAAAGTTGGTTTTAGTTGTTTGTATAAAAAGTAACACACTGTTCTTCTCACAGCCGCCTCTCCCTTTTTAGCTGGTTTATTTTATCTGTGCTGATGTCGCTGCGAGTTCCTTGTGGGCTTGTGGATGTCAGGCCAAACCTCTCACCTAGACCAAACAGAAGTGCCTGTTTTCATCCCTCGTCTCAGTTCCTGATAGAGCCGGAGCCGGGCTAATAATACGGGGGGGGGGGGGGGGGGGTCACGGCGACCTCGCCTCGGCCTGGAGGTTATTCTGAGAAATGAGCATTCTGCCAGGACAGCTGTGCTACAGTGGTGAGATGATGGTGAATGTCTTCTGTCTTGTTTTAGGAGATGCTATCTGTCCGTTTTTTTTTTTTTTTTCTTTTTCCATGTCTGAAGAGGCAGCAGCGTTCCTCTCTTTTTCTTTACGTAGTTTCCAAACGGAGAGTTAAGACCAAAGGCGAGGGAGAGTGTGCCTCCGAACAACAGCAAGAAACAGGGCTGAGGAATCCGACAGAGCAGACAGACAGGGAAAACAGATGAAAGGGGAAGAAAGAAAGAAAAAATGGCTCTGTGCATTAATTCCCCCATTGAGGCTTTGCTCTCTCTCACCACCATCATCAGCATTCACTCCCCTCTCGACACTCGGTTCTCTAAATTGCCTCCCCACTCATCCACCTTTCTGCTGTGCTCTACACCTTGCCTCTCCAGCCCTCACTTTCCCACTCTGTCTGTCTCTTGTGGGATGTGAAGGGGGGCTCTTAGCCTGCTCTTTATTTGCATGTGCTGTAGAGGATTAGAGGCTGAAGAGTCTCAGACAGGCACCGTTAAGAGTCTGCTTTGTGTGTGTATACACCTAAACCGGGTGTCTGCTCAACTGGATCCTTGTCTCAGTCCGTGCCGCTCTCCACCTCTCAATCAAAGACGGCGTTCCTGCTCCCTTAAAGTGTTAATTATCACCCGTCCTTATCAGAGTGATTTTTTTAGGGTGGTAATCTGCTTGTGAGATCTAATTTATTGTTACAGCGTTCCCCACAGGTGTTTCTTTCTCACCTCATCGCTTCCCTCTTGTCTTTGTCAGATCTCCCCCCTGAGGGGTCCGACTGGAGGAGGGACCCTGATCACGGTACAAGGCAGGAACCTGGGCCGAAGACCTGCGGGGGTCCAGATCCTCATTGGCGATGTTCCTTGTGATCTGCTTCCTGAGAGTTACGCCGTCTCTGTAGAGTAAGTTTCTCTAACCGTACAAGTCGAATCACAAAACCCAAACTCTGTGACCCTGATTTTTTTTTCAAATGTGAAACATGTGTCGTCTCATGACTTCTGTCACCTCTCGCACACGTTTAATTACACGATCAACGCCGTTAAAGTGAGAGAGAAAAGTTCTCGCCGCGCACGTCAACGGGATTTTTATTTAAAGACCTGTTAAAATATGCAGTAACGTTGCAGCCGGGACTTGTGATGATAGGTGACAATTACCTGTTGTCATGGTAACCTGCCATGCTTTCAGGCAGGTGAGCGTTCAGGTGGTGTGGCAAGCAGAAATAGATGCACACACACACACACACACACACACACACACACACACACACACAC
>NW_013952405.1:212831-217578 GCF_001266775.1 Austrofundulus limnaeus | reverse complement strand
TGTGTGTGTGTGTGTGTGTGTGTGTGTGTGTGTGTGTGTGTGTGGGGGGGTGGTCGCCATGATGCAGTTTACTTGGCATCTGAAAATACACAGAGGTATTTTTAATCTGAAAAGAGCTTCACTGAGTGAGAAGTAGTGTTAGGAGCTCAGCAGACAGTTCAAGTTTCACTTTCACTTTCACCAGAGAGTCTGGCGGGGTGTGTGTGTGGGGGGTGCTCTGCTACGAGGAAGTTTAGCTTGTAGACACATCCCAGGGGCGTTTCTGGTCCCAAAAGGCATTTCTGGTCCCCACCTGTCGTTTTGCTCCTCAGCATGGCTTCCTAAAAACGCTGCAGGATTTCTCAAACATGCATGAATGAGTCAAAGCAAGGCTTTGGGCATGTTTTTTATGAGTGTAACATCATAACATGATATAAAACTCAAAAAAGTTGATTTTACATGATATTGCCCCTTTAAAACTTCAGATGTAATTTTTATTTTAGTCTGTTGTTACCTAAATAAAATGGAATTTGTATTTTTTGTTATAATTTTGGGTGCAATAGCAAAGGAATTAATATAACCTACACAGAGAGGAAAAACATGCAGGTTTTACATCAAAATATGAAACTCAAACAAGAAAACTGCTGATATTTGGTAGCAGCACATCATACAATGTAGAATAAATAAATAAAAAAGATCATGATGATGATTGATGATGATTAATTTTATTTAAGTGTCATGCATCTTCTGGTCCCCAGCCCTCATGGGCTTATAAGACACTCCACACATAAAAAAAACACACAACAGGATGGCTACATTCATATCACAAGCCCCACAAAAAATATCATCATCATAATCAGAAACTCATCCGGGATAAGCAACAAATGCAAAAATTTCCCTATCATAAAACCAATTTTTTTCCCTCAGATAACCAAAATACATCTGCCTTATGTCTATTTATAGATAGAAATTTCCATTTTCTATGAACAGCAATGAGATCTTGTGGAAACATCTTGTGCATCATTTATCATTCTAAGTGTAAATGAGTCACAGAAAGTTGGTCTTTTGATAACGCTGTCATTTAGATATATTTATCAGTTTTTACATAATAATAATAATAATAATAATAATTTTAGAATTTGGGGGGATTTTTCCACAGAATGTTCAACTTTCAGTTAAAGATGTAACTCTAATTTTTGAACTATTTAAACTTTTTAAATTTTTTGCAAAGAAACTTTTTTTTCACTTTCACAACCTCTTCAGTACTTATACAAATTATAAAATCAAAACATTGACATTTTTGTCTTTCATTCAGTGTCTCTCACTGCTGTAAAACTTGTTGTTTTAAATCAATTCCTCTTATGGTGCAGAGTCCACACCCAATCGTCTACCTGATTTTAGCTCTAAAACCTTCCCTTCAAAAATGAAAGTGAAGGATCTTTTTAACTTGTCATATCTTCTTCATAAACATTTATTTATTTTTGCTTAAATTATAACAAAGTTAATGTTGGAATTTGGACAGCAACCTAACTAAAAAAAAATTTTCAGAACATTTTTGAAATTTCTAACTAACAAATGTTCTGTAAGGCTGTTACATTGGACAGGAGCAGTCTTTTGTATGAGTGTTTTTTTTTTAGCTGAAAGAGCTTGAGTAGCAGTATGATTCTGCAGTTTTTGTCTGAATGTAAAACCTAAACACATAAAGCTGTTGTTCCTGCAGCCATGTCTCAATAAAACACTATCATTTGACCATAATTCCAGCTGTGTCCTTGTTAGTGCTCCAAGGTTATTAATTTTTTTAAGGACTTCCCATTTCCTGAAAGGTTCAGGGAGATTTTTTTTGTCTTTTTTTTTTCCCTCCATTTTTTGTTGTTCTTCTGCTGTGGTTCTGCGTCTGTGATTTTGTCTCTTAAACCCATCTTATAATTTGTGGTCTTGTTGTGGCCACAAAATCTTAAAAAATGTTTTCAAAAAGCTGTGTTAGCAGGAAGAAAAATAAGCCACCCCAAAATATACAAAGAAGTATGTTGTGAACAGACCTTCTCCAACAATGAAAATAAAAATTTCATTTTATTGAAAAAAATTATATGTATATATACTGTAGTAGTTCCTTATGTTTTGAAGTTAATACATAAAACATAAAAAACACTCCTCAAAACTGTGAGCAAACAGCAGTGACTTTTAGGTAAACCCCAGTCAGCATCCGGTTGTTCACATTCAAGCCACAAGTTGAATATAAAAGATGGCTGAAGCCTCTTTGATGTTAACTGTTCGAACATTAAACAGAAGTGTTGGCACTGCATGTTAAAGGAAGAGGTGAATCTGCTTTAGATACAGGATCAGCTCGTTCATCACAACAAAAATCTAAAGCTGTGGTGACATTTTACACCAAATGAACAAATTTACTAAATAGGAGACAAAACAAGTGTGAGGTTTGGTCATTTTTTTCAAACTTCCAGACAATCTGTGTTTCCTAAATAAAGACACTGTGAGCAACCAAGCTGGACATTTAGAGTCACATGACGTAAGTGAGACCCGGTCCAACTTGAGTTTTGATTGGTTCAAGAAGGTTTTACTGGGTCACATTTCTCCACTTCTATCCTGATGAAGCACAGAGGAAGCCTTATTCACTTACAGAACATATCTGAAGGCTTCACTGATACCATTAATTGATATAATTTTTATAGTGGTGCCCAAAACCAATATCTATACCACTCCTGGTATCAAGTCCGATATTTTACTAGTCTTGCTCTTGCAAAATACCCTGATACTTTGGACCAATACCTGCATCAATACTTGTATTATTGTTCCATTGGATGTGTTATGGTCAGTGGTGGGCAGCTCTAATCTAAATATTAGTTGCACTAACCCTAAAGCACTAACTCAAATATTTAGGTCCCCTAATTTTAAATCACTAACGCACTGAAAAAAATTAGCAAAAGCTAATACTAAAGCACTAATTACCTAGTTGACACATGAAACATTCTTCAGAGTCAACATAAGACAATATTTACTGTGTGCTGAATGCTGTCACTTAGTGCTCTTGGCGGGCCAAATGGGAGTCACCTGCAGGCCACATTTGGCCCTTGGGCCTTGAGTTTGACACATGACCTTGTAGATAAGTGACACACATGAACAAAATGTGTGACAGCTTTCACCCTCAACTGTGAACAATAATGCTGATCAATAACATTTATAGACCTCAGTTAGTGCTTTTAAATTTAGCCTATAAATTTAGCAAGTGCAAACCCTTAATAAACTGCTGGATATGGGCACCAGTTATCCACGCAACCCTGAAAAGGAGGAAGTGTGTACAGAAAATAGATGGATGGATGGAAACCCTTAATAAAATTTTTAATTAGCAAAAGCACCAAAGAACTAATCAATAAATTGGTTCCCCTATTAGTGCTTTAGTGCTTTAGGGGGACTGTGCCCACCAGTGGTTACAGATTACATTTTAAGTGAAATGTTTGTCACAGAAATGTATACAAGCTGAAAGAAAATCTTATTTATTATTTCTATTTATTAAAAAATGTTGCAGCAGTATAGACTACATCATGCTGTATATTTGATTTGATCCAGTCAGAGGGGCTGTGGGTCTATAAGGAAGGAGAGACCCCTTCTACTAAATAAAAGAAATGTTTTTAAAGTAATATTTAGATTCTAACTAATATATACTCTGTATCAGCAGTGGTGCCCTTTATGATTGGCCAGTGGTGGCCCTGGGTACACCCTGGAAATTTGCTCAATCAGTTCACACAACTAAATAAGGCCAATGGGTCAATGAGGAAGAGTACTTCTAGCCTCCACCTGATAATATTTAAAATCTATAAGCATTAAATATTTAAAAAGAGCAAATCAGACGTGCAATAAAGCAGCAGCAGAAGAAGAAACAGTTTAACTGTAAATTTGAGTTAATTGCCAGAGTATTCTCTCTACCTCTGAGTTCACACACAGACAGACAGCCAGCAGCTTGCTAACCTTGAAGCTGCAGACAGTGTCACCCTAAAGTTTTCACTGGCCACATCTGGTATCAGTGCCTGGTATTGGCCAGTACCCAGACTGAAATGCTCATACTCATACTCAGTTTGAGAAAAACTAGTATTGGGACACCTCTGGTATTTTACACAGAAATCACTTCATATATTCTGTTATGTTACAAAGAAAGTCTGAATAAATCTCATTCATAAAGCTAGTTAATAATTGGTGTTTGAAGTTAAATGTACATTACCTGTAGTTTTACATATAACATCTTTAAAGATCTTGAAATAAGATATTCTACTTTAAAAAAAGTTGAAATGATTATTTTACTAACAAGGTCAGGTAAAAAGAGAAGTCCATGGGTCTAATTGGTAGTTTTTATTCAAAGAAAACTCCACTAAATCTTCTTTCATTTGAGTTTTTAAATCTGAATCTCAGCCATCCGTGCGTGGTTTCGTTTTTATGTATTCATGAGGCTAATTTTCACAAATATTATTATGCAGCACACTTCTCAATTTAAATCACTCTGTTGCTATCACCTCGTAAGCTCAGGGACCATCGCACTGTCACCATGGAGACAGAAGGACCCCGCTTTGACACTGGCGAAACAGTAGAAGTCCGTTACTCTGCAATTAACATCCAAACTTTTATTCGGTATCTGTGATGCTCCCTGAATGGAGCTGTTTATCTGGTTTTGCTCCACTGAAGCCAATCATTGTTTTAAAACCAGTTCCAGGGTGACCTGCGGGTCTTAGCTGTCACTCAGGCAGCCTGACACGTCCCACCC
>NW_013952405.1:210862-212821 GCF_001266775.1 Austrofundulus limnaeus | reverse complement strand
GTGTTAATTTGTGTTAAAGTTGTGTTAATTTGTGTTAAAGTTGTTAAGTTAAAGTTGTGTTAATTTGTGTTAAAGTTGTTAAGTTAAAGTTGTGTTAGTTTGTGTTAAAGTTGTGTTAATTTGTGTTAAAGTTGTTAAGTTAAAGTTGTGTTAATTTGTGTTAAAGTTGTTGTGTTAAAGTTGTGTTAATTTGTGTTAAAGTTGTTAAGTTAAAGTTGTGTTAATTTGTGTTAAAGTTGTGTTAATTTGTGTTAAAGTTGTTAAGTTAAAGTTGTGTTAATTTGTGTTAAAGTTGTGTTAATTTGTGTTAAAGTTGTTAAGTTAAAGTTGTGTTAATTTGTGTTAAAGTTGTGTTAATTTGTGTTAAAGTTGTTAAGTTAAAGTTGTGTTAATTTGTGTTAAAGTTGTGTTAATTTGTGTTAAAGTTGTGTTAATTTGTGTTAAAGTTGTGTTAATTTGTGTTAAAGTTGTGTTAAAGTTGTGTTAATTTGTGTTAAAGTTGTGTTAATTTGTGTTAAAGTTGTTAAGTTAAAGTTGTGTTAAAGTTGTGTTAATTTGTGTTAAAGTTGTGTTAATTTGTGTTAAAGTTGTTAAGTTAAAGTTGTGTTAAAGTTGTGTTAATTTGTGTTAAAGTTGTGTTAATTTGTGTTAAAGTTGTTAGTTTGTGTTAAAGTTGTGTTAATTTGTGTTAAAGTTGTGTTAATTTGTGTCTGCAGGATGTGGAAGGCTCTGTATAACCACGTGGACAAGTCGACACCTCATCAGTCTCCTGCTGACTTCCTGTCTGCCGTCAGGGAGGAGTCTCAGCAGCTGGAGGAGGAGCTGACCAATCACCAGGAGGTACCGGCTGGAGGAACCGCCCACCACCAGGCAGCGGGCTCCAGACAAGGCATCCAACACACAAACACACCTACACAACTGTGACGCACACRGCCTGAAGCTCTGTCCCGTGTCCAGCAGAACTCTGGTTCTGGTGGTTCTGTAGAMCCTCCTGCTGTTCTGGTCTTTCAGAACGGTTCTGTTCTCTCCTCAGAAGATCGCCGCTCTGACGGGGAAACGGATCCCGTGGACCGAGGTCCAGGTTCCGAGGAGGACTAGCCGTCTGCGGCAGAGACACAGCGGACCCGACCCGCCGGGTTCTTACTCAGAACCGACCGCCAGACCAGCTCTTCAGAACTCCCACTTGTGCTCCTCAGACCCGGCCAATCAGAAGGCTCTGAGTCAGGACTCCGCCCCCTCTGGGTCCTTGGGGCTGCAGCTGGACCTGGAGGACCGGTTCGCCTGCAGCGACCTGGAGTCGGGCGTGGCCGACCTCAGCAGCCGCTCGTCCAGTGGTGGTGACGACAGCAAGGACCCGGACCAGGACCAGGACCAGGACTGAGGCTGTCCGTGCTGCTGCCTGAGCAGAAAAAGGACCCGAGGATGGATGAGGGTCAGACAGGTAGAGTTATGTTCTGATGGTTCTGGATCAGGACCAACTCACCCACATTCACTTTGAGTTGAGTTGTTGCAGACAGGATGTTCTGTCCAGCTGTGAGGACACGGAGCAGGACGGGTCCAGTCCTGGTTCTGACTCTGCAGACTGGACTGAGTCCAGTCCACAGATCTGATCCATTTAGCTGCTTTGAATCCACCAGAACCAGAGAAAAGATCTCTKATTTCTTCTTCTAGAAATATTTTACTGACAGGGTGGTTTTATTATCCAACTCTTACATTCCTGTCAGAACGGGCTGAGCCGGTCCTGCAGGACCCTTGGACCAGAACCTCAGACCTGCAGTCCTGCAGGACCCTTGGACCAGAACCTCAGACCTGCAGTCCTGCAGGACCCTTGGACCAGAACCTCAGACCTGCAGTCCTGCAGGACCCTTGGACCAGAACCTCAGACCTGCAGTCTGTGCAGTCCCCTTGGACCAGAACCTCAGACCTGCAGTCTGTGCAGTCACTGGTGCGATTTAGAAA
>NW_013952405.1:202808-210852 GCF_001266775.1 Austrofundulus limnaeus | reverse complement strand
CATTTTGTGTCGTCATTCCTCACTGGCTCCTGAAGCTGGCTGTGATGACAGAGGATCACATCCTCGCTGCTGGAAGCGACACCGACAAATCACACCGTATCTAACGCTGTCAGCACATTGGACTTGCACGCACATGCATGAGCACACCTACATGTTTGTGTTACTGTCGGTACACCCATTGACTGATTACAGCTGATCTTATCGTTTAAGAAGGAATTCGTTTCAAGGTAACTTGGCCGAATTTATATCTGATTTAGACAAATCTGAGTAATTTTAGGATCTCTCTTCTATGCGTTTAATGGCCACTCCTGAAGATATGTTTTTTGCGCATCTGTTTGTTTTTCTGTATTATTAGCAAAATACAAGATGGCTTAATGTCATTTACTAGGCTTGACTAAAATGGTTAGAACTCCGTCTCGACACTCGCACTTGCCAGTGCACCCACACCTGAGCGTGCGACCTCATTTTCTGGGACTGTGGAGACAGGTGCCTGCTCGTGTGCCGAGAGGTCAGAGTTCACATCTGCGTGCCAGAAGAAAAGTGTGGAGCTGCTCTTCTCTCACCCTGCGTTGACATGTTAATTAATGGCAAAGTCGGCGTGGGCGGACCTCATTTACTGGAGAGCGTCTCTTGATATTTGGCGCGAATCCTCCTCGCTGCCCTTCCTATCATTTTCAAATGAACCCTAAGTGGCCCTCACGCCGTCCATTCAGCGGGACCCAGACAGCAGTCGCATTCAGACACATACAGAGTTGATTGTTGAAGATCCTCACCAGCCACTCGAGGGAAATGATGAGAGGCACTTCAGTCCTCGCCCAAATATTGCCCTCAGACACCCCATAATATCTCCACAGTGCGGCGGCACTGGAATGCGGAGCGGGGGGTCAGCCCGGCTCTGTTTGCTCCCGCGGGGTGTGAGTGTGTCCTTTTTAACTGTGATCACGCTGCATCAACATGATAGCTACACGCACACAAACATGCAGGAGTCTTGCTACTTTCCATGTTTTTGTAACTGATCCCAGGCAAACCACCAAAAAAAACAATGTGGAAAGATTGCAACACCGATTGAGAAGGTGGGAAACAGTGCAGTTTTTTTTATTTTTTATTTTTTTACCATTTCAGTTAGACACAAAACAAATAACTCATCTACATTAGCAACAAAAATAAACAGGACATGTCTCAAAGCTAACACTGATACAGTTTAGCGGAAGCTTAAAAGCAGTTGGAATTAATTTTGTTAGTTCACATTAGTCATTTATTTACTGTTGTTTAAACAGGCAAATCCCAGTGAGATCACAGATCTCTTTTGCAAGGGCGGCCTGGGCCAGAAGGCAACCTATTGTACATTTTTTTGGTCTGTGGGAGAAACCCGAATTCCCAGAGAAAACCCACGCAAGCATGAGGAGAACATGCAAACTCTGCACAGAAAGACCCCAGGTCCAAACCGGGGGTTGAACCCAGGACCTTCTTGCTGTGAGGCATCTGTGCTAACCACTGATCCATCTTGCTGCCAAATCATGTTTGTTAAAAGTTGCTTTTCAGGAAGGCAAAATCAAGTACATTAATCTACCCAGTTTACACACACACATGTTTATATTTCTATTCTTATTAAGACCATTCATTGACTTCCAATTATTTCCAGTCATTTCTATAGCCTAACCCTGAACCCTTACCTTTAATCTAACACCTGAGTTCCACCATATACAGTGGTTTGCAAAAGTATTCATACCCCTTGAACTTTTCCATATTTTGTCACATTACAACCACAAACATAAATATATTTCACTGGAATTTAATGTGAAAGACCAACACAAAGTGGTATACAATTGTGAAGTGGAAGCAAAATTTTACATGAATCAAAACATTTTTTACAAATAAAAAACTGAAAAGTGCGACGTGCAAAAGTATTCAGCCCCCTTTTCCCTGAGTGCAACCAATTGCATTCAGAAGTTGCCTGATGACTGCTAATGACTCAAAAGGGTCCACCTGTGTGTAATCTAATCTCAGTACAAATACAGCTGCTCCGTGACGGCCTCAGATGTTGGTTAAGAGAATATTGGGGAGCAAACAGCATCATGAAGTCCAAAGAACACACCAGACAGGTTAGGAATATGGTTTTGGAGAAGTTTAAAGCAGGCTTAGGTTATAAAAAGATTTCCCAAGCTTTGAACATCTCACGGAGCACTGTTCAATCCATCATCCGGAAATGGAAAGAGTATGGCACCACAGTAAACCTGCCAAGACAAGGCCATCCACCTAAACTTACAGGCCGAACAAGGAGATCACTGATCAGAGAGGCAGCCAAGAGGCCCATGGTGACTCTGGATGAAATGCAGAGAGCCACAGCTCAGGTGGGGGAAACTGTCCACAGGACAACAATTAGTCGTGCACTACACAAATGTGGTCTTTATGGAAGAGTGGCAAGGAGAAAGCCATTGTTAAAAGAAAACCATAAGAAGTCCCGTTTGCAGTTTGCCAGAAGCCATGTTGAGGACACAGCAAACATGTGGAAGAAGGTGCTTTGGTCAGACGAGACCAAAATTGAACTTTTTGGCCACAATGCAAAACGCTATGTGTGGCGGAGAAAGAACACTGCACATCACTCTGAAAACACCATCCCCACTGTCAAATATGGTGGTGGCAGCATCATGCTCTGGGGGTGCTTCTCTTCAGCAGGGACCGGGAAGTTGGTCAAAGTTGATGGGAAGATGGATGGAGCCAAATACAGGGCAATCTTGGAAGAAAACCTGTTGGAGTCAGCAAAAGATTTGAGACTGGGGCGGAGGTTCACCTTCCAGCAGGACAACGACCCTAAACATAAAGCCAAAGCTACAATGGAGTGGTTTAAAAAAAAGAATATTCATGTGTTAGAATGGCCCAGTCAAAGTCCAGACCTAAACCCAATTGAGAATTTGTGGCAAGATCTCAAAACTGCTGTTCACAAACGCTCTCCATCCAATCTGACTGAGCTTGAGCTGTTTTGCAAGGAGGAATGGGCAAGAATTGCAGTCACTAGATGTGCAAAGCTGGTGGAGACATACCCTAAAAGACTTGCAGCTGTAATTGCAGCAAAAGGTGGCTCCACAAAGTATTGACTCAGGGGGGCTGAATAATTTTGCACATCGCACTTTTCCGTTTTTTATTTGTAAAAAATGTTTTGATTCATGTAAAATTTTGCTTCCACTTCACAATTGTATACCACTTTGTGTTGGTCTTTCACATTAAATTCCAGTGAAATATATTTATGTTTGTGGTTGTAATGTGACAAAATATGGAAAAGTTCAAGGGGTATGAATACTTTTGCAAACCACTGTAAGAACCGATCTTTGGTCCTCATAAGGACCGCTGGTCCTGACAACGTAGGGTAGGTGTATCAGAAACAATCCTAAAAAGGTAACAAATCCACGTACACAGAGACACACACAAACCTCATTATCTCAGCTCCCATTAGTGTTTCCTCTTATTAAAATAAAAAGGTTCTGGTTAGGAATTAGATCAAGAAATTAGGATCAAACAAAATAAGATCCAACAAAAAAAAGTCTTGATGAACCTTTGGCACATTTATGATCACACAGATTAATGAGATAAAGAAAATATATCCTCTTTCAATGGTTTTACATCTCCAGACATAATAAAAATAAGTCTGGGCTTCGTCAGATTTCAAAATTAATTAAATTCAATCTCAAGTGTAGAAAAAGCACACCCCATTCCACTGCGTCATTATTTATTAAACAAAAAGCCTAAATGGAGAAGGGTAAGTCTACCTCATGATGCAACAGCTTGTAGAACCACTTTTAGCAGCAAGAACATGAAATAGTCCTTCAGTCTCTCACATTATAGAGTAATTTGGACCCACTCTGCTTTACAATGTTGCTTTAGTTCTATAAGGTTTGCAAACCTTTGTTTCTGCACAGCTCTCTTAAAGCCCCACTGCAGCATTTCAGTCAGGCTCAGGTCCGGACTGTGATTGGATGAATGTCCTGATGTATCATGACCCAGTTTGGGTCGAGCCTTAGCTGTAGGGCAGATGACCTCAGATTTCACTCTACAGTAGTTTGGTCTCCAGTGGAGTTCATGGTTGACTCATCGACTGCAATGTACCCAGCTCCTGCAGCTGCAAAACAAGTCCACATCACGGTCCCTCTACCGCCGAGCTGACAGTTGGTGTGAGGTGTTTGTGCAGTTATTCTTATATGCTAATAAATGTGTTCTTTTGCACTTAAAATTAAATTTTAAAAAGTTTAGAACCTAATAAAAAACAGATCATTTTATTATATCCTGATACCTAAAACTCTTAAATGAAAAGAGGGCTGAAATCCGCTTTTTTCTGACTTTAACAGCTTAAAAGGAATATTTCCATGTCCTGTGATCTCATGGCTGTTTTTTTACCATAGTTTAGTATTTTGACTATTTCATAATCATAAAAGTTTGACCTTAACTTGTTATTACGACGCCTTTTAGATATTCTTAACTTTTTGAACAGTTCAAAACCTTGACACACACCATATGTATTAAAATGCTGCTGGCTGACTCCACTACAGTTTCATTTTGCTGATAAGCCTTTTTTTTTTGTCCATACTCTTCAAAAATAATAAAAATTTTGCATGTGTCTTTTATGCACAGAATAATCCTCTGCATTAAGTTTCAGTAGCTGACATCATATAATGCTGTTTTGATACAGTAACTGTTCGCCTGAAGCGACCCTGCATGTTACGGCTGGCTCGGGCTTCAGCATCTTTTTAGTTCTTTCAGGCCTGAACTTGTGAAAACTCATGTTCCATTTTATGTCCCATTCAATTATTCTCTAAAATAGAGCAAATGAAATGAAGCGTTTCCCTCAAAGAGTGGGCTTGTGCCAGGTAACTGTCAGGAGTTTAATTTGAGGGTAATGACATTCTTTACCCGATGCTCCTGTTATTAATGAGCAGCGCAGCAGACCTCAGCAGGGTCTTCAGTGACTGCAGGTTATTTTAGAGTGTTTTTCAACAGCTACTCCGGCACATGAACTCAATTCTCATTTTAATTGGGCTCATTAAATATTGCAGCAATTCAGCCTAACATTCACTTTTAAACTGGAGACGCTGTAAAATTGAACGCTTCAATTTAAAATGTTAGCAAAAATGCTGCCTTAAAACTCCACATTAAGTGAAATAAACATTTTTTCCCCACTAATATTACTTCATGTCTGTGGTTCTGAAACCTTTCACCCAAAATAACTGTGGCAACAAAATGTGACCCCAACCATTAGTGGGCTGGTTCTTGTTATTGACAGCATATAAAGCCTGAATTGAGATTTTTGTTTTAATAATTGAGACAAAACTTAACTTTTAACAAATTTTTTGACATTTTTAATTGATTCCTAAAGGTAATCTTAAGATCCGCCTCACTTTCCGACTAGCGTTTTCACACAGACCTGCTTTGATTTACTGATTTGATCAGTAAATATCTGAGTATAGTTGTTTTAATTTGTGTGCTTTTCTCATCTATTTAAAATTGTACATTGAACATCTTTTGTTTTTGTGAATGGGATGATTAAGTATTTTTTTAAGTGGGGATCTGTTAAAAGGTCATTAAAAATTAACATTGTATCTTTTCTGGTTGGCAGCTTTTTTAAAAGTCCTCAGTTTGGAGAAATAGAGTTTAATTTTGACAAGATAATAGCAAATATGAATGGAGACCAAAAGGAATGGCTGTTGTCGTAGATTACAATTTCAAGTTTCTACCTCATCACTTGTATATGCATTTATTTTTAGTAGACCAGACTATAGTGCAATGCTCACAGGTCTCCCTAAAAATCTGTTAGACAGCTGCAGTTAATTCCTCACACAGACCAAGAAAAGAGATCATATAACTCCAGTTCTTAGATCTGTACTCTCACTCGCTGTTTGTCAAATAATTGAATTCAGAGTACTACAGATGGTCTATAAAAGCTTTCAATGGTTTAGGGCCAAAGTACATTTCTGATCTCCTAGTCTGCTATGAAACACCCAGAGTCCTCAGGTCATGAGGGACTGGCCTGCTTTCAGATACCCGCAAGATCAGAACTAAACCCAGAGAGGCAGCTTTCAGTTTTTGACAAACTCCCTGAAAACTGCAGGTCTGATGAAATTTACAACTCTCTTAAATCACAGCAAAAGACTTTTCTAATCACTTCTGCCTTTCTTTAGAACAGACTACTGCTAATTGGATCTGATTCCTTCATTTGTGATTTTATTGGTTACTTTTATTGGCTGTTTTTTTAAAGTGACTTTTTATGGTTGATTCCTGATCTGTGTATCTTTATTTATTTTCTCGTTGTACTTTTATCTGTTTATTTGTTTTTCTTATATGTTGTTTTGAAAGTGCCTGTGACATGCCAATCCTTTTAAATACAAAAAGTCAAAGTAAGCATCTTTAGAAACTTGACATATTACATAATGATTTTATCGATTTTATCATGTAACTGGAATATTTTCTTTTGAACTTGACTCAGCCAAAGTGAAACAGGAAGTGACATCAAAGGGGAACTCTGTAAGAAAAAGAACTCTGGTCTTTGTTTATTGAAACAATATTATTTGAACTCTGACTTTGCTTCATCTCTCTCTGATAGTGACTCAAAACATTCTAAAGAAACAGATTATTCTCTACAATTTGTTGTCACCTATTGTATCCACACTCTGTTCACATGCAGACATTCCTCTTTGACATCACTTCCTGTTACTTTGAATGCAAATATCTCAACAACCGTTCATCTCAGCAGTGTGAATTGTTTTTTTGCAATATGTTCTCAATGTTGTTTATCTAAAAAAGCATTAATATTTATTAGAAAAATTTTATGTCAGAGGCACTTTAATGTTTTTATGCAAATCACTTTGAGTTGTCTTGCACATAAAATGCTAATAAAATATATAATAATATTAATAAATCATTGTCAGTTTCACATTACACATTTATTTGAAAGGGCTATTAGTGTTTCTATTAGACTAATCATGTAATAAAAAATTTACAGCAGTGTAAAAGTTTACGAAGTAGCATTCACATGACCCACGTTGACATTTTATTACACTTAAAAAGATTTTCACCTCAGTCTTTGCCCCAATAACTTGACCCCCAGCCAAGCCCAGTTTTGTCCAGGCCGGCCTTGTCTTACTGCACATCTTCGATGAAGCACAGCCTCTTGACTTATGCTAATTCCCCCACTGTTCCTCTGTCAATCATCGGATCGCTGGCTGAGAATTTCAAACCTCCGTAGCAGCAGGCACCTGACTGAATAAACCGACAAGCTGTCAAGCTTGAGGGTGGGATCGTGTGAGGAGATAAAAGTTGTATCCCACCCCCGGTACGTTTATCCCGCTGAGGTCCCAGAGCAGAGGGCCTGTGTGCCTCCCTCCACTGCTGTGTCATTAATAAGAGGTGTCCCTGTGGAGCGTGCAGCGGTGGCACTGGGTTTAATCACTGCCAGGAGGCGAGAGAACAAGCCTCAGCAGCCCCTAATCTCTTCTGTGGTTAGACACATTTGGTCAGAGGAGCTTTGAACTTTACATCTGCTCATATCTGATCCCTCCGGGCTTTATTTAATACCATATGCAAATGCAATAAGGATTGATGAATTAGTTCATAACAACCATTTCCTAAGATATATTATTTGTCTTTGTTTAGCAGCCACAGTCAAATTTCTCTCCCTTGCAATTCGGTGTGATTAAAATCTCCATTAAATCAAAATTACATGCTGTCTTTTGTCTGCACGTTATCCACATTGTGTTTTTATTAACTGATTCCTTATTGTGCCGTTTTGTCCCCAGGCTCGTGTGTCGCACTGGGAGGTCTGTACATGACAGGATGGAGTTTGTCCAAGTGGACGTGGATCAGAGTGGAACAGGGACATCAAAGGAGAAGTTTTCATATTTAGTGAGTAATCTCCAGCCTTTTTGACCCTCCTGCTGATTTTTCGCTTTCTGTTCTGCCTGTCTCTTCCTCTGCATGCTTCTTCTCTGCTCTTCTCTCTCTCTCTCTCTCTCTCTCTCTCTCTCTCTCTCTCTCTCTCTCTCTCTCTCTCTCTCTCTCT
>NW_013952405.1:186691-202798 GCF_001266775.1 Austrofundulus limnaeus | reverse complement strand
CTCTCTCTCTCTCTCTCTCTCTCTCTCTCTCTCTCTCTCTCTCTCTCTCACTCCCTTGTTTGCTGGGGGAAGCCTTCCCAAGTGTCAGCTGAGTGTTAACAAATGCATTTTATGATTCAGAGGCACACTGGTGGGAATCTTCAAACGTCCATCTGAGCTAAGAGCTATTGTCATTTAGCTTTCTCTGCCAACAAAAACAAACATGGTGATTTTTGGAACGTCCCTTTGCTGCAAATTCATCGCAGACTGAGGAAACCTAGCTAGCATTGTGTTTATTAACCTCAACCCACACAGGCTCTCACTGAAGCAGGAACATTTAACCCGTGGAAATACCCCTATGAGCCCTTTGTTTCTCTTTGTTCACAGAGAGTATTTCATATTTCAGAGGTGAAAACATTCTATCATTTCACAGCTTCTATCTGTGAATCATCCCACAGAGAAACAATCCTCATCTCAGAACTTGAAGGAACTCTAAAACAAATAAAGACCTAGCATTTCCTGCAGGAATGCACATTGCCCACCCCCAATTTACATATTGGAGAGGTGTTTGCTAAGGTTGCTTGTAGCTGGCCCAATAAGTTAATCACAATCAGATGTACATTCAAGTATTAGTTTAGGAAAGTTTCACACAAAGCTGTCTGTTGGTTTATGAGATATTCCGCTAACAGACATGACAGCCACGCATACAGACACTAATAACATTCTCGCGATCGGCAGCAGAGGATAACAAACATTGAAAAGAAACAGCTGTGGGAACTCCTTTGACTTCCTTGTGTTTCTTTAGGTTACTTAGTTTTAGTTGAGGAGGAGAGAGAGAGAGAAAAAAAAAGCATTTCTGGAGACAGGATATGTGTCTCTAACTGCATCTCCTTCCTCCAGACTTTTAACGGAAACATCTGCCTCTTTACAGCCACACTGACAAGCTAAAAACACAATAGGTGTGCCCCGTCACCACTCACTGAGGAAGTGAATCCTGTCAGCAAGAGGCATCCCTGGAGGCGGGGGTCATGCAGTGGATTGAATGTTCAGAAAGGAGTGCTGATTCTGGTAGCTGCAGATTTGAGTGGGGATAATCATCCTTGCCCAAGGATTTTCTTTCTTTCTTTCTTTCTTTTTTTTTTTTTTTTGAGTGGTGTGAATGTGTTTCCATATGTGTAAGTTAGAGGGTGTGAACATGCAGGTTTTCATGTAACCACAGCGCGGCTATCTGTGGCCCAAAGGCCTGTTGGCTTTAGCAGCAGAGTAACGTAACACAGCGTGGGCTGTCTTCACAGTTTTCTTCAATAAATTACTGCTGTAGTCAGCAGCTGTCTCAGCCAATCTGTAAACGCTGGACATTTGAACTTCAGACAGTGAGGAAAGTCTTTTATTTGGTGCCAAGATAAAAATCATAGAGCAAAAATCCAGTTTGAGCTAGAGAAACTACATTTCCTGTGAAAACGCAATGAGCATGCGGAGTGCTGAATGACTTTGCTGAAGAAGCTAAAACTGAAAGAAGCAAAACACTAGCTAAAAGTACCCAAAGACTAACTAAAAGCTAAAATTGTCAAAGGCTAACTAAAAGCCAAAAGTAGCTAAACAATATCTTGAAGCAAAAGTGGCAAAGGGTCAGCTAAAATCTAAAAGTAGCAACATCTTAGCTAAAAGTAGCAAAAGGTCAGCTTAAAGTAGCAACATTTTTGCTAAAATTAGCAAAAGGTCACCTTAAAGTAGCAACATGCTATCTAAATGTAGCAAAAGGTCAGCTTAAAGTAGCAACATTTTTGCTAAAATTAGCAAAAGGTCAGTTTAAAGTAGCAACATGCTATCTAAACGTTGCAAAAGATCAGCTTAAAGTAGCAACATGCTATCTAAAAGTAGCAAAATGTCAGCTTAAAATAGCAACATTGTAGTTAAAAGTAGCAAATGGTCAGTTTAAAGTAGCGACATGCTATTAAAAGTAGCAAAATGTCAGCTTAAAATAGCAACATGGTAGCTAAAAGTAGCAAAACGTCAGCTTAAATTAACAACATGCTAACTATAAATAGCAAAAGGTCATCTAAAAGCAAATGTAGCAAGAGACTTGCTAAAAGTAACAAAATACTAATTAAAGGCTAAATGTAATAAAATACTAGCTAAAAGACAAATGTAGTAAAAGGCTAACTTAAAAAAAATATTGTAAAATGAAAGTTGAAGGCTAAAAATAACAAAAGCTGCCTAAAAGGTACTGAATGATAGCTAAATGGTAGTTAAAAGCTAAAATTGGCAAAACACTATCTAAAAGCTGTAGTATCGAAGCATTAGCTAAAAATTCAAAGTTAAAGAATGGTAGATAAAAGCCAGTATTTATACAATAAACCCGCCTCTTCCAGTGATAGAAGATGTCAGTTGCTTAATGATAAATCTGATGTTTGTCTTGTTTGGTTAAATGCAGGTTCCAAAGCTGCAGTCCATTGCGCCAGAAAAAGGCTCTCGTGCCGGAGGAACCAGAGTCATCCTTACTGGGAAACATTTGGATATTGGCTCTCAGGTTAGAGTCAAGGTCAACAACACACTGGAATGCAACATCACAGAGTGAGTACAGATCATTATCGCTGATAATATCTCACAGAAACACACGAGATGAACATATTTACAAATGTTGATCACAACAGCTATAGCTCCAGCCTCATAATAATAATAATATACAGTAAGTTTTTAGCCCAAATCTCTGCCATGAAAGGTGGCGAGTGATGACCTTTAATTTAAACATGTTTGTTGTTTGAAGATCTTTGAAACTTGACCTGGATTTGCCTGAAGTGGAAAGTCTTAATGAATTTGAATTCACCCCCATTAAATTTACAAAGTGTTTGGACTTGTTTCATTTGCTTTCTACAGTCTTTTTTTAACAGGAGATATTAAATGCATGAAGTGGTAATTAAATATTCATGTTGAATGGCTTCGCGAGGCCCACATATCTTGCTCACAAGATTAAATTCAGCACTTTTACTTGTTGCCATAGCGCATACCAAAATAGCTCCATGACTTCTGTGAAAGTCTGCCAAGCTGCAATAAAAAATGACTTTTAATTGTAAGTGGAAACGTTTTTAGGATTAAACATTTTTAGATGGAGCGAGTTATGTGGTAACGATGTTTACCTCTTTTTTTTCTTTCTTTTTTTTAAGGAAAACAGATGAAACCATTGAATGCATCATGCCTCCAGCCCTGCAGGCGCACGCTGAGTCAGTGGTAGTGTGTGTGGAGTTTGAGGACCGTCCTTGTGATGGTTTGGAGCTCAGCACCACTTACACCTACGAGAAGAACCCCACTATTGTCTCCATCCATCCGAAAAAGACCTTCCTCAGGTGAGCAGACTGCTACGTGCACCGCAAGCATTAACATTTCTCTTGGACTCATTCCCAGTTCTTCATCAGGAGTGAGAGGCTTTTCTTTATCCTGCTCTGGTGTAAATAACAAACCATGACAGGGCTGTGGCAAACCTTTGACATGTTTACTGTAAACGTGGTTCATTATGAACCAGAGGCTGAAAAGGCAAGAGTCTGCCTGTGCTTCTGAGTTTCTTTGTCTTCATGTTAGCAAAATATTTCATGAAGCACTGGACAGACTTTACTGAAATGTCAGAGTAGTCATTGGATGCGATCGTTCATGACGTCTGTTCCAAAGCTTGATGGCTGTGACTCCATCCCATGTCATCATAAAACTATTTAGGTTTAAGACGCTGGAATAAAAGGCGTCAGGAAATAAGCATACCTTCAAGAAATGCTAGATCTCTTGTTGAGAGTTTTGCTCATTTTCTTCCCGGGCTGAGTCTTGGTTCTGTTCTTGTGTGTTCCTCAGTGGTGGCAGGACCATCACTGTCACCGGTCAGGGTTTTGACCTGGTGCAGAGCGTCACCATGGAGGTACTGGAAATTGGGCAAACGGTGAGCAATCAATAAAGTTGTCTTCTTTTCCGCAGAGAACTCTATTTTAATCATTTAATAAGTGAGTGTACAAGAAACGAGTATAACCTGTATTCCACAGCCCTGTGCCGTGCTCTCCCCCACCACCATCACCTGCCCATCCCCGTCCTCCAGTCAGTCCGAGGAAACCTCTGTGCAGTTCATCCTGAATGGAGTCATCTACACTGGGGACAGCCCGTCCTCCTCTAAAAACGAGGCAGAGGAGGAAAATGGGGAACCTCAAAAGGGTAGATTCCTATTGGAGTATGTGGAGGACCCTCAGTTCTTCACCGCCAACAAGGAGAAGCTGATAAAACACCATTCAGGAGAGCCGCTGACGCTCATCATTAATGTAAGTGACACTGCAGTGATATGATTAACTGGGGGAAATAGCACTTTTTTAAAATAAACTGTGAATGGTGGGTGATGAAAGACTTTTCTGCCTTCTGCTGAAGCTGAAATTGTGTTTTTGAAGCTAAAAAAGGTGGAACAATCACTAAAAGCTTAAAGGAGCAAAGCACTAGCTAAAGCTAAAATAAGCAAAGATATTACCTAAAAAACTTAACAGGATAAAAATGGTTGTGAAAAGCAATAAAACATCAACTAAAAGCTAAATGTATCAAAGAAATAAATAAAACTAAAACTAATTTAATGTTAGCTAGAAGCTTATACGCAAAAGGCTAAGGAGCAAAAGATTAACAAAAGTGGCTATTTTATTTTATTTTATTCTTTAACCTTTATTTAACCAAACAAATCCCATTCAGATCGCAGGTTTCTTTTGCAAGTGAGGTATAGGCCAGCTGAATAGTAGCTAAAAATAGCAACTTGCTAGCTAAAGTAGCAAAAGGCTAATTAGAAGCTACCCGTAGCAAAAGTCAAGCAACAAACACAACAGCATTGTCCTGGCCCTTTGGTCTTCACTCACTGGCAGTGTTCAGAGGACTCCTGACAAGTCTGAAGAACATTCCTGTTTCCCACAGTCCAATAGGTGATGTTATGGAGGATGGCTTTCTTTTTATCTTTTCAGTCTGCGTGATGAGTAAATCACTTATTATGCAGATCAGATTTTATGTGGCCAATGTGAGACAAAATGAACAAACCATCTCAAAGACGGCAGGAAAATTGATTAATTTCATTATTTTCTCAAGGATTACGGTACATGTTTGCACTTGGACTCTGTCAATATTTTACAATTTGTGTTGCATTAATGAGGACAAATGCTGAAGACACAGAGTTTAGTCCAAGAATCTATGATCAAACAGAACTTAGTGATGCTCTGCTTACATTAAATTTAATTTTTATTATGGTAATACTAAGCAGGTATAATGCTTAGCTCCTAATGTTAGTTTGCTCATAATAATTGTCATGAAAGGCTGGTGATTATGTAATTACCTGTGTTTGTTTGTCTGTCAGAGAAATATGTCATGAGCCACTGGACAGTGACGGGTATGTGATTTATTTGGAAGTTTGGCTCTGCGGTTGATGAGAAACAAAATTATTGTCGCTGATGAACCAGTCAGCCAACAAATTCTGCTGTTCTTACAGTCATTTCACAAATGTGACTCATTAACTAATTACAAATCCATCAAATAATTATAATTTATGGTTTATAGAGCGTAATCAGATTAAAAGTATGAATATTTTCCAATAAAATCAAACCTCTGACCGAAACATTTTAGGAATGAAACATTCAACTCAAAGCTTTGGATGACTGTTGTTTGGTTTGTTTTGTTTTTTTCTGTTTTTTTTTTCCAAAAGCATCCCTGCCAACAACATGACAACCCTGACTGTGTGCTGCAGACTTTAGCTGACTGTGTCCTTATTCATATTCTCCTAAACCAGAGGCTCATAAAAACACATCAAAGGCCCTGTCCTGTTAAACATGTTGATTTCTGTTGGAGGTGTGAGGTGTGTGTGTGTGTGTGTGGGGGGGGGGGCGGGGGCAGCTCAGCGTGACGTCTCACGTTTGTACGCTCTGGCTGATCTAAGCACCTGTCTGCTTGCATTCATCACCCCCGAAGCGCCACTGGCTGTGACGCCATGTGGCGCGTGTAAGTGAACGACACAGATGTGGAGTTGGAACGCGAGGCCACTTCCTCTTTCTGTGTTGGCGTGTTCTGGGAGGAGACCACCGCGGGTCTGCCGCCTCAGACTGTCGACACGGGCGACTCCTTTGTTGTTTCCTGATTATATTTTTAGGAAGGTGGAATCCAGTGGTGGTGGACCTGAGGGGGGGGGAAGAGAGAGAGGCTGGAGACAGAAAGCGTTTTATTAAGCAGCTTGGTATTCATCCAGTCTGCAGAGGTGGAATGTGTGCAGGCTCTGCTTTTATTATACTTTAAACTTTATAATGAAGTTCTTTGCAACCTGACTAAAGTTTGTGTTAATATTAGAGATGTAGGATTGCATCATGTTTGCATTACGCCCAATCACTTTTGTATTTTAGTTTATGTTCTTTGTGTCTGTTGTGAGGAAGCACTTGTTGACAAAGACCCGGGAGGCTGCATCCTGCAGGAGGGACCCTTAGGGTGTAATCACAGAAAGGAAACTCTGGTGATAAACACACACGCTTCCTCACTTGGCCTAATTACATCGAAGGGAAATTGCAGCCTCATACAGAGTACAGGCCAGTATTTTTTTGAATGTCTGGCCATCGCTCTAATTAGCAGTCATAACAATCATAATGTTGTGTACACCCGGTTAATTGCAAAAACCCAAAAACTACGGTGCCATCATCTGACCACCAGGTTTGTCAAAAAAAAAGAATCAGGAAAGAACTAGATAGATAGATAGATAGATAGATAGATAGATAGATAGATAGATAGATAGATAGATAGATAGATAGATAGATAGATAGATAGATAGATAGANTAGATAGATAGATAGATAGATAGATAGATAGATAGATAGATAGATAGATAGATAGATAGATAGATAGATAGATAGATAGATAGATAGACAGACTTTATTACAGACTCAAGGTCCAATTTGCATAAAAAGAAGATAAAAAAACAAAGAATAAAAAAGTACAAAAAGGTTCCTAACCATTCAGGAGGCAGTCATACCAATGCTTCCAAAGCACAAATGAGTGTTTTACTGCACTATATGTAACATTAGTCAACTGTAAAATAATTCTATTATTAGACACATTTAAACGACAAATAAATTTGTACATAAACTTTCTTAAAACAACCATCAATGTGCTGACATGAGCAGATACAAACAGTTCACTGGCACTGGTCTATCTGGGCTTATTTAACAAAAGTCTTAGTGCATCATTATAAGCCACATTCAATCTATGAAGACCGGCTTTTTTAAAATTGCACCACAAATGTGCCGTATACAGAGAAGTACAATATGATCTGAACAAGTTCGTTTTCACTTCATCAGAACAGAGTCCAAACTTACGGACAAGGATATTTGCCTGAGCATATCATATGAACTTGACGGTAAATGTCCTCATCATCAGACATGTCAACACATGGTCAAGATATTTTACTTCATTAGAGACATTCAAAAAAGTCCCAGATAGCTTAAAAATTGGAAATACACCATTTTTGTCCTCTTTAGTGCAACAGATCACCTATTTTGGTTTCAAATTACCAGGATGTGTATGTTTGTCTCACTTTTCTTACAGGATAAACTTAACTCACCCATCTCATACATTCTGATCAGAAAGCAACTTCAGTTAAAGCGTTTGTTTTTGTAGCATCAAACATGTAAAAAAAAAGGTCATAGAATGATTACATGCTTAAAGTGCAGCTTTAATTTGACAGTAAGCTCGACCAAAGTGGAATAAATGTAGCAACTAAAGCTTCCTAACATGTAAACCTCCTTTTTTTTTCAAAAGTTGAAATGTACTTAGCCAAATGAGTCAAAAGCTCTTTTATGAAAAGATGAAGGGGGACTCCTTCATACCACACAGTACAGGAAGTATCATCAACCAAGTCTACTATGAAAGGAAATGTGAAGCACACAATAACTCATATTGTCTGACAAGAGTGGTGATAATTTGTGGCTCTTTTGAGCTGCCGATGAACTCATCTTCATAGCAAAGTATGTTACTCAGAACTTTGGCCATCTGTCCGACAGCTAAAGCTTAACTGATGCAACAACCCTGAGCACCGCAGCAAGTCTACAGCTGAGTTGCAGATTAGGAAAAGAGTCAAGGTGTTGCAACGCTCCATTCAAAATTCAGACAAATGAAATGGAAGGTTGCAAATGCTCAGTCCTTTGGATGTTTCAGATTGCAAATCTCAGTAAACTGAAGCAATGTTGTAAAGCAACTTGTGCCAGATTTTCTTCACAGTGACTTGAAAGACGGATGAGGTCATATTTAGAAGAATACATTGAATTATTGCTGCTAAGAGTGATTTTACAAACTGTTCAATAGATTTTACGTCAACGACTCCATTTTATCCTGTCAGTCAATGACTGTGTAATATGTGCCATTGTTGGAGGTTGTGCTCTCTTATGTTTGGGATTTAAAATGACGAGGTATTTTTTTCTTCATGATATAAGAGCAGAAAAAGTTGGTCTGAAAGCACTCATCAGCTAGTACCTGTGGTTCACGCTGACCTTGAAACAGTCCAGCACATAACAAGACAAACACCAAAACTGAGCGGATGAAATACAGAGAGATCTGTGCCTGGGATTGAAAGGCAGCATTAAAGTCAAATTTAGAGACAACTCAAAAGGTGATGGAGAATTACTGGCAGCAGATGTGACTTTCAGACCCAGACTGAGAATAAATTACCATTAAATTAAATTTATCACACATTTCATTGAATTTTATTCAGTGATATGTACGGTATTCTGCTAATAGACAGACAATGTTGGCTCCAATAGTTATTATCAAAATATTAAACAAGAACAACCATCTTAACTTACACTGACATACTGATTGATGAGATATTGTGCTAACATGGACACAAACACTGGCTAAAACATTGAAACAAAAGTTTGAAGTTCATAAAATACCAAGAACTGAAAAGCAACCTAGAAAACACAAAGAATGCTAATCCCAGCTATGAGCATCTCCATCATCAGAGCAGAACCTTCAAGCTCTCACACCTCTGTTCGACGACCCGAGCCTGAAGGGCGAGCGCCCACACAGGGGAGCATCCAGGCAATAAAACTGTACGGCTGTAAAAATAGGACCCAATAAAAATGTCCCCGTAAGGCTGATATGACTGTCCTCTGAAATAAAACTTTCTAACTAGAAATTCATAAAATCTAAGAAATGTATTGTATCCATATTAAAGGGCTATTCCAGGATTTTACCTCATGATAGTTTTGGGGCAGAAAGAAAAAATATAAAACTGATGGCTTTATAATTTTAATAATGTTTAAACAAATTAATACGATCTATTGTATGAAAGCTATATATGGAAAAACAACTTCAGAAGTTCAATTTTTTTTACAGTGAAACCTTATTAAATGTTTTCCTAAATCTTTACTTCCAGATAAACATGGCTCACTTTGCAGACCTACATTGTGTAAAGCAGCTATCCCGTGATAGCTAACTACCACCCAGCTGTAGAAAACTCACTGTAGAGCTTCTGAAGACTCAGTCCTGCTACATTACAGCCCGATTGCTACAACTCCACATGACTCACTGTCACACATGAAGTGTAAAATCAGGGGAGTGTCCCTTTAATTAATATCACTCCCAGTAGTGAGATGGGGGTGGTTGGGTGGAAGTAGGGCACATTTATTATAACAGTAAAGGAGTTGAAGATGTTGCATTGAACCAGGCAGGGATGACTATCAGTGTTTGTTTGGAGAAACTTTCCTTTGAGTTCAGTCAGCAGGAATGTTTGCTGCTTTAAGCTGAACTGCAGCCCAGATTGGATCAGTTTTCAGCTGCCTTTCTTCTCTCTGTGCTCATGTGGATGGGTATGACTGCAAACATATGGGGGTTGAGTACGGCAGATGTTTGTGTATGTATTTGATTTTATTTCCCCCCACTAGTTCTTAGCTACATTGCTGCTCATTTGCTTGCACTACTTCGACATTTTGGTGCACAGCTTCAACAAACCCTCTTAGTTAAGACTTCTAGGCAACAACTGGCACATTTGATGGAGATGAAGGGGGACTACGCAGCAGTTTTGCTGCACTAGTGCCCCAAAGGTCTCAACTAGTTTGCTGACCGCTGAACAAAGCCAGTCTGCCACTGTGTTGTACAAGTTAACTGATGATCATAAAAAACATTTGCATGTTCACAAATTTTCTCCTTACGAGTTAATTAGTACACCTAAAAATGTCAACAAGTAAAGTAGTGCACATACTTAACTAGTAACGCCCAGACTGCTTCCTAGATGACTAGTTTAGCCTTAATAGTAGTGCTTACCCAATACCCGCTTTTATACAACTAAGCATCAAAATGCCCCGATACTCGTTACCGAAATGAGCATGGATATTGAGATCAAAGTTATTATAGTTAACTAAAACTAACTACATAACGAAAACTGAAATTGAACAAACATTTTAGTTAAATAAATTAAATAAAAACTGTAATAAAATGGTTTTAGGTTTTAATTCAGTAAGTACTTGTTATCAGTAGTGTGTATCATGAGTACCCAAACTGTAATAGTCATACTCAATTTGAGAAAACCTGGTGTCAGGACACCCCTACTTAAAAGTTTACTAGTACATAAAAAACGTGAACTACTCGACTAATGTTTGCCAGGTAACATTTAAGGGTTTTTGACACTTATTAGCAAACTTATACAACATATTTGTCAACTATTTTAGTCCAGTGGTTCACTAGTGCATAAAAAAAACAACTAGCTGGGACTGCTGAGCTTATCCCATTAAGTGCTATTAATTGGCAAAAAGGTCCTGCTAATAAGAGTATTTATAGCTAGTGCAGTGTTATTTGAACCTGTGCAACCAAATGTGCAACTATTACAAAGTAGTTGATAACCAGTGGGATAAAACAACACACTTATATCAAGCGGACTGAATAAGTGTACAAATGGCTTGCCATAGCTGAAGCCCTACATGAATGTTATCTGTTCTGGAGCAGAAAGTGCCGAGCGACCTGGAGCTGCAGCTGGAGGAATACTCAGTGATGATTGGCCCCTATCCCTGCAACATCAGCTTCCATAATGACCAGCTGTTCCACTGCACCATCAACGGACTGCTGAGCTCCAGCGAGAGCGAGCTGCCCGTCACTGTGAGTATGAAAACATGCAAAGCACGGCAGCACAACACCAACACGCACATCTAACCCCCGTCTTGAAAATATTTCTCGACAGGCCCTGATAATTTAAGCTCATCACCCATCTGTCATTTAGTTATTAAAGCCAAATATTTAGTCAGAACCGGCACCATCTGTGATATTAACCGAAACAGATTTGACGTGCTGGAGCCCATGCTCTCTAAGTAAAGATGTCTGTGCTGCTTTCACATGAATTATGAATGGTCCGTGGTTTCTGAGCATGCTGCCGTGACATTATTCAGGTGGTGAGCGGTCACTCAGTGACAGAAACAACAAAACACTGACACACAGTATTTAATCAATTGTTTGTTGTGGCCTTTGTCACCCCATCTATCACTGCAGACACCTTCTAGTCACACTGATACTCAGTTCATCAAAGTCAGCGATGATTTCTCTCTTCTTTTTTCTTCCAACTTACTAAGTTAAGATGTAAATCAGCCTAATGCAGCTCTGATAAAACCAAATAGTTTCCTTCCTTTGCCCATCTCTCGATTCCATCTGTTGTCCATTCTGGTCTGTTTTTATGGAGCTTTGTGAAGGATAAAATCTCAATTGTATTTAAATGTGAGCTAAACTGGGCGTAGTTTGCTGAAAAGCTCCAGAAACTGTTCTGGTCATACGTTTGCACACACATGGCATAAAGAACATGTAAAATCGTGGGTTTTAATGATTTATTTTAACCACTATGTTTTTTCCAGGGTAAACAAATTGTAAAACACTGCAGTGATTAAAAAAAAAGAATTGTGTTTGAAATAATTGTGCATTATTCCTTATACACACTGGGTTAAATCACAAATACAGGCTTAAAACCATATATGCTCTAATATTGAACGTCCACTAGGAATTTGCACCTCGACCCCAGGCTTTGTGTTTCGATCAACAAGCTTCTGGCCTCATTGTGGATGAATATTT
Source organism: Austrofundulus limnaeus (assembly GCF_001266775.1). Taxonomy (NCBI): domain Eukaryota; kingdom Metazoa; phylum Chordata; class Actinopteri; order Cyprinodontiformes; family Rivulidae; genus Austrofundulus; species Austrofundulus limnaeus. Next base: position 190,742 of record NW_013952405.1, on the reverse strand, counting down.
GATGATTTCTTTAGACAGTATTGTTACCATGTGTTTGGGTAGTTTTATTTATTTATTTATTTATTTATTTATTTATTTATTTATTTTTCATTTTGCATAGATATGGTTTTTAAAGACAGCCCATACATTTTCTGTAGGGTTGAGGTCAGGGCTTTAGGAAAGTCCTTCCAGAAACTTAATGTTAGCCCGTTTCATTCATTCAGAAATCAGTTCTTACAGATGTTTGGGATCATTGTCACCTATTGTCCAAGCTTCAACAAGCTAGCTGTTGATTTGAGGTGAAGCTAATTGTGTTTCATCTAAACTCTTCCATCCACATTATACAGTACAATGCACCAGCCCCACATTATGATGCTACCACCATCATGCTGGACAGTTGGTGCAGTGTTTTTAGGCCTGGAAGCCACACCAAGCTATACATTTCATGTTGTTCCCTCTTCATGTTTTTAAACCCATTTCAGTCAGAAATAAGGCTCTCTGACTTCCCCTCCCCTCTCTTGGTGTACCTGTGGCATGCTCAGGTGCCCGCCCACCTCATCTGTCAATCAGGACCTCTTGAAATAAACACAAGCACTTAGCACAGGCATGGAGGCGGGGCAAAGGTCAGATGAGATGTCATAACACAAATGGGTGGGCTAGCTCGCCCATGCGAGCACCGCAGGGCGAGGGGGTCAGACGCGACAGGGTCGTAAAGACAGGGAACACTTATATTTTCCTTTGTGTCGGCACGTTTTAATAAACGCGCTGAGGCAGAGCTCGTGGCCGTTTGTGTTTTTTCTACTTGCTTTCAGTGGCAGATCTATTTTTACGTGCCTCTGCCCGGAGCGAAACAGGAACGTGGAGCAATGGCATTTTCCCCTCCATTACACCAGGTCATGTTGGTGCAGTTTCTGGAAGAGGGCCTCCCCTTGCTGCTTCATGGAAATAAATGCCCTAACTACGAAAGAAAGTAGGGAATGTTGACGATGAGGAAACACAGTGAAGTTGTTTCTCTTACTATAAGACCACTCCAAGAAGGATTTGGTCTGAGGACTGGAGGCTTTTTATCCGGGTCTGTCTTTATTAAGTATGTAGGTGAAGCAGAGGGAATGATGTGAGCAGAGACCACAGAGTCCCTGCTGACTTATCAAAAAGGCAGAAGTGAAACTTTTTTCCTTGTCACATCTGGGTTAGTTTGAACTGAGTGCCTCTACCAGCTCTTTGCAGTGGGAGAACATTTTTCAAAATCTACAATGTGTATATTTTTATTATTTCTTTTGCATGTGTGCACCTGTCTCCATGACAAAATGAATGGGCTTGCATGTGTGTGCAGGCGTCTGCGTCCCTGGTGGGAAATGTTTATCTGCATATGTGGTAGGCTTGTTACAAAGTAATGTAGGGACACCTAATTTACTTGGGGTTTTTTTTTGTCTCTTAAATATTTCTTGTAATACTTTATAAGTCAAGGATTTAAAACATCTGTTAAATTATTTAAGTGAGTTTTAAACTCAGGCTTCAAAGGGATGTTCTTTTTTTTTTTATTAAACTCTTTCTAGAGTTGTCTCCTCCACAGTCTACAAAGTCCAACATCTTCTTTTTCAGACAAATTAATGCTATTACAAGTCTAGTTGAACCAATATTCCACAGTTTGACTGTAAAAATGTAATATTTATCAAATAGCCAAATAGACAATTTGTTATATTTCTTAGTTTTTATATCAAATTATTGCTTGAACTTTAAAGAATCAGATATGACATGTTGGTTTTCACAGTCAATAAATAATATATGTTAGTTGGTGTGCTTACAGATTGTGTTCAAAAGTTCAAAACGTTGGGAAAAAAGGCTAAACCTGGGAGTCAAAAAGATAGTAGAGATCATTTGTAATCAGGTTCTGTGGAAAAGTCATGAACATGTAAAATATTGTAGCTCATTCTTAAATGGCCTGAATCTAAATAGATAAAAAAGTAAAAAAAAATTATCAGATTGATGAGCTAATGGCTAGTCCAAGTGGGGCCAAGACAAACACTTCATAGCAGTTCCTGTAATTTCTATTTCATAAACTTTTATATATTTGGCAGTTTAGCATTTAAATAGTAATTTACATATTTGATGTGTCAGGAAAATAGCAGCCAGCTGTAGCACCTTCTGTCTGTAGAACTTCCCACAGGAATCAAAATATTTAAGCTAAAATGATTTTAAAAGAAATAAAAAAGGCTTACAAAATACCTTTCATATGAAAATTTTATGGTTGGAGTGCCATCAGTGATCCACTTCAACCTTAACCCTGCAGGGACTAGAGCCATTAGCTTGTTAGTCTGGTCAGAACAAAGCTTTTTCCTCCAAAGTATGGTTGTTTAAAGAGCTGTCTACAACAGGGAAGATATTGATTGTTCGTAATCTTTCCACAGAATCCCACTTCAAAAGATCTTAGCTATCACTATAAAAGAAACGGGAGCTCAAAGAGCTTCTTCCAGACTAAAGATGAACCGTGTAAAGCTCCAAAATCAGAACGAATATAAACTATGAATCATTCAAGGCTCTCTACCACAGTTCTGTACTAAAATCTATCGAGCTGAAAATGGGTATATACATCTCCTTTAATGTTGCTCTTCTTAATAACTTCGCTGTCTTTTTTAAAAGCCTTCAGCTTTTATCTTTATTTCCTAAATTTGCTTTACAGGCTGCGTGATGAATTGCAGAGCTTTAAAAACGGGACAACAAAAGGTTATTGTTAGTCAAGCAAGTACCCAGGGATGGCAGCTAAAATTAAATCAGTTTGAGAAGAGTTGCATTTCTTGAGAGGTTTATTTCGGGATTTCATTTCATTAAGTCAGCTGCAGTTATATTTATTGCTGCTAACATCATTTTTTTTTCACTTTAAAGCCCATTTAGTGCTTTGCTGTTAAAGTCTTTGTACAAGTTTACAATTACCTGAAGATGACGTTTTAACAACTGCTCACACAAAAATATTGGTGCTATTTTTAGCAGTTTTCTGGGCTTGTTGTGAGCTGAAGATGCATGATATGTGTGTGTAGCCAAAGTTTGTTTTGACAGGTAATGCGTTAAATTACTAGTTACCATGTTAAAATACCTATAATAAGTAATGTCTCAATAAAACCTGCCTTATTAAGTGAAATGATTTAGTTTTATGATTTAATGATTCCATTTGCTAAAATACTGCAAATATGAAATAAATTCCTTTCATGTTTAATTTTCATATTTTTTAATTTATAAAATTATGACCTCTTATAATGACTCTGAACAGAACTGTTAAAGTTTTTCTTCAAAGTTCAAAGAGATGTTAAGGCTAAATGTGTGAGACAATCTTATCTGCTTTATGGCTAGGTATGTTAAAATTTGTCAAGTAAGATGGTGTGTGGGCTACTTCTTGGTAATATGGAGGCCCATCATTCCTTGGAAATATTCATGTTGCCCACAAAGTTTTAAACAATGACCTCATGCACTGCTACAGATCTTAGTTTCACTTTCTTAGATACAAACTAAAACATGTACACGACTGTCCCTGTTTTATGACGGTGTGTGGTAAAAACAAGAAAAACAGTCTCCCAAAAATAAGTATAGATGTGATTATTATAAGATCTGTGATGTTTCAGAGTCCCCTTAAAGGAGACATAAGAGAAGGCAGGGTTTGAAGGATTGTGACCCAGTTTCAGCAAACATGTTTTTTTTTTTCTTTTCTAGGTGCAAGTAGGGAACTTCCATAAAACTATCGCCAGAGTGCAGCTCGGCGGCAGCGAGCTGGCCATCGTGGTCTCCATTGTGGTGTGCTGTGTTCTTCTGCTGCTGTGCACAGTGGGTAGGTAGAGTTCTCACACACACACGCACACACTAGTGGATGATGGATGTGTGCTTGCTGCAGCAATGGGTGCTCCAGATGTGGAAAAGATAAAAGGAGTTCTGGGGGTCATAGTTTCATGCACTTGCTTCATCCCTCCTTCAGTATTCAGTGCACAAAGAGCCCAATGTTCATCTCTCTGTCTGCTCAGTGTGTGTGTGTGTGTGTGTGTGTGTGTGTGTGTGTGTGTGTGTGTGTGTGTGTGTGTGTGTGTGT
>NW_013952405.1:180243-185317 GCF_001266775.1 Austrofundulus limnaeus | reverse complement strand
AAAAACATGATGGGGTATTGATGTTTCATAGATTACTCAAACAGAAGGTGTTTCGTGTGAAAACCAAAGCAGAGGGGAGATTTTGTCTTCACGCCCGATGCGTTTAATCTGAACTCGGTGGTGTGAACTGGTTTCGATGACGGTTCAGCGAGCTGGAGGATAAATAACCTGAAACATAACCATGAAACTTGTTTTAAATCCCTCAGGCCTGTTTTTTTTTTCCCTTTCTGTCTCTCAACAAACACCCTCTGAAGAAAGTGCAGTTGTAACCTAAATACGTCTCTCCTCTTGTGACAGGAAGTACTTTTCCATAAAGAGATCTCCAGCATCTCATTAGAGGAGAACAATATCCCTCTGCCGGTACTTATAGCGGCTATATTATAAGCATGTAGGTTCAAGTCGTTGGACGTGCTGACTTTGTTTCTGCATGTTAACCTCAGCCTGCACACATGTTCTGGATAAAAGCCTCAGACCGGATTTGGCAGCTCTGATTGGCATTTGGTAAATATTTGTCTGCATGCTGCTATGGGGCTGCACGGTCTGGCAAAGAAATGGGGAAAAGATCACAGGATTAGACTCTGGTATCGTTAACATTCAGCAAGAATATGACCCTGGATATGTGAAATTACATGATGCAACTCTGAAAGCGCTGATTTTATTTCAGCATGAACGGTAATAGTTTCAAAAGTTGAACAGATTTTACTCAGCAGCAAATAAATCCAGATCAAGAAAGAGCTCTTTGTAGTCACTTTTTTACTTTTTGCTTTACTTGTTTTTTTCTTGTCCTCCCAGGCTTTGCAGAGCTGCAAACAGACATGACAGATCTGACCAAGGAGCTGAATCGCAGCCAGGGCATCCCCTTTTTGGAGTACAAACAGTTTGTCACGCGCACGTTCTTCCCCAAGGTGAGAAACCCTTTTTTAACCTGTTATCTGATTTCACCTGGCAGATTTACAATATATTTTTCTCACTGGGGTTTTCATATTTCTATCCCTCTGCGGATGCTTTTCACATCTTCTACAGCCTAAACTATGCAGGGTTTTTTTTTAAAAGGGAAAAGAATCACCTTGGAACTTTTAAACACACAGTAAATGTCGAGCAAAGTTGCCACAGTGTGACTCCACTGCAGGAGAGTTAATGTGTTCCCAATAGGTAAGCATTTTTCTGTTGTGTGATCCGCCCCGAAGGTAGACTGTAAGTAAATCAGTGGGTGGGTGTTTTTCCTCCACCAATGGAGACAGGCACAACTCAGGGGGCTTTGTCTCGCAAACCACATTCGTGGACTTTCAAGGAGACAGAACAATGACGGGCAGCGAGACGAGGGAAGTTTCCCCCTGTTCTTTCAAAACACACTCCTTTCTCAGCTCACACGCCCACGCTGTTTTGCAAGTGTGGATGATGTTGCACAATGGCAGTCATGCTGGTTGCAGTGTACCGTTAACAGAGAATTTTCCCTGGAAATTAGTGTTGAAAAGCCTTGAATGGGTTGTCTGATCATTTTGAAGGGATGTTTTGTCAAACAGTTACCAACAGTTAATATTTTATGGTCACAGAGTGTCAATAAAAAGACAGGACAGATAGACAGATATGTGGATGTTCACATGAATAAAAACAAGGGTTTTTTTTGGTGCGTGGAAATGCCAAAACTATTGTTTATTGTTATTGATTGTACATCATGTAGACCAGGAGAGTCAAACTCATTTTCACTGAAGGTCACATGAGTTTTACGGTGACCTTCAATGGGCCAGTTGTAATTACAACTGGCCCATTGAAGGTCACCGCGACTTTTGACGTTTCGCACTCAACTTCAGCTAAACAGAAAACATCACGTTCCTCGTCTCGTTGAGCACTGCTAACAAACACTGAGCTCTATGTGGTATTTCCTGCATAGAAACAGTGATTTAACACGTCTTCTTATAAACACTGAAAGGTTCCACTGACTGAATTTGAAATAATAAGTAATGCAGAAATGCTATGAAAAGTAAGAGTTTTACTCACTGTTAAGTTATGGTGAGTAGCTGCCATCTTGAATTCTGAACTCTCCCGCTTTCCGACAGGGAATTCCCATCGGAAGGGTGTTCCAGTTTAAAATTGCGACTTGTCAGTGGGAAATACCCACTTTGAGGGCGCAAACGAGCCACGGCAAGCATAGCCAGCGAAAGTGTAGCCTAAAATGAGTTTTTACAAGGTGAATTTCACTAAACCCTGTGCACCTCCACCTAGTGGTGGGAGGCTGTCGCAGATAAAATAATCAACATGCATTTTGGAAGATGTAGTTTATGGTCAATGCTGGTTTGAAAAAAGCAAACATTTATATTAAGACATTAATGCATCTTTGAAGCTCTTGTGGGCCTCATGAAATGCCATGGCAGGCCACATTTGGACTGTGGCTCTTTTGTTTGACACGTGATGCAGACCCTGAAACTATTCTACAAATAGAATGAATATTGTATACCTGGCAACACTGTTTCTGCTGCTCTTGTTTCTCAACAAAAGCTCTTGGTTGTCACACACAAAAACAGTGTTAGACACAGTCAGTCAGAAAAGAGGCTGTCCTGCAATGACAAGCCGTGCCTTTTAGCTTCGGTTCACTCTGTCTCAAAGCCTTTTACTGTTCATTACTTCCAGCGTTACGGTGTCACGTTTCTTCATCGTGATCATTCAACAGCATCTCTCTTCTAGTGTTGAACTAAACACCAACAACTGCAGGCCAACTCTTTTATTTACCCCCCATCAATCCCTGCTGCCATGTTTATAACCACAGCTCGCTTTGTTTTACAGTTTTCTGCGTCTGTTTATGTGTTTCAGATGTGCTCGGATTACGAGAAGAGTCTGGTCCAGCCCACCTACGAGAATGACTCTCTGGGACCTCGAGCGCTTCCAGAGACCCACCCTCTTCTGCAGGACTGGCAGGTAAAGACCTTTTGAACAGGTTTTTTGTGTCTTGGTTGGGTCACACTGGAGTTTGTGATGGTTTCATGGTGAGCATGTTGTTGATGAGCAGTAAAGAAGCATGTCTGTGTCGGCTCACGTGTTCCTGAGTGTTCTAATGCATGTCATTGTTTCTAGTGACAGACACGTAATAAATGAAACTCGCGTTTCTTAAAGGGATGCCTATCAGCTGCTGCTTGCATGCCAAGGTTTCCAACAAAGACCATGTGTGATCTGAGTTTGTGTTAGAGAGGACACTCAGCTACATCCTGTCCAAATTTTATCTGCACAGCTGTCTGAGTAAGAGCGATTTTTATGTAAGCTTAAGTCTGTTCACTAAGGCAGCCATCTTGAATTGGGCTGACTTCAAAGGTTTTTAAGAAAACATGTTATTTTGCAACAGAAGCTCGTACAGGAGACAAATTCAGATTTTAGACTTGAATATTTGTTTACAAAAGTTACAACAAATAACTCAGATCTGATCCATTCTGGGAGATCCAGTAATGGCCTGGATATGATGTCACGATAAACAAGGAAGTAAACACTTTCTAAAACGTAGAACATTATGTGTTTATACTGTTGGAGTGAGGCTTGTATTAAGATAAAGACTTGTATATTATGTCCAGTGGTTCAAGAGACCTTTACTCCAGTAAATGGGGCCATTTTAAACCAAACGTCTTGCGCAATGTTTGTGCTCTGAGTATGTGTTAAGGATGTCTATTAGCTATTACCACAGCAAATGTGAGCTCAGTTCCTGTAATACTGACTAATCTTGTATATGCTGAGGTGTGTAGATTTGGTACCTTGAATCAGACTCCAGAAGTGAATCAGTTGCAGCTGTGCATCCAGTGATTACTGTCTCAGCTTCATTCAGATCTGTCCAGTGGCTCATTGCTACATGTTGCTAACACACACACACACACACACACACACACACACACACACACACACACACACACACACACACTAAACCATACACAAATACACACAAACGCCTCCGTGCGCACACAAACTTCATCAGCCAGCCTGCACTTTCTCTCTCTCGCTCTCACACACACATACACACACGCAGCAGCCGCACATACACAGCTTCCCTGATATGTTCTGTCTGAGCTCTTCGTTTGAACTGTGTCCCACATTGCCGAGCATGAAGGAGTCAGAAAAATCGCATTAAATGGTGGGTCTGCCACCAGCACTGTGACTCAGACTACACCTTGCAAACTCTGTCCGTGGCCCAGCTGTGTGGTATTAATAGCTCGCTTGTATTTGAACTCCTATTACAAATAAACTTTAAAAGCTACTTTAGCAAAACATAGTAAATTAATTGGGTGTTCCAACAATTTTACAGGGCAAATTCAGTCCATGGCTGTTTTATTACTTTGATTAAAAAGTTTGCTGCCTGTGAGACCAATTTCAGAACTGCGGACAGCTCCAAACCTACAGAACATCAGCTGCTCAGGACCTTGGACAGCCCCACATACCTAAACCACAAGGGCAGAAAACGAGAAAACAATGGACGCATGCATTCCTTGCTCCCACTGCCTTTTGTGCCAGAGCTTTAGACCAAGATCAAAAGTAAAGAATGTAGTAAAAGAATGCTCAAACAATGAAAGTTGTGTTTTTATGTGCAATCTCATGCAAGATCCTAAAATGTCACAAAGTGTTGTGAACAACGCTCAGCTACAGCATCTTCACGTTTCAGCTACAGTCATTTTTGTGTTTGCTTGTGTTGGAATGCTTTGGCTGCCATCTTGAATTTATCCAAACAGTTATCAGCTGTAGATATCCATCAATTTACCTTTCTAAAAGTTTCATTTGACTCTGCTTAATCATTCATGAGAAATGTTGCTAATATATATGTTTGACTCCATCAACCCATGCTAAAGATTTAAGAAGATATCGGCAAAAATTAGCAGCCAAAGTTGTTGTTTTTCCTTCTGGCTGCTGCCTTCTGCAGGGGTTGCCACTGTGAGCAAACTCACATAAAAATAGTTAAAAATGAGAGTTTCATATCAGCTGCCCTTCTTGCCACAACCTGAACTTGATTCTGCAGTCTCAGAATAACAAGACTGTAGCACTGACCGTCAAGCTACTGCAGCCCAACGGGAAGCATATGTATGTATATACAGTATATGTGTATGTA
>NW_013952405.1:171106-180233 GCF_001266775.1 Austrofundulus limnaeus | reverse complement strand
CACACACACACACACACACACACACACACACACACACACACACACACACACACACACACACACACACACAATATGATTGCTCCTCTTTTGTGGAAGCAGATTGTTAGCAAGTTCTTACCACTTTCCCTTTTTGCTCTCGGACAACAAAACAGTCTCCTTTTCATCCAAAACCATCATATCACACTGGTGGTTGTGTGTGCGATTGTACGAGGGCAGGTGTGTGTTATACAGAGAGAGTGGGAGAAAGCATTCACTTAAGTGTGAACGTGTGCTGAAAGTGAAAGCACGTGCAGGTGTGTGTGTGTGTGCGTGCAACTTCTAACGAGAGAAAGTAAAGACTGCAGCGCTGGTTTTGGGTCGGCAGCCAGGGGAGCCTGTCTAACAGTGATGAAGTGCCTTGGATCCACATCGTCTTTGCAGGAAGTGTTTTCCAGGTCACAGCGAATAAATCTCAGAGGGAGGCATTTATCTTAATGGACACCACTGTTCTCCTTCTGTCAGGCTGCAAACCACAACATATGGCTGCAGTCCAGAGGGAAGACTTCATCGCGCCGTAGCTTAGTCGCGCCCATTGATAGGCCTGCGCTCATTAAGCCGACTCTGCACATTTAGGGACAGTCCTGCACAATGAGAGAGTCGGAGTGGAGTAAACCTGAGAGGGAGGTTCCAGATGAAAGCAGAGGGAAGGGTCGCGTGATGGAAAGATGAGGCGTTCACTAGATGAATCACTCGCGACACAAGGTGGTGAAACCGATTAGGGAAGGCGCAGCAGGTGGTAATCCACTTATGACCGAGAAGTAAATGTTTTATCCACCTTCTGTCATCTTCTGTCATCAGGCCACCAACACAACACGGCCTAACGTGGAGGAGGGCATCACTCTGTTCTCCACTCTGCTCAACAACAAGCACTTCCTCATCACGTTTGTCCACGCCTTGGAGCAGCAGAAGGACTTTGCTGTTAGAGACAGGTAATTTAATAGTCATTATGAATAAATGATATCTTACCTGCTGTAGATAGCTCTTTGCACAGGTTTGGTTTGGAGAAATACGGATTCATTCTGACAAAAGTAGTAAAAAAATTTCACTGTCATTCACATAAACACTATTTTATAAACTTTACACCTCCATTGATTTAGCATTACACATTCATTCCAGCAGAAATATTATGATATTCCTGCAGGACGTGGCCCAGGCTGCACAGGAAATGTTGCAGCCTGCTGCTGCTGTGGCTGTTTTAGCTTTCAAATAACCAAAGACTTTGATGTAAATAACAGTGTGATGCAAAAGAGACATAAGCTACGTATGTATTTTTTGAGTTTAGTGGTATTTTACAATGACTGCAGTCCATTTAAGTCTTGACCCTCCCTTAAATAGCTGTTGGTTAGTTGATCTAGTTAAAATGAAACATTAATTTTTTCAAACTGATGTCTCTAAAAAAGCTATCTACAACAGGTAAGATATTAACAGATCATAAACTCTCTACAGAACCCCACTTGAAAAATCCAAACTTTTTCTTCAAGTTGTTCTTATCTTAGTTTTTCACATTCTTACGCTGCCCTAAAAAAATGTGGAATTTACTTCAGTGTTTTCCAAATGTTGATAAGTTTGAAAAATATGAAAAAGGTCATGTAAATACTTTTCTGTTTTCGGACTTCACTCTCTCTTCTATTTTCTAAAACATACAAATTTGAAACTAATTTGCTCCATTTTTAATTATAGTGTACATCAGTGATTCTCAATCCCGGTCTTCGAGGGCCACTAACCTGCATGTTTTAAAATGTGTCCCTGATTTAACACACCTGATTTGAATAAATAAGTGATTAAGAGGTTTCTGCAGGACTTAAAGACCTGCTGAAGAGCAGAGAAACAATTAAAACATGAAGGATAGTGGTCCTCGAGGACCAGGATTGAGGAACACCGCTGTGTATAAACAGTAGACACAGTTTTAGTTTACAATATAAAACACATTGTGAATCTTACTGATTTAAAAAGATGTTATTTAAATACAGATTATTTACTATATGTTTTGACATTTTAGTCCAGCCCTAAAACATTTAATCAACTTATTAGGAGTTTATTCCCATGTTTATAGTTGTCTCTGCAATCTAATCTTAGAGTTCTCAGACTTCCAAAATGTCCTGAAAATCACCTAAAAATATCTGGAAAGTCTGGAGAAGTTTGAAATTTCGAAAAAGGTGTAGGAACCATGCACATGTATTTTGCTCAGTTTTACTTTAGGTTTAAATTTTGTTGTGAAATAATCTTTTAGGATTTTAAACAAGTGATACCTCGAGTCTTTATCAAGGGTGCGCAATCCTGGTCGTAGCCACTATCATACATGTTTTCCCTGCTCCAACACACCTGGTTCATTGATTGACGACCTCTTCAAGTTCTGCAGAAGACAGCTGATCATTCATTCATTCCAGTCAGGTGTGTTGGAGCAGAGAAACATCTAAAACATGTAGGACAGCAGCCCTCATGGACCAGACGTGCCCACTCCATGTCTATACTAACATTATGTCTGCATTAGTCATCTTCAAAACTTTAATATATTTTTTTGTTTTCCTGACTTGTGTTTTCGAGGGAGCAGAATCCGATGTGACGCTGATAGAAATGAGCACGTATTGCTGAATGGCATCCTTCAGATTTGTTTTTAACCTACTGGGTGACAGGAAAACTGGAATTGGGTCTGACTTGGCTTTTGTTTTGAGTTGACCTTTGCAAAGTGGCCTCTCATTGTGGTTCAGCACCACTGGCACACTTACAGAGAGACACTCAAAACTACTGAGAGCGCCTGTTTGTGGGTGTTCAAACATCATGAACAGTCAGAGGCACAGGAGGAGAACAAACTTTATGTAAATCATTTCATCTTTTAGTATTATGTTTTTTTTTAAATAAACAAACTATGTTTTTGGAAGGATGGAGCCAAGTGAAAAGTGTTAAGTCTTGTGGAAGGCTAAACAACTACATAACACAAATAATTATCACCCAATCCCATGGTTCCCACTATTGTTTTAGACTGTATTACTGTTTTTTCAAAGAATGAGTTGTTTAGGTTTTCTGACCCACTCTGGTTTTATTCATTTTCACTGTTCTCATCATTGCAGCAGGCATAGAAAGACTTTTACACTCCCCTCAGCAATAAAAAAGATAAGTTAGTGAAAAGCAGTTCATAAAAACAACAAGAGATTCAGTGGCTTAAGACACAGATGTGACCCAAAATACATTAAAGACAAAAGTAAAGTTTACATTAAGCAAATATTCAGAAACACAGCTCCTGTTAAACGCTAGAACCTGGTTTACAGTATCAGCTCTGTAGGTGGTAATTTTATTTGTTTCACAGTAAAGGAACCAAAAAGTCTGTTCAGGTTTAAATGTCCAGCTTCCTTTTTGTTATTTGATTATAAAAGTAAACAAAACACTTGATTGTGGCGTCCCAAAGCTACCGTGTCATTCTGAATCAAAGGGAAAAAATTCCAGAGCTGAGACCACATCCCTGTCCCTGCACAGCGTCAGCGCTTACTGACTGATGGAGCCTCTTCCTGCTGGATTAAAGGGGCTTTGTTAGGGAAATCCCCCGGCACCTCTGGACACTGACTCAGACACTCCCCTGCATTAGATCAGACCTTTATTTGGCTCCTCGGTCTCAGGTGCAACACGGTCGGACTGAGTCCTGTTTTGGTTTTCTGTTATTTATTATTCCTAACCCTCCACTGACCACGCTCTGGCGGAGCGTGTTTGCACAAGCGTGTTTGTGCTCGTTTGTCACCTCTGATAATCTGTTTTCCCTCACTCCTCTCAGATGCAGCCTGGCATCCCTGCTCACCATCGCCCTCCATGGTAAGCTCGAGTACTACACCAGCATCATGAAAGACCTGCTGGTGGATCTGATCGACGCTTCGGCCTCCAAGAACCCCAAGCTGATGCTGCGGCGCACGGAGTCGGTCGTGGAGAAGATGCTGACCAACTGGATGTCCATCTGCATGTACAGCTACCTAAAGGTGAGGATGAAGAGGGAGACTCAGCAAAGATTTGATTAAAAAAGAGAGATAGAGAAGCCTGCATTCCTGATTATCACCTGCTGCTAAAGGCAAAGGTGATACACATGTACACTTAATCTGAACACTGAGCAAGATCTGGTTTTATAAAATCTCCCATAAGCTATCATCTCTACATGTCTTGTTAGCAAAATATTTCATTCAACACTGAATAGATTTGAATAAAACACTCAGAACATCATCATTGCATGTAGCTCTTCAGCTGATTAACTTTTGGAGTTTTCTCAATTCAAGGTAGCCGCAGCATCTAATCAACGTTGAACAACACAAAAATGTCTATAACTCGGTCAGTGTTACATGTATTGAGCTAATATTTGGTGTGTTAGTAGCTGAGAGTCATTCCAAACACATAATCAGACCGCTTCACAGTGTGTAAAGTTTTTGTTTAAATCTGTAGCATTAACTTTTAATGTAGATATTGTCTATTTGTTAGTAAAATATTTCATAAACTCCTGCACCGATTTTAATAAATCTTTTAGAAAGTATTAATTGGAAGTACATCAACAATAAACTTCAGAGTTGATCAAAAAAATGGCAGCCACAGCTAATTGAGTTTGGCCAACACAAAAAAGCTATAATGAAAACAATTCTTTTAAATTTTGAGCTAAAATTTGGTGTAGTTGTAGCTAAGAATTTTTCCCAACATATACCTTAAGCATTAACTGATTTTTAAGCGAACTTTTCGCATTTTGACCAAAACAGCTACAACTGTCACTTCTTATCTAGAGATGATCTTAGTGTAAAACTCTGACTTGAAAGGCGGTGGGTGATATGCATTATCTTAACCCACTTCTTCCTTTCAGGGTCACGCATTCCTTCGAGGGAGTGCAGATTTTTCAATTGGTTCTTGTTCCACAGGAAACAGTGGGTGAGCCTTTTTTCCTGCTGCTCTGTGCGATCAAGCAGCAGATCAACAAGGGCTCCATAGACGCCATCACCGGGAAGGCCCGCTACACCCTCAACGAGGAGTGGCTGCTGCGGGAGAACATCGAGGCCAAGCCACAGGTCAGACCCCTCATGCTCCCTCTGATCATTTTTAACATCCTCAATCAGTGCAAAACATGCGGAGTCAGCTAAAAGGATTGTTGCGAGGCTGGTTTTTAACTAAGCATGTCTTACTTTATTTCCACAGAACATCAACGTGTCCTTCCAGGGCTGTGGCATGGACTCACTGTCAGTCAGAGTCATGAATACTGACACCATCTGCCAAGTTAAAGAAAAAATCATCGAAGCCTTTTATAAGAATCTGCCTTTCTCCCAGTGGCCTCGAGCAGAGGATGTGGACCTGGGTACGGACACGTTTTTCTGATTATTTTCATCCTCTCCCCCGTCCCCAAACCTCCGAGACACAGTAATCTCCTTTGCAAAAGGTCAATTCTTCTCATGAAGCCCAACTAACCTGCGGCTGCAATATAATAAATGACAGAATGCATTTGAGGAGAGTGTACAGTCATAATCACAAAGAGTTATTGCTTTCAGAGGCTGTGCAGCCTGCAGAGCTGATTTGATTAATGGCCTGGGAATATTTCCACGGGTCACGGCGGAGTTTTAGAGCACGGCTGCCGCTTGTCTCGTCTGTTCTTCTCCGAATCTGAAATGAAATTGTCCGACACCTTCTTCCTCCGTTTGTCTTCCCTGCAGAGTGGTTTGACTCGGGCAGCAACAGTAAGCTTCTGCAGGACCTGGACAACTCCTCGGTGATGGAGGACGGTCGGAAGAAGCTCAACACGGTCTTCCATTACCAGGTGTGTGTGTTGTTAAATGAGCAGTAGGGGTGTTAAAGGTAACAAATCCATGTAAATGGTGTCTGGCAGGTCGCGAGTGTTTTGTAGAACTATTTGCTTTTACTGGGTGGATGATTTGCAGTTGAAGCTGTAGAACAGGAGTCCCCACATGACGGCCTGTGGTCCAGATCTGTTTAAGAGTGTTTGCACACCAGGAAAGTCTTTTGGTCCACTTGCTTGGCTCGGAACAAAAGTGGATTTTATTTATTTTTTAATTTTTTTGGTACAGTTTGCATTCACGTTGTGCTTTTTTGCAAGCGTACTATAATTTATAAACAAAGCCACACAGATGACGATCATTGCTCCCATTGGACAGAAATGATGGGGGTGGGACAGAGTACAGACCCGGAAATAAAGATGGAAGTTATTTATTTATTTATTTATTTATTTATTTATTTATTTATTTATTTATTTATTCATTCTTTCTTTTGAAAGATGGAAGTCCTGTGTGTTATGTCCGTTATGTGTTCATCTGTCCAAATATGGAGGAGGCACAGTGTCTCCTGGGCTGTCTCCAGGTGGTTGCTCCAGGTCTGTCACTGAAGGTCTAATTGTTACCATGATGCCGAGCAACAGTGGCTCATGAAGTCCAAAAAGGCACATGCTTCCTGTAGTTGGTTCGAGTTTAGGTTGGTCTGTATTCACACCAGAAGCGAACTGCACCAGAGTATATTTGGAAGCAGACAGAAACCAGCTCCAAAATGGGTCTCAATCCGATTGTTTGGACCACACCAGGGTTTGCATGAATTTAGTCAGACATGCATAAAAGGTCCAGAGCAACGAGGGAAACAAACGTTGGTCCGTTTAAAGCAGACCAAGTGTGAATACACCCTAAATTTACTCTCAAATGTGGTCTCATATTTATGGTAAATCTGATTTTTGGGCTGGTCTGGTATCTCCGATCTGAGAAATAGACCCACAGAGAGATAAGAGGCTGAGAAAGAAAACCGGCATGGATGTGACTAAAAGAAAAACAGTGAAAAGGAAACTAAAGGTTTTGCTCCATGCTGAATGGTTTATGTGTTCATTCTTCCTGTGGAGAGTTTAAAACTAGTTTGTCTCACATGTTCAGAGACAGCAGAGAATATTAAAGCCCGAGAAACAGTCCAACAAAAATTCATAACAACTAAATTCTGACATGAACACGTCTGAACCCATTTTGACAGATTCACCTGACTGTCCCCTTACTTCACCATATAAACTGTTTTTTTACAGTATTTCTCCTTTTTTTAATGACACTCAACATTATACTGAACTATAATGTAATTCTTAACTTGGAGGGTTTTGAGGAGCGCACGACAAAATAAACTATAATAATAAATACTATTTTAAGTTTTTTTATACACATATATCTAAATTTATTATACAAATTTTTACATATATATATATATATATATAATGAGAAACCATTTTCTAAGAGGACCTAATTGAATTTTAACCTAAAACCACTGCTCTATATAATTGTTGACAAATCATGATTCACTCTTTTTTAAAGTAGGTACTTCTTGTTAATTAACCTATAAAGGTTTTTCCCCCCATTTTAAGCTCAGGGTTGTGTTTGCATAGTTTATCCAGCCTCATGAGAGGTGAGAAGTGCCCACAGGTTTGGTGAGGGTTGGTGTTTAAAGGTCAGCAGAGTCGATGTAAAGAAGGCGTTTTCTGCTCCTGACATGCTGGGAACCCTGGGAAAATAAACTTGACCTTCATGTTTTTGTTGTGTTCCCTTACTTCACTATAAATGACTCTCAGAATGTTGTAGCTGTGTGACTTGTTAAATCTGAAACACCTCAGAGATAAATTCATGTTTAGTTTTTTTATAGATAAAAGTGAAACCAAACTCAGCACATATTGTATGTAAATCATTCTACACAGTGAAGGTCAACCTTTTAACTGAAGTAACTGTAAACACACACTTATATGTGTGTTTATGTGTGTATGTGTGGGGTGGGTGGGTATCCAATTAACTGTTGGGTTTCTGAATCTCATTAATGCAAGACGTTTGAAGTTACTCTGCAGACTTAATGAGCTTTACTGTAAATGTCTTTTTGTCATTGAAAAATAGTCTGAGACCTTTCTCTTTTTTTTTAAGAAAAATTATTATTTTTAAGAGTTGGGAATGCATATCGCCCTCTGCCTTCCATGACCAAGTTTTAAATGGGTATCTTTTGTGATCTGTTAGCGCTCAGAGTCTGTGTTGAATAGTCTGCCTTTCATGACCGTGGACAGTAATGTGCAGTGGAAATGTATTTTTAGTGTCTTTAGAAAACTTACAACCACAGTAAACGTATTCAGTTTCAAGTACGGTTTTTCTTACATTCCTCTGTTTTTGTCTTGTAAAACACATTTTTTATCTTATTAGATTACATTTGTAACTCATGATTGATATAAAAGCAGTGTATTGTTTGGTAAATAATAGAGGTTAGTGATGCTCAATACCACTGATTTCCTTTACATTTCTGATACCAAGTAAAATTCAGGTTGGTATTGGTGATACTGATCCGATACTAATACTAGTACAAATTATCTAATGTCTCTAGTAAATCTAAAAAAGTAGTGTATTTCAAATCACCGCTTCATATATAATACATGAAAATAATGTTTTAAACAATAAAAAAAGAAAACTATTAAAATAAATCATTGTTTAATCATTACTATAAAAAGGAAATGTTGTGTGACATGATACATCTACAGACTGCATAACTGACTGAGCATGTGCCATTAACCAGGCGGAAGAAAAGTAGTTCCCATCATGTGTATGATTTAGACAAGATTTTAACAGTTTAATTACTTTCCACTGTGTTCCTGTTAAATCATATACATGACCTGAAATGACTGAAGTATCAAAGTATTAATATTTTTTTGAATGGATTTCAGAGCGTAAAGTTCTGGAGTTTCAATGTTTCAGTATCAGTTTGAACACTATAGAGGAGTAGACATCAGCTCTACACATCAGGCTGTGGTGAATTATTATATTAATTATAGACAAATCTGCAGATTATTTCCCATATTTAATGACTGTTTCATTTGAACAAATTTAGAAAATGGATTCTGAGTCTTTAAAAAAATGATATACCTGCTTTCTTCAACCAACGGCTTAGTTTTGGTTTTGTTTTTTGGGGTAAAATTTACATACCGGTAAGTTGATCTTAGTCTAAAACTCATGCTTTAAATGCTTTGCCTTTAATTGATTTGATTTGATTTATTGATTCAACAGGAAAAGATTACTAAAAATCAAGCCTGACTCAGCATAATTGCTGTTTTACAGCAGGTTCCTGTTCTGCAGCA
>NW_013952405.1:164198-169882 GCF_001266775.1 Austrofundulus limnaeus | reverse complement strand
ACACACACACACACACACACACACACACACACACACAGTCACAGAAAACTCACTAGAACATAATCCACTCGTGTAAACATACAAACAGCCCCACATCCCCAAAATACACACTCGCCCCCAATAAACCCCTACACAGACTCTCAGGATAATGACAACGCTCTGGTTTCCATGTTGTAGCTGTACTCCATTAGTAGATGTCAGCTTATGGAGGGAAAAAATGCGACATGAGTTGGCTCGTTGTCCGGCGTCAGCCCAGCTCTGACTGTTGACAGATGAGTTTACACTCAGCCTTTAATGGGCTCCTGTTTGCTGTCGAGGATCCACCTGACATAATCAGCACCAAACCAGCTCTGGTTTCGGCTCGGGAGGCGTCCGTCAGAGCCGTTTCGCTCTGTGCCAAAAAAAATTTTTTTTAAAAAGGCTGAAGTGCACCAAACCTGGCTCCTGCTTCAAAGCGTGGAGGGGAGTGGGGGGTGGGGTGGCTGGTTTGTTATGAGCTCGTAGTGCTCCCTGGCTAATATGAAACGGTGTCCTGGCTGCCTGTGATCAGTGGTCTGGATTGTGGCCTGCTGGACTGGAGCATCTCTGGCAGAGTGGGTTGTAATGAGGATACACTCGCTCTGTGTGTGTGTGTGTGTGTGTGTGTGTGTGTGTGTGTGTGTGTGTGTGTGTGTGTGTGCATATGCTTGTGTTGTTTTAGCTCCCACTCTCATGCCGATTTTCCAAATTTGCCTTTTGGGTTTTGTACTTCTACTCCTGTTTGAACACGAATCTACGACCATCCTCATCCTCATATCTGTTCATGCAGTGTGTATGAGAATGTTTGTGTTTAGATCTAAATATAAACCATCCAGCTCCGTTGCTTTTGTTCCCAGCGTTGGCCGAGAATTACCATCTCATTACAGCGGCTCCACCACCAGTCGCAGACTCTGTGTGTCTGTCTCCCCTAATCTTCCTCTTTTCTCCCTCCTTTCACTCGTAATCTTTCTCTTTCATTCTCTCAGGCAGCCCCCCCTCCCCTCCCCTTCAGGCTCTCAGTCCATCCTAATCTCTTTCTCCTTTGCACTCCATCTCCTTTACTCTCCTGTCAATCTTTGTCTGCTCCTCGCTGTCACTCTTTGGGCTTCCTCCTCCTCACCTCTCCTCTTTTTTTTCTTGTTCTCCACACTAATTACACATTGTTTAATGCTGTATTTATATTTGTTTTTTGTTCTTTTTTTCCAGTCAAAGATCTGGATACAGAGAAATATGTACACTTGGTGAGTTTTTTTTTCTCTTCTTTAATGCATTAGCAGAGCTTTTCCTGTGTGCCACAGTTAGTCAGCTCAGAGCCGGCCTGATGAAGAGAGAATGGTGGTGGTGGTGGTGGGGGGGGGGGGGGGTGAAAGGAGGTGAGAAGGAAAGCTGCTGAGAGGACATGACAGCACTAATGCTGCTTAAGCTCCTTCATAAACGTCAGCTGAGATATGGGCCCTTTTGACTTTAGAATAATGAGTTTCCTGGAACACAATTTGCCGGGTGAATAGTTAGTTTTGCAGGACAGTTCTGAACAAATCTGGAGCACAGTAGGTGGATTTTACTCCTTTTTATTTTCTCCCCGTCTCAGTTTGGACCTGTATGAGCAAGTCAGACTCCTAGAAACCGGAGAAACCCCGCTTCCTTAATTCTGTTTGTTAGAAAGGTTTTGAACAAATGCTGACGATGTGTATAATTTAAGAGTTAGACCGTGTGTCCAATGCAAGAAGCAGAAACTTCCACTTTGACTGCTCGTCCAGCGGAAACATCAGCGTCTTTATTTTGGCGCGCGGTTCATCGGTTTGACCTGTTCACACTGACGTCGAGCTTTTTGACTCTCCAGGTTCTACCTCATGATGAGCTAATAGAGACCAAGAGGTCCCACAGACACAGCCACCGCAAGAAAGTCCTGCCAGAGATCTATCTGACACGCCTGCTGTCCACAAAGGTAACCAGAGGCTGGAGGCTACTGGTGTTGCCTGCACAGCAACATCAAGTCTAAACATTATTCATCTTCCTGTCAGGTTTTCATGAACAACTCGTGAAACCACACAGAAAATCTTCCATCTCATCACAATTAGGTCTGAAGACAGTTTTATGCTGATTTCCTCCACAGGGAACTCTGCAGAAGTTCTTAGATGACCTCTTTCAGGCCATCCTCAGCATTCCTCTGGACCGCCCGCCTCTGGCTGTCAAATACTTCTTTGACTTCCTCGAGGAGCAGGCCAACAAACGGGGCATCACAGACCCAGACACCCTGCACATCTGGAAAACGAATAGGTAGCTGAGTAAACATTACGGGTGAAGTCTCCTCTGGTCATTCCTCTCTAACCTCCCCTCCCTGTCTGTGCAGTTTACCGCTGCGGTTCTGGGTGAACATCCTGAAGAACCCTCAGTTTGTGTTTGACATTGACAAGACGGATCACATGGACGCCTGCCTGTCCGTCATCGCTCAGGCTTTCATCGACGCCTGCTCCATATCTGACCTGCAGCTAGGCAAGGTGGGTCTCTGTTTCGCTCTTACTGCTGCTAGCCGAGCCTGTTTTCACTTCACAGGAAGAGGCAGAAACACAAACAGATCCAAATGAATTTGTTGCTACCCTCACAGCTGTTTGAGACAATGCTTCATTTCTTGCTTTTAGCTTTAATGGAGTGAACAAAAAAATGTGAAAAGACATGATTTGTTTGTTTTACAGCGGTTTGTTGGTACCCTTAAAGAGATTAATAATCCTTACATCATCGATGTAGCATTTGATCATAATTAGTATCACAGCTTCAAGCTTTTCATCATTCATTCAGCCCGTTCAAAGAGAAAAACATGACACTGGGTCATTTGTATCACTGTGGGTGCCACTCTGAACATGGAGCAGAAAGTAAAGGCGAGAGCTGTCTGAGGAGCTCAGAAAGAGGATTATAAATATCCATGTTAAAGCCAAAAGATGATTTCCATGCAACTTCATGTTCCTCTGGCCACAGCTGCCAATATTATTACAAACATATAAGATTCACAGGACTGGACCAAGAGGAACTGCAACCCCAGGCTGATCAGATGATGGTGTGGAATGTAGAAAAAGAGACAAACCACTCAAGCTGAGCTGCAAGGTCACCCACACAGCAGACAGGTGTGGACCACATCTGGTGTCCAGCTGGCTAACTGCTGGCATGGCAAGTGGTCCGTCGACTGGATGTGGGCCAGGTCTGGCAATGACGGTACTGTTTTTTATATGGAATGTGGTTTGGTTTATGTAATGGTGACCCATTCACGGACCACTTCTGGGCCACCAACAGGTCGTCATTCTTTGTGGTATCTGGGCTAAGTGTTGGCGTTAGTGCATTGTGTGGGCCAGGACTGGACCAGACAAATTTTGTCAATATGTCACTTCCTGAGCTCAGCATCTGTCACATTGTGAATCATAACAAAGACCCAGCAGGGTTCAACTATAGTCAGATAAACTAAAAAGGCCAGATTGGAATTTGCCAACATGAATTCTGACAAACCCCAAAGCTTTTGAGAGAAGTTTTTAAGGACTGATGAAACGAAAGCAGAACATTTTGGCCACAGACATTAGTTGTATTTTTTAAATTATTTTATTATTATGGAAGGGTACCAACAATTTTATCCACGTCTGTACATTTACAGCTGGTGTATGAGTCCCCATTAAGGAGAAGAATGCACCATACTTGGAGTCCAATGTGAAGACATTTTTAATTGTTTTAATAAATTTTTTTTGCTCTCCAATTTTATTATTTTATTTAGATTACATCACAAAAAATGTTAAAAGTTCAAAAAGTTATTCAGTTGGGAATTCAAACTTATTCAGGAACATGTTCCTAAATATTCTAACAATCTGATATCAGAACCATGAAACTGATCCAGTACTTAAGATGCATTCTGTTGGTTCACACTAAAAACAAATACCGTTATATCTTGTCTACTTTGATAAACAAATGTCTATATTCTCAGAGATCAAGTTAAATTTAGGATCAGATAGACCACATATCTAAAGCTTCTTTAATGCCTGAGTAAATAAAAGCTTGTCTCTAAACAGGTAATACTCCAGAAGGCGAGTCAATAAAAACGTGCAGTGCATCCTCACCATTTAGTTAGATTATTCTTCTCTGCACTCAGCAAATCAAATGAAAATGGTAATAAATTATGGCATGTTCACACACACAAATGCAAAAAAGGAAATTACAAACAAAGAGCTGCAGAGTTTTGTTTCAGGAAGTACTGTACAAACTCCTTTTAGTCAGGAATTTGTTGTCAGGTTCTTTTTTTTCTGCCATAAGCCTAAATTGAGATAAACCTGAGTTGGCAGATGTTCTGATAACAGCTCCATCTTGCATTTCAAATACGGTACATTTGCACAAATGGAGACACATTCTCTTCTCCCTTTCGAGTTGCACAACACCTTTTTTTACGCTCTGTGCAGAAAAGAAACAAAAAAACAAAGACAAGCTTTTTTTTTCCCACTGGCAGAAACCAAAGTTGAAACTGGTGATGACTTGTGAGAGCAAACTTTAGTAAATCACTCTGTGTGCTTTATTTAAATAGTCCTCTCCCTGAAGTTTACACTCTGAAAAAAAAGCATCAGTGAATTAGCTGCTAATTTAGTTCTGTGAATGGATAATGAATGCAGAGCGATGAAAGCTTAAGTTGGAACTGGCTTTGTGGTTTTTAACCGTACAATAAATCTGGGCTTAATCTGCTAAGAGATTCTGTAAATGGAATTTTTTTTATTTTGAAGTAAATTTATAAACAAATTAAAGTGCTAGCATTCCTTACATGAGCAGAGTTTGATGAGAAAGAAGTTATTGTTGTTAAATCCAGGTAAATTATGTTAGATGTGAGCTCATGCTGTATAAACTGTGTCTCTTAGCACTCAGACTGCGTGTTGTAGATGACTCTCAGGTACGAATACACAAAACTTTAGCTTAATATCTGTTAAACCAACTACGTTGCAGCTGTTTTTGTGTTTTATAACGTCAAGTAGCTGTGGTGACAATCTGGAAATGGGGTGACGCCAAATGTAATCATTCATAGACGTACATCCAACAACCACTTAATGTATGTTTTATAATTATCTGTCCAGTGGTTCAGCAGATATTTTGCTAAAAGACAGGGTTGACTCCAACAGGTAATGTCAAAGTTTAAGCAAAAAAAAAACATTAAATAAAAATATGTAGTGCTCAAGAGTATGGGTTGTAAATTACTCTCAAATACTCAGTATCTATACAACAGGCTGATTTATCGAGTATTTTATGTTTTTAGGGTCCGTTAGCTGTGGCAGACATCTTGTATTCCTTTCAAAGTGAATCAGTTGTAGATGTAGACACATTGATCACTTTCTGGGAGTTTCATTAAAATCTGTTCCCCGGGTCATGAGATATTTTACAAAGAGACAAAACACCAAATGCACACAGACATGTAGGTGGGCAGGTGACAAAAATGAATTCTTGATACACTTTTGAATGTCACCGCATGAGGGGCTGCATGACTCCTTTGGGCCTAGAGTTTAAAAACCTCTAATTTACTGTTTCCCACCCATCAATCAGATGTGTGTCTTTCACACACACACACACACACACACACACACACACACACACACACACACACACACACACACACACACACTCTCTCTCTCTCCTTGGGTATTTGCGTGTCTTGC
>NW_013952405.1:162940-164148 GCF_001266775.1 Austrofundulus limnaeus | reverse complement strand
ACACACACACACACACACACACACACACACACCTACTATGTCTCTATCCTTGTGGAGATTTTCCATTGACTTCCATTCATTTTTTCAAAATTTTATATCCTAACCCTGACCAATTACCCTAAACATAACCTCACAGGTACAAACCTGACCCTTACACTCTGAAGTCATGGGGGACGGGCTTGGTCCCCACAAGGAGCATCCGGTCCCCACAAGGCTGCATTTTCCTGAAAAATTGCCCCCACCAAGTAGCAAAAACAAGGGCACACACACACAAACCTCCTTGTACTTGCATCAAACTGAGGATTTTGTATTGACTTTATTCATTTTTGTAAATGTATCCATGCCTAACCCAGACATTTTCCATAATCCTAACTATTACTAGTCTATTCCTAACCTAGTCTGGTTCAAACCAGACCCTATCCTTCACTTTGCTTCGTACAAGGGTCTGGACTTGATGCAAAGAGAAGTGATTCTTGCAGGAGGCGTGGCCTCTGCTGAAGCATGTATGTGTTGTCACTGTGACGGAGGCTAAGCTAAGAAGCTAACCGGAAATCACGTGTGCTGTAAACAACCCTACTGAGAGGAGAAATATACCGAGCCAAACGAGATGACTGTGAATGAGAGCTGCTGCTTTGTCAGACAAATTTAATGTAATTTGGAAGCCTTATCAACACAGACTGGCTTCATTCACTTCCTCCACTGTCATATGCTAAAATAACTAGCAGACACTGTGTAGAACATCGATGTCGTTCAAAACTCCACCTTCTGTTCTCTGATTGGCCCAGGTAAAATAAACTACAAGCAGACACTGCGCAGAAAATTGAGGTTCTGTTCTCTGATTGGCCCAGGTAAAATAAACTACAAGCAGACACTGCGCAGAAAATTGACGTTCTGTTCTCTGATTGGCCCGGCCAAAAATCTGGCAGCGAAATCCATCTCAATGGGAGAAGTCCCAGATGGAGCAGTGAAGGGAAACTAGAAGTGAGCAGAGCTGCGTAGGAAGGCAAGGGCCAGGCTATTCCTAACCCTAACCTGAACCAAAACTTAATTCACACCATACCTCTAAACCTAACTAGTACAGTGCAGTAGAGCTGCAAAAAGAAATGAGGGCCAGGAAAAGGTCCTCACTCTGTTAGTTAAAAATATATGACGGTCCTCAGTCTGTAGCAGAAACACACACACACACACACACACACACACACACACAC
>NW_013952405.1:152128-162485 GCF_001266775.1 Austrofundulus limnaeus | reverse complement strand
GGGGGGGGGGCGTGTCACACCTCTTTGTTCCAAGCGTTTTCGGTGCAGTGGTCACAGGTTGTGGATTAGCAGCAGCTCTGCAGGAGTGAACGGCGAGCAGGGAGCGCAGCATTCCAAAGAAACCGTCTTATCTGGCAAGATGCAGAGTGTTGAGGACCACAGGGGGTGGGGGGCTTACCAGACAGATGGGTGAGCAGCAGGAAGTGACCTTGTGGACAGAAAAGAAGAGGATTCCCAATCAGAGGGAGCAACTTTGGTTGCAGCTGCTCGGTTCAGCGGCACATTTAATTCGCACAATAGGTGACACAAATAACTGGTGACATGCAGGAATATTAAGGTGCTCTGTAAGCACCTTCACCACCGCTGAAAGCTGTGCCTGCCAGTCGCTTTTACGCACTCCCTGTCCTACTTTTCTTCCCCCCCACCCCACCACCACCCAAACACACACACACCACAAAGCTCACAACAGTAGTCGCCACTAAAACTGGAATATGCCCACAACCTTTTAGCCTCGCTCCTTTTCTCCCTGCTTGGATAAGCAGCAGTGTGGGGAGATTTGTTTAGACTGGAGCGCTCCCCGGCGCTGGCTGTTCGTGACTCCTGTTGTTTTTGAGTGCAGAGGAAACTGGTCTCGGCTTCCATTGTTTCACTTTAGATTGAGTCATCGACAGTAACCATGCAGTTTAAGTGAGCAGGATTTCTTAAGGACTAAAACACCAGAAGTACTCATTTTATATTTTATTTGAGCATGAAGAAGAAAAAGATGAGGAATAGTTTGACTTGTTGCAAATTTTAACCTAGAAATGGGGTTGTGCTGATATATATATTTATCTAAAGCATTCAAAATCACTTTACCTGCATGCATTTTTCCAAAATTATAATGGAGAACAAGATGATTTGTAGTTTCCATCTTTGGACTTATTGTAAAATGATCTTATTCAAACTATACAAACCTGATCTCTCTAGTTAGCCTAGCGAGGTCTGCAGGAGGTCGGCGGAAATCATCCGTCTCGTCTCTCTGAGCATCTTGGAACTGATTGCATAGAAGTTGGTTGTGAAGTAAAGAAAACTGGTCTGGAATATTATTTAAAGCACGACAACCAGAAATGATGGGTTTGAGGAATGCAGAGTGAAGGATCAGTGGTCAAGTACGGTCACGCTAAATGTAAGGGTAGATTTTCACAGCAGACACAAACTGAAGAGATGGAAAAAACAGCAGGAAATAAAATACTTTACTCATAAATTATAAAGTTAGAAGAGTATAGACCTTTAAAGGTGGAAAAAATACATTACCTAAAGTCTCATTTCTGCTGTTTAAACATAAAAAACTGTGTTTTAATGTTCCATCTGGTCAAGGTGAATCTACTTTACAATCTTTTATTTAACAGGTTGCAGTTTAATCTTTAGAGGGCATCAAGCTTTAGAGGCTGATCATATGGTTGGTAGATAACATCTTTTGGTGACAAATAAAGGAAAAACCCCAAGCCCTGACCCGTATTCTAGAGGGTTTTATGGCTGATATGTGGTGGGAAGCATTTTATCAGCATGGTTTGGGTCCATGTTGACTTAAAGACTTAAAGAAAAAACACATATACCAGTGCAGAGTTGTTCTTTTAAACAGGTTGGCTAACACTCGGCCCAGATACCACAAAATGTGGCAACCCTTCTGAATGACATCCATGTAATTGTGTGAAAAATATTAAATGTATTTTAGTTTGTTACTCAACAAGTTATTTTTAGCTGATAATTTACAAATAACTAACTTGGGAATAACCAAAAGATACAGAGCTTGTCTATTGGGTAAAAAAAAAAGTGAGGCTGTGAGATATTAAAGTGCGGCCAAAAAATTATTATTGTGTGTAGGAACAGAGAAACGAGGAAAACATGAAGGATGGCGGCCCTCAAGGACCTGTGTTTGACACCCCTGGTTTAAATTGAACCATGGCGTTACACTCTATGGAAGCGTACTCTGCAAAAAAATGTCCATCTAACCAAGTTTTAAAATAGCATATCCATCCAAAAAGTCTTTTTGATCTTGTTTTGAGACTGATTTACTAAACAAGAACTGATTGTGAAAGAAAAATAATCTTGTTTTCAGAATGTGTAAGATTATTTGTCTTGTTAGTCTGAAAATTTGACTCAAATTAAGTCAAAAAATGTCTGCCAATTGAGTAAGAAAATTTTACTTGGTAAGATTCTTGAAATACTTGATTTGACTCAGTTTTTTCTTATTTCAAGAATCTTACCAAGTAAAACTTTCTTACTCCATTGGCAGAAATTTTTGACTTAATTTGAGTCAAATTTTCAGGCTAACAAGACAAATAATCTTACACATTCTGAAAACAAGATTATTATTCTTTAAAAAATCAGTTCTTGTTTAGTAAATCAGTCTCAAAACAAGTTCAAAAAGACTTTTTGGCTGGATATAAGGTTTTAAAACTTGGTAAGATGGACAGTTTTTGCAGTGTGTCACATGATATAAAATTATTTTTTAAACTGGATCTTGTTATAACAAAAAAACTATCTCGTAAAAGCGAGAAAATATGTCGTTATAACGACAAAAATATCTCATTATAATGAGAAAACATCTTGTAAAAATGAGAAAACTGTCTCGTTATAACGTGTTATGGTTTTTTCTGGTTTGTCACTTTCATAGAAGTTTATTGCCTGGATAGCGTGATGGAGAACATGACTGAGCCACTATATGCCTTTTTACGAAGAAGAAATCTGCAAGAGGAACACATTTCTAGACTAAAAAAATGACGAAGTTACTGAATAATGTTTTTGAAATAGCGTCTGAATTCAGATTAGAGAGTGCATATTGCCAAAGAAGTGCTAATAGCTGCAACGTCTGGGCACGTGTTCTGTTTGTTTTTGTTTATATAGTGGTTCAGTCTTTTTCTCCATCACACCATCCAGGCAATAAACTTCAGTGAAAGTGACAAACCAGAAGAAACCATAACGCAGGAGATGATTATCTTGATATAACAAGATAGTTTTCTCATTTTTACAAGATAGTGTTCTTGCTTTTACAAGATATTTTTCTCATTTTTACGAGATAGTTTTCTTATTATAACAAGATATTTTTGTCGTTATAATGATATATTTTCTCATTTTTACGAGATAGTTTTCTCGTTATGATGAGATCCAGTTTAAAAATAATTTTATGTCATGTGACAGCGCTACGCTTCCGTAATACTCTTTGGATTAAACATATAATAAATAAATAAATAAATAAATATAATAATAACACTAAAAATAAGAATGAGGTACTTTTGAACAGTTAAAAACAAACATATATAATCTGACTCCACCAATGTCTGTATCTTTAACAAAGAGTTATGGCTGCTCAACATTCTGTCGTTGCCACAAATTCATTTTTTTATCTACCAGACAGGCTCATCAAGGATTTGATGAGTATGGGATTTTTATTTATTTATTTTTAATGCAGTATAAACAATCTGCACATATCACCCAATTAATTGTGCAGGAAACACAAGTTACAGTATGTTCTTGTGTTTTCTGTAAAACAACTAAACACAGATGGGTTTTGTTGTTGTTGCAAATAGTGGCTGTATATCTTACCAACTCTGGCAGTTTGTTCCTCTTGTTTGTGAGCAATCACTGCAGCTAAGGAAAAGTTTAAATTAGCAGAAAACTCCTGTACAACTACCTCAAAATACTGCGAGGAGATTTTCCTTGCTTTAATTATGCACAGAGGCACTTCTTACTCAGTTTGAAAGTGCCACATCCTGCAGGTGCAACTAAACTTCTACATGACAAAGATGTGTCTTTTTTTTCCCCCAGGACTCTCCAACTAACAAGCTGCTGTATGCCAAGGAAATCCCTGAGTACAAGAAAAGAGTCCAGTGCTACTACAAGCAGATCCAAGAAATGGCCCCTCTCAGTGAGCAGGAGATGAACGCTCACTTGGCCGAGGAGTCAAGAGTAAGTCAGAAGGTTTCTGTTTGTTTAATCAACCGGTTTGTTACATCTTCTTCTGGAACTTGACCTAATCTAAACCGTTTGATGTCTCCTTTCGTAGAAGTACAGAAACGAGTTCAACACCAACCTGGCCTTGACAGAAATCTACAAATATGCCAAGAGATACAGGAACCAGGTGAGAGATTTGTAACACTGCTCTGCTCTGTTTGTGATCTCAGATGTGGATTAGATATGCTTAAATGTTCAGACTAGTCCTCTGTTTTATTTTTTATTCAGTTTTTTTAGTCAATCCAACTTTCTGTGTAACATTTCACAGATGGCTAGCCGACCGTGACGTATCAGTGTGGCAGATCAGAGTTAAATGCATGCTCAGGATGTCTGTTTTTCTCTTGTTAAAGGCTCTTAAAAGGAAAACAGTCAGATTTGGGCTATCATCCAAGTCCCACAGACTCTTCTGTGTTCATTTATCTCTTTCCAGCCCACAGATACCTTTCAGTTTGAGCAAACGGTACCTTCTCCTGAGCCAACTTCTCCTGCTCAATGACACTGTTAAATTGTTGTTTCATATTTCCTCCTTTTAAAATTTTTTTTTCGCTTTGAACTCCGCAACCTCCTGCTGTCCTCCTTCATGCTTCCTCGGGGTTATGCCTATTTTCCAATGAGGTTTGCCCTAATGGAGCACCCTCACAGTAATGCCGTTTAGCTGCTTCCCCGTGTCATGATACTGTACTGACGTGGGCCAGGGGCTTAGACTGTGATTCACAGAGCTGTGTGAATGGCCCCTGATTGCCTATTCTCTCGCCCCGGCTCAGTTCTGCTCTGCCTGGTAGCACATTGCTGCTGAGAGCCCATAAATCCCACTGACACGGTGACAACTATTGGGCATGAAAAACAGAGCAGATGTGGGTTTTGTAAATATGTGAAGAGCAAAAAAGAAAAAAAAGAAAAAAGGAAATTCTTTTGTGGTGCTGACGCATGCAGAAGAGGCTGAAGCACTCCACTTCTTTCCCCCCACTTTCTGTTTCGTTCAGCGTTCTCTGTCCAGGCAGGTGGCNCACACACACACACACACACACACACACACACACACACACACACACACACACACACACACACACACACACACACACACACACACACACACTCTCCATCTATGTCAATAAAACGCCCGGCAGCCGCTGAAAGTCATCTTCTGCTTCCTGTTTTGTGCTCCTCGGTCAGGTGGTGAACGCTCTGGAGGCGAACCCCACCGCACGTCGCACTCAGCTGCACCACAAGTTCGATCAGGTCGTCGCACTCATGGAGGACAACATCTACGAGTGCTGCAGCGAAGCCTGAAACCCGAGGCCCACCCCTGCGTCCTGCTGCCTTCCTCCCGCCCTTCACGGTCACTCGGCGAACGCCACCGAGGAGGAACCGTCCTGGGGGGCCGTGTCTCTCCCACAGACTGTTACTTTAGCAAACAGCGGCAGAGTGAAAGGATTCGAAGCCGCCTCTAAATCATTTCCCACGACACAAACGGAGCCCCCGTCTGGCTCTGATACCACTTTAGAAGGAATACGTAGGACTTCAGACAGCAAGCCCTGGTGGCAATCTTTACACACTGAACCCCCCTCTCCCCGCCCTTTTTGTAAGGGAACGAGCCAATGATGCACTGCACTGTAATATAATGTCCATAGCAATATTTATAGATGTGTTCTAATGCTTTCAAGTGGCCTGTTCTTCAGGATTAGTCGGACCGTGACAGACTCCTCTGATCTCCTAAAGCCTGCAACGTTCTCAGGTCTGCTTGGTGAAGATGGGCGACAGACTACCCACTGGTGCTTTAAACGGTTTGTCCCAGCGTGCTTTGCAGGTTGATGACGGGTTGACGAGGAGCAGAGAGAAGACTATTATATAAAAAGACAGACTGAAAATTATTAAATGAAATGTTTTAATGTAGTTCACTGGGAAGAGCTGCATCAGTATACAAATGTTTAATCAGTGTGCTTGTGAACGGAAAAAGTATCACGGTGGTTTCTGATGAATTTAAAGAGGGAAATTTACATTTAAGTAAATGCTGAGCTCTATATAATCCGAGGTGAGAGTGTATTTGTGATGCCAAAATGATTTGTTTGTGAAATAAACTGCAGGAGGATAAGCATTTTGAAGTGTCTTGGTTTGAGCTGATTATTTCTCAGCATTTCTTTAAAGTCCAAATAAAACATTTCATTATAACAGTGTCAGTCAGACTGACCTAATGTCGCCCACATATAAAAACAATGTCCTTTTTACGTCTCAGATAGAATAAAGACATTTGCAACTTGCAGTGGACGACCGAGAACAGAAATGCTGAGTCCAAATGTGACAGTATTTTACTTCTTAGTCTCATTAAATGTATTCTTCTGAGTAGACAGAGAGACAAGCTGTAAACTTGTGAAGACAAAAGTGTACAAATGGTAAAAATATATACATAAACCAGATTCTGAACCACCAGATTGTGTTGGATCAAACTCAGATTCCTGGTTTGAACTCACCTAACTGAAGAGGCTCCGCCCCCTCCCTCCCATTAAATGTTGTCTGGACTCATCCACTTCCTGTTAGACAGTCTGGCCTTTCAGCTGCACTTGTTAGGATGAATGGGAACACCTGCAGCACACATTTGGGTAACTGCACTTTGATTAATTCATTGATTTGGACTCTAGAATCTCATTAAATGATTGAATGTGTCCAACTGATGAAGACCAGGAAGTTCAGACTTAAGAGCGATGCTTTGGCTCTGCTGCTTTCTGGAAACTTTCTGAGTGTTCGAAAGAAGAGTTCTCTGAAAGCTCCCAGATCCGGACATCATTTGAGTCGAAGGTTTGATCAGAGTTTGTCTGCTGAATGTTCAGCAGAACATGTGGAGGAGAACATGATCACTTTGCTCCAAACTCCACAAAGAGCTTCTCCTTTCTAAAAATATTAGTTACATGTTTGAAGGTTCTTTTCAGAAGTTTTCTTGGGTTCAGGGGGAAAGTTTCAGATGTTTCTGCTCAGAATTTGATTAGCTATTAGATCAGAGAGATGCCTAGTGTGTGTGTGTATTTTTATATACACATACACACACACATAAGTACAGTCCTCAGAGCAAATGTTCCTTTTCACATGTTCTCATTGTTTTCTATGAGTTGATGAAAAAATTTGGATGAAATTGGATTTCAGTGTTTAAAGTTTGAAGAATAATTCAATTCAATTTATTTACATAGTGCCAAGTCATAACATACGTTGTCTCAGGGCACTGTACATAAAAAGAACAATCTAAAGAAGAAACCAGCAGACAGTGTTGAATTACTTCATTAGTCTCCCATCCTGAGCAAACGATGGAGAGGAAAAACTCCCTGCTAATCAGGAAGAAACCTCCAGCAGAACCAGGCTCAGGACAGGCGGCCATCTGCCTCGACCGGCTGGTTGAGGGACAGGAAAGAGACACAGAAGAACTGGTCCAGGTGCACCTACTTCTGAAAGAGAGACAAAAAGAAAAAAAACGTGCTGTTGATAGAAATAATTACGATAAAGACATAGAGCAGAGAGATTAAAGACAACAGCAGAGTGAGGAAATGTGCTCAGTTTGTGCTCCAGCAGTCCAAGTCTACAGCAGCAGAAATGAAGAATAACTCAGGAAACCCAAGTCTAACTATATGATTTATCAAAAAGGAAAGTCTTCAGTCTAATCTTAAAAGTAGACAGAATAGTCTCTTCCTGCACACCCAGACGTTTTGGCACAGCCGTGGTCATTTCTGCTTGAGTCAGTTTGTGATTCTAGAGTCTGGATGATGAGGACTGAAGTCCAGGATGGTACAGATGGTTGGTAAGACTCCAGGTGCTTCTGGAGGCAGGACTTGAACCAGGTTCTCCAACCACTGGTATCTTCAGGTCTGAACTCTTTCCTGCTAAAACCATTCAGTTTACTCCACATTCTGATGTGTTCTCACTACACTTTGAACTTTAGAGATTGTATTATTGTTATTATTATTTTTACTCATGAAATCGATCAGATTTCTAACATCTCCCAGACATGATCAAGTTTCCTATGCATCCTGAACTACTCAACCAGACACATGAAATTTTGATTTGGAAGACTTTTTGACCTTTTATTTTTCTCATTAAATCTTTAAATTTAGCTTGACTAGTTTGTTTAAAATAATAGAAACATTTTTGCCACCATAAACTAACAAGCTGAGTTGTTTGTTCTGCTCATGTTTCAGACTATTTTTTTAATCAATTAGTTTTAAAGTTTCTCATCATTTCAGTTGATGAAAATAACTACTCCCTGACCACAAAAGGCATCTGCGCTGACTCTGGGCCAAATACAGGAGAGCATTTGGCACAGACCTGTTAAATTTTTTTAAAGACCTGAGGACTCCCCACCCCACCCCCAACAGCTCATAACTGACATAAAAACCACTGCATTTGGCCCAGATGTGGTCCAGGTACAAACTTCTTGTTTAATTTTCAGGCAGGTTTGACACAGATTCAGTACAAAATTACAATACAGATTTGCACAACACGTCTAAATATAATACAAATACACACAATGTTTGTTGTTTAACAACTGTTTATTCCTGAGCGAAACCTATTCTGAAATGCTCAAAAGTTAAAGAGGACTAACAGTGAAAACCGAACAGAAGCTCCTAACACTAAATACCATCTGCTGCTGCTGCTTTATGACAGTTTCATTGTCCTTCAGCCAGTTTAAACCAGTCACAGCAAAGGTGATGTATCTCCAGATGCAAGGCTGTCTATGAATGAATGAATGAAACCATTAAACTTACATTACTAAACAAGTCAATAACAGAAAACATACAGTAGAAGCACTTGGAGAGAGTACACCTCCACTAGGGACCTGGGTTATGTTGGGTTATGAGAGTGTGCAGCTGCTGCTCTGTGATTGGTGGAAGAATGTTCTGCTGGCTGCTGATTGATTGTCCCCATATGACCTCATCACTAAAAAGCAACCTCTGGAACCTCCTCTGTTCTCTGTTTTAAGTTCCAGTTTATGTTTTTGCAGCTCTGGCAGATGTTCCCAGATCACCACAAAAATTTGACATGTCCTGAACATTTCATAACTTTTTGAGAAATCGTGTCCACAAAGGTTTGAATAAAGCTCAGGGCCTTTTTAAGGAGAGCATTTATGAGGACCCTGCTCATATGAGTTCTTTATCCATCCCCACTCACCATAAATCCATAAATCATGTTCACAAGCAAACAGACAAACACTAAAACAGAACTTCCTTGATGGACACAATAAAGTGAGTCTGAAACGTTCAACAAACAAAGAAACAAAAGATCAAATTGTCCTAACTTTACCTGAGCTTGGTGGAAATAAAAGCTGCAGGACTGAGTCTAGAGAAGAAAGTCAAAGTTTGGAGCGAAGGACCTTCAGAGCTGATCTGTAAAATCTAAATCTTCCTGAAGAGCAGCTCAGAGTCCAGGTGTTGGGTTCTGAGGAGGTTCTGGTCTCCTGAGGTTCAGCACAGAGTAAAGAAGCCTCAGATCTCAGTCTTCTCAGCTCTGATGCTTCAGGGTCTCCTGAGCCTCTGAAGTGTCTCAGATAAAGGGTTTTACACACAGACTTACAGTCCTTAAACTACTGAGACATCCTGACACCTAATTGTCCAAAAATACATAAGTTTTAAAAAGCAGAAAATACAAATAGATGAGTTAGTGGCACAGCTGGTAAGAAGACTGGTTACTGCTGTAATCTCAGGGTTGCATGTTCAATCCCAGGTACATCACCATCATACTTGTTTTTGATTTAAAAAGTGAACAGAATCAGCTAAAAGTAGGACTTGAACCTCTGATATCCAGATCCTCAACCACTTTCTTATTCCTCTGAGCTACCACTCAATACAAGAAATATAGTTCTCTGTGAACATTTGTCTTGTAAGATTTATAGTTTTGCATGAAAATGACAACTTAGAAAAATTGGAAATGAAGCTGAAGGATGAGCTGCAGAGAAGAGGCTTCATCAGCTGAGGACTGAATGTGGACCTTCAGCTCAGAGGGCTCACCAGGTCTTAGAGGATCTCTCATCCAGTTCTAGAGGACATGAAGCCCTTTAAGTCCACCAGCCTGTTGGAGCTCTCTGACGTCTCGACACTCATCCAACTCCTGCAGGTTTCAGTCAGCTTCAACTCCTTCCTGTTTTCTGCTTCTATCAGCTGAAGCTTTAGAAACATTTGAAGTAAAACTAAATCTTCACAGGAGACAGAAAAACTTGTTTCTTCACCCTTTCGTCACTTTGTGACATAAAAACTTCGATTTCTCCTTAAACATCAAGTTTCCTCTAAATCAGACATTTTTATTCCCCTTTTGTTTGTTTTTTTCAACACGTTCTTCTAAATATTGTAAACCTTCATTTCTAAATATATAAATAAAACATACTTAATAT
>NW_013952405.1:137396-150593 GCF_001266775.1 Austrofundulus limnaeus | reverse complement strand
AAATTACATTTTATTCACAAATAATTTGTTTTGAATTCATAAAAATTGTATTAAATAAACATCTTTGTGACATTGTTTTGGGGGGAAAAACTTGAGTTCATGTGAATGATGTTTTGGTGTATCCTGATCGCACAGACTTGGTCACGTGTGATAAAGTCCAGATGTTTATATGATTTCTATAAAAAGGTGAGCGAGGCTGTTGGCAGAGCCAGCGTTGTTCCTTGGACAAAGGTAGGAGAAAAGCCGTTTTTAATTTGCCTGTCTCGGACAACCAGAAACCGCTTATGTCGAGCCCCGATTACTAATAATGCTAATTTATAAGATGAGCTCCTAAAGTGCCACATTTCCTAATGCATTACAGCATTTTGATAACATCTGACAACTGTTAAGATCTGGCCTTCCACTCAAAAGCTCATAAATGCATCTGGAACTTCTCAGGAAATCTTGTTAATTTTAATGATAAAAAAAGAGTGAAAAGCTTTTTGGACATTCAGCTTAGAGATATTTTTTATTGCAAGACACAAACAATTTCCACAAATCCTAGTTTATACACAACAAATAGAAAGAACTTTTCATTTACACACACAGTCTGGCAAACACACTATCATCCAGTCTCATCTAAGAGGCATTTTCATGGAAGCTCTTCTCAGTTTCCTGTCTGAGAACAAAAAAAAAAAAAAAAAAAAAAAAAAAAAAAAAGGAAAAAGAAGAAGCTGTACTACAATGAAAACCAGAGCAGAAAAGCGTCTGCTTTGAGTTACATGCAGCTGAAACATTTACTTAAACAAGAATAGATAAAAATCTGACTATGAGCCTTTTATTTTTTATTTTTACCTAGAACACGTCTTGTGGAGTTTGGATGATGTTCAGTTGAATTGTCACCAAGTTGGCAACCTTCTGATGTCGGGTTAAAAATGTGGGAGACCAGCTGAACACTTTCCATGATTAAACGGGCTGAGAGTGCGCATGCTGGCTCCTGCTGGAGTCCGTCCCGCTCAAAGTTGCAGCAGTGCCAATGGCGGCGAGGACAATTGGAGAGGTGAGTCGAGCGGATTGGCCCCTTCAAACGTATCGCTGCTCGGTGGTGGTGGGGGGGGGGGCGGGTCCCAGGGTGAGCGGGAACAGATGGAGAGGATGGAGGAGGAGTGATGGGGTCAAGCAGGGGCCACCTGGCTGGAGGAGACGGATGAAGTCTGGGTTTTGGAGACAGTGGCGCTGGTCTCGTCGTCTCCAAATGGGTTCTTTCCGCAGCACACTGTGGTGATCATGCAGTTTCTGAACTGCAGACCACAAAGGAGAGAAATGCACAGAATCAGTCAGATTAGAAGCGTATCCTGCTGACACATTAATCCAAAAACACAGTTTTTATTTATGATTCTATAAAGATTGAGGCAAGTAAAAGTAGAGCACAAGGACTGAGTCTACCCAGGCTAGATGATTATAAACAACAATGGATACAGAAAATAGCAGAAGCGTGGTTTAGCTACTGAAACACCTCATTAAGGTAGAATGTAAGTTAGGTTCACTTCACTTCAGCTCATAAAATTAATCTGAAAGAAGTCACATGGTGAAGAAACCGTTAATAATGCACATTTATGGACATTTCAGCCTTTCTAACTCTAGTTTTCCTGTTTTTACCACCATGAGCTATTAAACAACTTATATGACAAGTTCAGAGGGGTAAGCCTGGAGGACTGCCAACAACACAAACGTGACAAGAGGTACAAAAACTGGGAACCACTAATATATTTTTAAACAAGATTTTGGCTTTTATAAGCTCCATCTTTTTCAAGTTAAAATGTTATAATGAGTATCATCAGTCAGTGAAACTCATAATTCTTGTTACTAAACGCTAAAAAATACAAAAGAAAATGCAACACACCACCACGCTGAAGTTAAGAGCCCAGTTTATGGCTCACATTGTTATATTACATAAAATCATGCTGAAACTCAAAACCACATTTTATTTCTCAACACACCTGTCTGTTCAGCAGAATGTAGATGACTGGATTGTACAGAGCGGCGCTCTTGGCGAAGAAGGCCGGAGCCGTCATAAACACGGGTCCAAACTCCGTTCCCTGGTTGGCAAAGATGTACCAAGCCACGGAGGCGTAGGGCACCCAGCACACCAGGAAGGAGATCACCATCACCACGACCATGCGAGTCACTTCTCTCTCTGCCCTCTGGGTGGTTTCAGACTCCTGCTGCAGAGCTGCGGCCTGAACACACACAGTGATCCACATCTGAACTAAGAATAATATAAACGTGCTATGCATCGTCATCAATGCATGCAGTTTTTTGGATAAAACATATCCACTGGTTCATAACAAACTTTGCTAACAGACGAACAACCATGCACGTACAAGAGATAGGCCAAAGTGCCATTTTGTGCAACTAAACTGAACACAGTCAGCAACAATGATTCTGCTGTTAATTAGATCCGACTGACGATCTCGTTTCTTTAAACTGACCTTGTTCATTAATGAAACTGATGTCTCCCTACATAAACAGATGGACGTCATGATTTGTAAAATCTTGTAAGACCTCATTTTGTAATAACAACGCATTCTGTAATAATGTAATAAAATCAGGCTTCAAAATATAATAAACTCACACTAAACCTGCATCACGCAATAACTGACGCAAAATTTAATAAAAGTCTTCAACGCTTTTTGTAATATTCACAGCTGCATTATGTAATAACGTTTTGTGGCAATTGTTGCTGAACGTGGTGGTGTAACAATCTGGTGCATTATGTAATAAACAATTCAAAACCAGTATTTCTGTTTTTTGTCTTGTCAAAAACGTAATTTGCAGCCTCATCTACAATTCATGTTTCAATACAGCCATGTTAAGTTGTGAGGATTGTCTATAATTTACTTGGATTTTATGTCATTTTGCAAATATAGGGATGTATAGAGCAATCTCACGGATTTTTTTCATGTTTTATGGAATCTTTCAAAAGCCTAGTTTCTAATTTATTCAACATGTCAGGGCCTGTATGAAGGTTAAAAACAATTAATAACAGCAAATATTCACTTCCAGCCCACTGTATTGCTGGAAACAAGTTCTTCCACCCTCATTTACTTCTATTGCTACAGCCGGCAGTTTGCCTGCACCCCGCCCCCCTCCCCTCCATAGCTGATGGTCCACCTGCAGTACCCCACCATCCCCGTGTGTGGTTAATACAGATTATTTTTACGAAAATTAAATATTTTTAAGGCTCATTATACAGGTAAACATCTGAAGGGGTTGACATGTATGTACAACTATTAGATATATTTTGAGAGTTGTCTACAAAGTGGAATAATTTCTTTAACAGGGATCAGGACAGTAAATCTGAAAATGCAAATAAATAATGAGAAGTTCTGTGTTTATTGACAAAAGTTATGAAGATTTAATTATGTAGTATTTGCAACATGACACTTATTACAAGTATATTGATTAGGATGAACAAAAATACTGGTTTTTAATTGTTTATTATATAATGCACCAGATTATTACACCACCAGATTCGGTAATAATTGCAGCAAAATGTAATAATGTTATTACATAATGCGGCTGAGAGTATTACAAAATGCGTTGAAGACTTTTATTACATTTTGTGTCAATTATTACATAATGCAGTTTTAGTGTGAGTTTATTACATTTTGAAGCCTGATTTTATTACATTATTACATAATGCGTTGTTATTACAACATGAGGTCTTACAAAGCTGAATAAAATATTTGGGCCTTTAGCTGCTAATTGTCTCCTTGTGTTTATCTTTTACTGCGTTCACTTGCAGTTTGGTTCTGAACAACTTATGGGCAGAGTATTGTTTGTTTTTGCTAAAACAAGGAAAGTAGAAAGAATGAACCTAAACTTTAAAGATTTTCCGAGTAAACAAAATAAATAAATAAATAAAAATAAAAAACATGCAAAAAGTCTTTATAAAGTTTGAGGAGCTGAGATCAAAAATTCAAAGTTCAAACCTTCAATGGTCGATTAGGCCACATTTTCACTGTTGACATTTGCCAATCCATTATTAATGCTGTTTTGCTTTTATTATCAAGGGCATAAGGATGACACAGTGAGAGAGCTCACTGCCCTTTAGCTCGAGGATCTTAGTATCAGCTGCCATGTTGGCAATGAGCTGCCCTCCTGAAGTGTCCTTGAGCCACTAAATCCCTCACATCTCTAGAGTCCATGACGCCCTAACCTTCTGGAGACAGAGTGGAAAGAAGGATTTCTCCACAGTGATGAACAATATGATTCTTACCTTTTTTAAAATATATTTATAGTGTGCATTTGTGTGTAAATGTGTGTTCTTACCGCTCGCACAGTGCAGAGCAGGCGACTGTAGCAGAAGAAAATGATGAAGAGGGGGATGCAGAAGTGAAGGACAAACATATAGATGATGAATGAGGTGTTGTGGATCTCAGGTTTGGGAGTGTAGTAGTCGATCCCACAGGAGCACTGCATTCCCTCTGGGATGTACCTGCAAACAATTTCCATCAACTCAAGTTGTGATATTCAATGCTACGTGTCTGTTTTATGCACAAGAGGATTAGGACGTTCCTGTCATTTTAAAGTCGGGAAAAATGTAAAAGAGACATTAGAGCGTTCAGTAGTGATGTGCAGATCGATACTGAAATATCGATACTACAGACACCTGAACTTTATGTTCTGGAATCGATACTAAAATCAAAATATCGATACTATGATACTTTCGCTATTTCACATAATTATATCATTAACAGGAAAATAGTAGAAAATAACTAAACTACCGTATTTATTCATGTATAATACGATCTCGAGTATAATATGATCATCATTTTTGGATCTTACAAAGCATAAAAATCTAATTATCAATAACCCGTGTATAATACTTTCCCTCCACTTTATGGCTGATTTTTAGGGTTAAATTTCTAGTATCACATGGATAAACACAGTAATCATATGTGGTTGGAGGGAACTACTTTTTCTTCTGCTTGAGTAATGCATAAGCACAGTAGCACGTGTTCAGTCAGTCACTCAGTCTGTAGATGTATGGCAGGTCATTTTAACATAAAATCTGCTTTGTCTCAGTGACTGTAATTACATTCTAGTCGAGGGGTTCCTAAACTTTTTCATGCCATGGACCCACAAATAGCATTAGCTCTGGCGAGGAACCTTATTGCAAACCCACAAACAATGCTACAAAATATACAAAGTAACAACTTTTAGAATATATATTTTTTACTTTTAGTCACTATTCAACAATTATTATATTTCTTTAGAATAGAAATTTAAAATTGTGCTAAACAAATGTAGGGTTAGAAAGACTTTTAAATTAGATAAATTACTATGTCGTTCTATTTATAAAGCCGTTATTTGAAAAACACCAATTTTTAAGATTTACCAGACACATTATGTGTGTTATCACAAAGTATCAGTATCGGATCACTATCAAGTATCAGTATCGGATCACTATCGCCGATACCAGACACATTTTACTTGGTATCAGTATCGGAAAGAAATTTGGCAGTATCGAACATCACTAGCGTTCAGTACCGGGACCACCCCAACAGAGGCGGGGCAGCGCAGGTCAGGGCCATGGCCCAGGAGAACGCCAGGCCAGCGATGGCGTGTTTTTCCTCAAAGCGGAAGTTGCTTATTGGCTTACAGACCACGACATAGCGCTCAATGGCCAGAACCACCAGAGACCAGAGGGCAATCTCTCCTGAGACAGAAAACAATGTACATTTCACAAATACGACAATGTGCTTCACATGGAGCAGACAAATCAACTGAAACAGTGTAAAACAACAAAAACGTAACATTTATGCACGACATCGGTTTCTTACCTCCTAATGTGGCAAAGAACCCTTCGATGCTGCAGCCGGTGACGCCTAAGCTGAAGTACCCGTGCAGGGCCGTGTACAGGGTGACCGTGAAGCCTCCGACTATCATAAAGAGGTCGGCCACGGCCAGGTTGAGCAGCACGTAGTTCAGAGGGGTTCTCAGCTTCTTGTGCTTGACGGTGACATGGAGGGTGAGGAAGTTAACGGGGAAGGCGGTGATGATGAGGAACAGCATGTACGCAGCCAGAAGAGAGTACTTCCATGGCTCAGCCAGGTAGTACTGAGGGTGCTCGAAGGGGCTTAGCACCAACCCTGTCCTATTAGACATGGGGACGTAAAAGTTGGGCCCTTCAGTGCCATTCATCGCGACGGCTGTCTGTCTTTTTGCTCTTTCTCTAAGATCTGAACAAAACGCTCTGTGTCTGTCAGAGTAAAGCCCGGTTAAAGGGAGTCTTGTGGTGCAGCTGAGGTGGAACTGAGAAGGAAAATGT
The DNA here is from genome assembly GCF_001266775.1 of Austrofundulus limnaeus. Taxonomy (NCBI): domain Eukaryota; kingdom Metazoa; phylum Chordata; class Actinopteri; order Cyprinodontiformes; family Rivulidae; genus Austrofundulus; species Austrofundulus limnaeus. The sequence goes on along the minus strand of NW_013952405.1, from coordinate 144,277 downwards.
AGATGGAAGGCTGGATCCCATGGAAGTAAGATGTGCTCTGCGGCCCCCCGAGGAGTAGCAGCACCTTTTAATAGTCGGGCTGGATTAGGGACGAGGGGGATGAAGCCAAGTGTTAGCAGAGATGGAATTAAGACGCAGTCCGAGAGTGCTTGTGCACATTAACAAACACGCGTGCACACAAAGCCTTTACAGGAGAAAAAAAAGGCTCAGAAAAAAAGAACAGGATATAAAAAAAGAGTAAAGCATTTTTGAAGTGGGAAGTTATAACTGCGGCTAAATAAACCCATTAATTACAGTCATGTGCATCAGTGCTGCATTAGAATAAGATGAGAGGAGAGAGTGGGAGGTTTGTGACTTCAACTGCTCAGAGTGGACAGACTTTAAACGAAATTTCCGGAGCAATCCAACTTATTTGCATCTGTAAAAGCTTAATCCCTAACCACCGCCGAGCACGGCGCTCCACTTATAGCCCTGAGTGTAATCAGAATCAGTGGGTTATACTGCTCATAACAGGCACTCTCCCTCCAGCTCTTCTGCAAACATAAATCTAAAGGTCCACGCCGAAAGAGAAAGAATAACAATCACATTTTCTGTAAGAGGAATAAAAACTGCAATAACAACTCTTTAACAATGGATACAGGAAAAATGAACTACAGCATGAAACATGGCAACTGCACAGTTCTTATTGCAATCATTTAATATAATTTGTTACATCAAAATAGTTGTCTTTTTCTAAAGCGTTCTTTTATTTTTAAAGCAATACACAAATTTATAAAGTATTCACAGCCCAAGGCAACACGTTCCCCTTTAATCCAATCGGATTGATCCAAACACTACAGGTATTACTTCAGCTTTCCATCCTTGGATAACAAACAGCTGCTCATGAGAACCTAAAAAACAGTTTAATGCTGTAATGTTCCCACAGCATAGAACAATTATAACTAAGGTATAAATACAGTAACAGAGTACCAAAAATAGCTGCTGAGTAAAAAGACAAAATATTAGCTTCAGGGTATGAAAACAAAGCGTTCTCCAGTGTAAAGTGGCTCAGTTTGGTTCGTCGATGGGTCTGCGGCAGTAAGGACAGCAGTTGTGCTGAAGCACCAGGAGCTCATAGTCCTCACTATGAAACATCTACACGGGGAAACAGAAAGGAAGAGCATTACAATGAACAAATGCACACAAAGATACAACCAGGAAGTGAGCAGGAACAAGCTCGTCGTCCATTAGGGTCGTATCAACAGTGAATGCTTTACCTTGAAGCAGCTGGGGCACATGGTGATGCTGACATCCGGCAGCAGCGAGCGGAAGTATTCCCATTTGAGCGGCCTGGGCCAGCGTTTGATCAGGACGTCCCGTCTGCTCATGGAGCGCAGAGCCGAGCGACTCACCTTGACTGGGACAAAGGTGGAGCCCCCTTGCTGTTTGGACACACAGATGAACACAAACACACCCACTCTTTTCTCACCCGCTCCAGCTGGTTTGCCCAGCTGGCAGAATATTAATCACCTCGTCTATTTTGTCCTTTCTTTCCTTACCTCAAAGCTCATGTTGGCTGTAAATGGATCCCCATCCGCACTATCAAAACTATCTTCTATCTTCAAAGCCTGCGTTTCTGTTCCATATTAATTAAGGACAAACACCAGTTTTTTGTTTCATTATCACACTATTTAATTTTAATGTGTTTCTGCAAAACGAGAATGAGCCTGATAATATGACCTCTGAGAGACTATCCTAGGAGACAATGCATTTAAAAGCAGTTGTGCCTGTCAGTCACATTGCAGCCCTGGAAGAACACAACACACCTCAGTGCCCTTGAGTGTCGGCCGGGTAATGCAGGTTAATCCCTGCACCAGGGCCGTGGCTACAGCTCTTTAAGAGCTGGTGTCATTAGGATGAGACAGGAGAGCCTTGCTAACCCTATTAGCTCGAGAGCTAAGATGACTTATTTCTGACAGCTTACCCACAAACACAAAATCAAGGCCAGTGCAGACTAAACAGCTACTTAGAGCTGTCACAAGACAGAGGAGAGTCTCACGCTTCGATGAGAGGAGATGTATGGTTTGTAAGTGAGGACTTAATCATTTATATACATCAGATGAACAACCTGTTGAGCTCGCACATGTTTAGCTGCCCAAGATCAAAGGATACCTCCGCTTTCAACAACGTGCTCCAGTGCGTTCCTCTGAACGGAGTGAGGAACCTCCAGGTCAATGAGTGACAGAGCTTCTTCATCGTTGATACCCTCCTCCAGGTAAAACTGCACCAGGGGCAGCACCTCTGTTTGACAAAAACCACACCTCCATAAATAAAGCGCCTGAGTTTCCAACATCACTGTTGTAACAATCTGAGTGAAGAAAGACTAAAGTTACAGTTTGGATGTATGAACGCTGTGGGACAAATAAAGAGAGCTAAAAAATGTTCAATCAGTGATTCTCAGGATCGCCACGGTTACCACACAATGTGTCTCTCACTCCATGAGAGCACTCTTAATGAAACAAGCAGAAAGAAATGCAGAGCAGAAACTTGGTCTCAGACAAATTGTAACTGTAAGAACAATTTTAATGTTTTATTTTATCCTGAACAGTAACCGGCTGAAGTGTCTGTACACACACACGCACACACACACACACACACACACACACACACACACACACACACACACACACNCACACACACACACACACACACACACACACACACACACACTTGTTTTTATATCCTTGTGGGGCCCGTCCATTGACTTCCATTCATTTTTTGATAATTTTATATCCTAACCCTGACCACAAACCCTAAGGCTAACCTCACAGGTACCTACCTGACCCTAAAACTAACCTAAACTAACCATAAAGAACAGTGGGTCCTCATCAGGCTGTGTGAACCAGAAAAATGGTCAAAAAGCATCCCCACCAGGTAGCAAATACATGTAAACACCACACACACTTAAAATGTTCATTCTCTAAGGTGTTTGTTGTAGGAGACGTGACAAAATATAAGACCCTTTACTTCCTGTTTTGAAGAGAAAACTTTGAACTCAGATACATTAAAAGTTAATGAGAGTTTGGGTGTGGGGCTTTTTGCATTCTGGTAGGATTTGAGTCCCACAGTAGAAAGAAACACACAGGGTAAAAGAAGATGAAATTGCTAAATTTATGCATTAACTCTATAATACGTCTTTGTGAGAAATACTTATGAATAATGGAAAGCTCTGACAGCTCAAATATTAGTATGTAATATCACAACTAAAAGTTGAACATTCGGTAGTGAAAGCTTTTAAAAAAAATCATTCAATTTAAAATGCAATTGTGTAAAAATGATAAAATATACTAAAAAGTAGGGTTGGGTGATATGGCTGAAAAATGTGTCACAGTATAAGTGTTTCGTATCAGCTTATATCAATAATTATTGATTAGTTTTTTGTTTTGTTTTGTCTGTCTGAAATAAGGACCAGGAAAAAAAAAGGTTGATTAATCCTGTCAAACAACACAAGAAGTGACAACCTTTCCTCTTTTATCCACAATTTCCTCTTGAGCCACTGAACTCTTTTTTCACTCCACGTCGTTCTTTTTTGATTTTGAAGCAGCTCTGAGGCGAAACATGAAACTGCTGCTTGTTACCCAACAGGTTGTTGCTAGTTTACCAAAGAGTGAGTTTGATGCCACCAACCTTAGCTGGGCTGTGAGAGGTTGAGCAGTTAAACCCTTTCCTCTGCCTACATCCCCCAGAATGCTGTGCAGTGCTGATCGGAGTTCTACAGAATTATCAACATTCTATTGAAAGTATTTTCTACTGGTATTGATCATGTGTCTATAGCGATGTGTTATTGTTATTGTTTTATCACCCAGCCCTACTAAAAGCCAGCTCTGTCAAATAAAGTCAAACTTTCTGTGACTCATTTAAACTTTTTTGATGTTTCTATTGTTTAACATGCCTGAGCCATAGAGCTCTAAAGAGGGATGAGTTTCCTCACTTGTTTTTGTCTAATCCATACAATGTACTGCTACAAAAAAAGGTCATAATACAGTATTCCCAACTGAGCCACACAATTTGTTGTGTTTTTCCAAAACTGTAGGAGAACTAAACTAAACATTGTGATGGAAACATAACAGACAAACAGCAATAACAACGCTTCAGTCTTATCTATGTGGCCCCTAATTAAAACAAACAGAGGTTTCCTCAAGCTAATACTCACCATATGATGAGGCTGAGTAAATGAAGGGCTGCCTGCAGTTGATGCACACGCTCCCTCGGTTGTTTAGAAGGGGGTTGTTGGTGGAGCATCGATAGCACATCATGCCCTCAATAAGGTCCTGCAGAAAACACGAGGGGTTTCACCTAAAGAACACAACATTTCAGGGCAAAAACAAGTCTGCAACACACCTCGTTGTCATGGAAGGGCTTGGAGTGAATGGTGAGGCTGCCCAGTTCCATGGACTTCAGGAGGGGTGAGGGAACGTGCAGCTCCCGCAGCTTCTCATAGGAATGCCTGGCGAGCTTATAAGCGCCCAGTTTTCGACTCTGCTTGGCCAGCGCGTACAAGGTGTTACTAATGACAAAGTTAAGGTTCAATTAACTCTCCTGAGACACTTTACCCGCAGCGCCAGTGTCTGAGTTCCTCTGCATTCGACTCAATAAATCTGTTACATTTTTATAATTATGCAGAAACAGACAGTCAGAGCGGCTCGGTGAGTGGTAACGCACAGGTCAACGAGCCGCAGCTGCAGCAGCTCTTTATTGGTGCTTTTCAATCACTTAAAGCTCAACACCATTCCTCTCCACTCTGCTGCTCTCCAGCTCCTCCTACACTCCTAACTCAAACTCTTGACAACTCCACGTCCTCCTGTTGTGCAGCTCGTTTTGCTTGGGTGGGTTATTTGTGACACTGCATTTAAACTTGTTCAACAGGCGGCCAACACGGTCCCCGCTACGTCCATAAATCTGACTTCAAAAGGAGTTGGAACAGTCCAGCTCGGCCACAGTTGGGCTCCAGCTGCTGAGGACGATTTCCTTTTCCAAGGCTGGGCTTTCCTTCCTCATACCAGCATCCACTGGTGTGAGAGTCTGTCTGTGTCACTGCGAGTGTTGTTGGCTGCGTCTGTTTGTTCGAATTAAAACTCTTTGTTCAACGCGTGTGTACGCACAGAGTTCAGTAATCAAAGCGCTTGTTTAGACAACCAAAAGACATGCCTCTCGCTGGCATCGCCTCCCCACAATCATCATTCATTTTCCCGCGCTCAGCAGCAGTATAGTTTCCGCTGTGGCGCCAACAGTTCCACTTTCCCCCCGCTTTTATCTTTTCCTTCACTTTATCATCCCTGCCTCTGCCAGGCTCTGTGTCAGAGTGATGCTGTACCGTGCAGAGTTTCACAAAGAGCAGAAGTCCCGTACTTGCTTTGTATATGACGCCACTTCCTCAAACGTGAAGGATACACTTTAGAAATGCCTGGTGGTATGTCCTTGGTAAGGTTGTTCAGTAAAAATCTGCATATGTTGAAGAGCGTCTCTGGCATGTAGGAGCTGAAAGGCTCATCCTAAAGATAAAAAAATGACAGATGGAGGTGGAAGGGATTAAAAATAACCTAAATATCTGATAACAGTTTTTAAAAGCTCCATTTCTCCTGCTCTCGCCCACCCCCATTCTTTTCCTGTAATCTTTTAACCTCTTCCCACAGCAACGCAACCATTCGCAGCGCCTTATCCCTGCTCGCAGTTGGCCTGAGAGGAAAAAGACAAATTTTCTAAAGCATTCACTAAAAGCATTTCATCCCCAAAAGCTGATAGCTTAAATGTATAGCTGCTGTCGGGGAGAGTTAAAGTGATATATAGAGGTTTCCTGCTCTGGTCTGGATCACTGCGATGCCTCTGTGTTGTGAGGGTGTGACCAGAGCAGAGCACTGAAACAACAAACAGGGAGCGCTGACACAGGCCAGGTCACCCTCGTAGGAGGAGCACGGAGTAGCTGTGGGGGGAGAGGAGAGAGAGGACCACAGATGAGGCTGTCATCTCGTTCTGTCAAGCAGCTGGTTGCCACGGCGACAGAGGTCAGGGGGGGTTTCAGGAGTCTAACAATAGTGCTCCTTAGAGCTGATATTTTCCTTTAGTGAACTGTAACCTCAACTTAATGCCCTCTATTCTGCCTTTTGTTCGTTTTGCCTGACACCCTCTGTGCTTATCTTAATTCCTCCTTAAACCTGACTCATTTTGTGGATTGACATAATCTTCCAGAGCCTTGTGTCTGTGTATGTGGAAATTATGAGATGTGTACCTGTATATTTAAACAATTTTTCTTTCTTTTTCTTTTTTTCCAAATGAAACCACATGCCAATCTAACAGGCAGGCAAACGGCCTCACTGTGGTTCCCAAGCCCCCCCTCCCCTGTTTTCATCTCCTCTGGTTATGGAAGATTAATGAGAGATTAAGGCCGACAAAGTAAAACGTTCTCACCGTGTAGCGCTGAATGGAGCGATAGACGTAGTAAAGCTCCGCAAGACGTTGGAAATGCTCAAACTTCTTCAGCATTTCATCCCTTTGATCTTCACTTTCTGGTTCAGACAAACAAACGGAAAAGAAAGAAAAAGGGCAAAAAGAAATCAAAAAAGCAAGTTCTGCTCCATCTGTCTGTGAAAACATTAGGAAAATAGAGAACTGCAGCAGATCTGCTTTAGCTGCATCCGGAAATGTTTTAAAGTCCTGCTCTGTAAAACATCTTTAGCTCGCACAGCTTTTTCTGAGAAAGGAGACAAAGTGGACTCATTTATCTGAAATTTACTGCAAATGGTTACTTTTTAAAGAAAACTGTCAAATAGTTCAGCAACAGTGTTTTTCTGTGTTTTTATTTGTATTGTTCAATTAACCTAATTGCATAATTCCCTAATATATAT
>NW_013952405.1:134979-136931 GCF_001266775.1 Austrofundulus limnaeus | reverse complement strand
TATATATATATACTTTTCAATTTATTTTAAATTAGGAGAAGTTTTACAAATTGGCATTTCTGAAATAAACACTAAACAAAACTGAGGCGTTGTTTCTATCCTTTATTTATTTATTTCTTCACCTACTAAATAAATCTGAATGACTGACTGCAGCATCAAGCTTTACGTCAAAAAACAAGTTTTCGTTGGAGCACAGGTTTATTTATGACAGGCATCATCACCTCTGGCGATGTCCAAACACTGCATCGACAGCATCCAGTAATAGTAGCCGGCATCATTGAACCTGTTCTCCACCACTGCATTGTGTGTAAGCTGCTCCAGGACTTTCACAGCTTCGTTCTGACGTCCAGCCTTGTGAAACGCTGATGAGTGGAAAAGGAGCAAACAACAATTGCTTTTAAGAGCAGTTAATTCTTTAGAGGGACAATGCAAAACAAGTACCACTTGTTTACATATATGTACACATATGGGTGACATAATTGGTTGCAAACTGTCGGGATATATTACTGTAATCCTCCAGTAGCTATTTCACACTTGACAAGTAGGAGGAAGACTGTTTGTTTTAGCTCTACTCAAGTTAAAGTCTGAGAAAGAAACGCTCTTGGCTTCAGCTGCTCAGCAGTGACGACTCACGTCTCTTTAAACACGAACACAGGAAAAAAAGCGTCTCTGAACAAGCTTTGCCTCTTTAATGGTAAAATAAAATGCAAAAATAAATAAATATTTGTCCGTAACAGACACTCCTAATGTCAGATGAATTATATTTTCACAAATAAGGGGATTATTTTATTACGTCAACTGTAATTTGTACACAAGGTAAAAAAATAAAAGTTATCTTAATATTGCTCTAATTTTTCCCCATGTAATAACCAACAGCAGCCTTTTCCAATTACAAAGGCTGTTTCTGAATATCAAACAGCAAAGCACTTTGACTCTAAAATCCAAACAAACATGAGCACTATTCTTCGTGTTCCTATTATTGGATAATTAAAAGCAGCTTTTGGGAGTCGACCCCAACTGTGACCCTGCCCCCACAGTCACAGCGGGGGTCAGAATGTATTAGTGGCAAACATTTATTAGTAGGCCTAACTGGACGGAAACCGCATCCAGCTGCTGTGGGTTACTTTTAGCGAAGGGGCACAAATCCCCTTTTCCCTGACAGAAACACAAACAGCCTGAAACTGACGGGGCTGCAGACCTCAGCAGCAACTGCCAGCATTGTTTAGTTTAGGCTTCCGTCAAAACGATGAACACAATAAATGGAGCTAAAACCAAAATAACAACCCAATAATGATAGAAACTAATATGTATGTTTACTTGTGCTTGAACTGAATGATACTTTATGAAAACCCAGGAGGAAATCATAACAATGTAAACAGAGGATGAAAAGAAAACCTGATGCATGAGATGAGAAAAGCAAAGCAAATGACTGAATAAAATGTTGGCAAAGACGTGGAAGGTTTAGAGACTAATAGAGAGGTGTGAAAACAATGCTAAGTCTTTGTGTTTGTAGTTTCTCTAACACAGGGCTGATGACATCACATGAAGCATCTGATAAAAAAAATGTCAAATCTTTTTCTCAAACTCCTACCTTAATGTGTGAGTAAAAAACAATCCTTTAAGAATGATTTTACTTGAAAACAAGTACTAACACATAATTACCTTTACTCTTTCTACGCTTTTGCTGGCTGCTTTTTCTCCAGCCCAAAACCCTAAAACAGCATCTCTTCGATTTGTCTGAGTTTCAGATCTTATTTTGGGTATTATTTAGAAAGCTCTCTCCCACATGCACAAACACTTCTGTTATCATCTTAACAAGGGATAATACCAAATATAATAAGTGATGGAATTACCAGGAGCATTCAAATCAGCGTGGGTTAAAATGTTTTAAAAGTTTGTGAGACAGAGTTAGGTAAAAAATCTGGAAAAAACAATAAAAAAAACTCATATAC
>NW_013952405.1:130416-134899 GCF_001266775.1 Austrofundulus limnaeus | reverse complement strand
ATATAAAATAGTTTCCTCTGACCCAGTTGATGAATTAATATGAACAGAACCAAGGTCAAAATGGATTACTGTAATCTTAAAACAAGTCTAAATTTCAAGGCATTTTATGTGACCATTGTTTTGTAAATTGCTGTCAATTTCACATAATACGGTTATTCTGATAGTTATTTTAAGAAATGTTTTGTTTGTCCTACATTAAGTACACCAGGCTACACGATAAATGCTACGACTTCCTCCTGCTGCCATTATTTTTGCTTCCAAAGCAACCATGCAGTTTTGTGCAATGTAGACTGAAACATTAAAAACAATGTAAAGTATTTAAAAAATGTTACCACACAAACTGCAATATTTTAGTAACTGGAATTGTTTTAAAACAGTGGCTATCTGCTTTAGTTCTAGAACTAACTACAACAGGTAAAATACTAGCTATCCATTACCTTTCCACAGAACCTCACCTCAGTCTGGGACACCATACCAAAGGAGAGTTACACCAAGGATCCATACATATATTAGGGCTGCACCAAAAAATCGTTTTACATTAGAATCGTGATTCTTATTTACAAAGATTCAGAATCGATTTAAAATGTCACAAAATAGATTTTTATATATATAAAAATAATAATAATAAAGTCCAATGACTGTCAGCCTCCATTTTGTAACTACATGGGACGTCCTGACGTCATCATGCAGCTGCTTGTGGAACATATGGATGTGCAGAAAGCACCAAATCAAAGAGGAAACTACAAAACTGGAGGAAAGAGAGATTCAATTGGCCCCATCTTCATTGAATGCAAAGATTTGGGCTCATTTTGGTTTTTACTGAATGAGTCTGAGTTTGACATGAGCAAGGTTTGCAAAATGAAGATGAAGCACTTTGGGAACACGACAAATGGGCTCACATTATCAGTTTTGAATGAAAAATCAATTTTGAATCAAACTGTGGCCCCAAAAATCAGAATCTAATAAAATCATGTGAGAGAGTAAAATATTCCCACCCCAATTATATTATCTATATACATATATTGTTACTGTTATCATTAGGATCTGCAGTGTTGTAGAAATATTTCTAAAATTATCCCTATAGGCTCTCAGCCAGTTACTGTGAGCCTGACAGAGTGAACACAGCAGGGTCACGTGATCTGTCCAGTATGTATAGGGGGCAGGTCCTTCTCAGAATGCATGGTGGGTCAGGCTGTTAATGAAGCAGAATTCAGCTGGTGTGTTCACTGAATGTGTGCATTTCTGACTGAAATACATTATTTTATGCCTCCATTAATTTGTTACATGTTGGATTCATGTTTAGACATAACTTTGAAAAAATATATATAAAAAAAGTTTAACTAAAAATCTCACAACCCCTTTAAAGTACCTCTGTTACCCATCATTGAAGACCCCTGATCTAAACTATGGCTTAAGCCCACCAAGAATAAATAAACCACTTCAACAGATTTCAGCAATGATAACATTTCTGGGATTGCTACCATTGTTGTGGACATGAAACCGACCAGAATACAAAACTTTACAATCACTTGGATGACAATGCTGAAATGCCGCCCGTCTCAATCAACAAAACGCACGACGATAAGCAAACCTAAATACAATCAGACCTGTTCTGTCACAAATTCCACATTGAGACAAGCAAAAGAAGATTATGTAGAAGAGGAAATATGCCTGCTGAGATTATAATTATAAATCTATGAGCTGATTATAACTATGGTTACAGTTGGTAATCATCATCAGAGCCGCTTGTAGCAGTGGTGATTAGAAGCAAGCATGCATGTCATTCAGTGAGCAGGCTGCACAGCTATGTCCTGCTCTGCTCCAGCAAAGAGGATCATGTTTTACAGTGGTTATGGAAAACCTTAAGAAACCAGCGGAAGAAAAAAAACTGACTTTAACACTTCCATACGTTAACACCGACTTAAAGTAAACTACTTCTAGAAGTACACTTTAAAAAAAATGTAACAAGTTGATTAAGAGGTGAAGGTGCAGCTCAGACCTTTTTGCGCCTCCTCAAAGCGATCGTTTTCAGCCAGCCACTGAGCGTACGGCACGAAAACATCGTATTTGAACTGGGGGTGCTTCTCCACCAGCGAGAAGGCCTGGAAAATGAGATGCAAGGACAGAGAACACATCAGATGTATTGGAGCAGAAATGTCCAGTTGACAAGTAATAAACGGAGAACAGCGGCAGGTTGCCTCGGGCGGTTCAGGCTCACCTGTAGTTGATTAGGGGGGATATAAGTTACCACACATTTTTCATGAAAACACACGTTATCCCCGAGTCAAAATATTTCCATAACATTATTAATTAGATGAAAACAAAAAAAGGAGCGTACGAGCCAGGCTGATTTCACACTCAATTACAACTACAAGTGTAGCAGTGTTTGAATGACAGGATATAAAAAGCGGCTGCAGCACCTTGTGGACACAACGTTTCCTAACATGGTGACTAATTAAGCTCCCTGTCCTGTGGCAAAACCTGAGCCAAGAAACACACGTGTTTCATTCCACACAGTCTGGAGGAAAAAGGTGTTTCTCAGGCCTGTGGGTTTAAAGTCATTTGAACAAACACTTAGAAGTAAAGAAGAGTGGGATTAGAGAAGATCATCCATATGGCCGGTGCTGTCCACCTCCCCGAGTGATGCACATAAAAACCCAACTGTTCTCCAAACCTCTGCTCCACTCCCTCCACTCCTTATTCGACTTTTTTCCCCGTTTGAGGATTAAATAAAAATTCCAAGAAGCATATCATCAAGATTTGATGTTCTGTTTTTGGCTCTGGTGTTTGCACATGCAAATCAACGACGCGCAAATCTGCCACGCCTTTAACTCGATTATAAACCGCAGATGGATTAAAGAAATGCAGCACTTTCTTTTTGTTTGAGCAGTGTGATCCAGCCTGATGATTGCAAGCGGAATATGTAGTTTCAAGCGGATCTGTTTTCAGTGCAAGCACAATGTTTTGATTCCTTCTTCATCATCATCACCATCATGTGGGCTTGGAATCAGAGGAATCTAAAGATTGATGATTAGTTCTGGAGTGTTTGCGGTTTTATTTGTCAGTGAACGAGGAAATTAGGCAACATAAGGTCTTAATGTTTGCATTCAGCTATGGTTACTCAAACAATAATTTTTGTTTTGATTTCAATCAAAAACAGAGCAAAACTAAATGAATCAGATAGTTTGTGGTAATTTAGAGCAGGGATGTCAAACTCATTTTCACTGAGGGCGACATAAGTGTCATGGTGGCTCAACTTCAACTAAACAAAATGTCACGCTCCTCATCTCATTGCAACGAATGAGCAGCCCTGACAAACTATAACTGAGCTCTACATGGTATTTCCTGCATAGAAACAGCATTTTGACATGTCCTCTTATAAACTCTGAAATGTATTAAGTGTATGACTGATTAAAAAATAATTCAGAAAAAGTATTAAAGTAAAAGTAAGAGAGTTTTACTCTCGAGTTGTGGTGGGTAGCCACCAACTTCAATTCTAAACTCATCCACTTTTCGACAAAGAATTCCCACTGGAGGGGCATTCCAGTATCAATTTATGGCTTGCAAATGGGAAATTCCCACTTCCCAGTACAACTGGGCTGCAGCAAAAGTAGCCAGCAAAAATGCAGCTAAATGGAGATTCTACACTGAATTTTGCCGGCTGCTGGCTAATTTGTAGTACCTGCACCTAGTGGTGGGATGTCGTTATTTTTCAGGTGAAATAATTAACATGCATTATGGGAAATGTTGGCTTTAAAGAAGCATACACTTATTTTTAAGACATTACTACATCTTTGAAGATCTTGTGGGCCACAAAAAATGCTCTGGCAGGCCATATTTGGCCCAAGGGCCTTGAGTTTGACACATGAGATTTAGAGTACCTCTGCAGTTTATTACAAGTAATTGCACATGGTTCACATCATAGTTATTTGACAGCCTCTGTACTGTTTGTGCATGGACACTGAGTTAAGCAACAAACCTCTTCCCAGTGTCTGGTTTCCACATGCAGCTCCACCAAAGCCTTCAGGTCTCCCATCTTGGAATAAGTCTCTGAGGCGTAGCCATGGTGTTTCAGCCTCTTGAATTGGAGTGCACACTTTGCCAGCGGTTCACGCTCAGCCTTGTCCAGCTTACGGGCGATGTCGATCAGCCTGCATGAGAAGAATAAGAATAAGTACACAGACGGCGGCAGATAAGCCATCTTTTTGGTGTCTGCTGTACTGAACTGTGCTCGTGACCCCAGAATAAAATGTGAATCAGTCAGGGTCACAGGCTGAATCGGATTCAGGTTAAAGAGCTCTTGAGTGTGCTGAACTGATCCACCTGCAGTCCCACAGAAGGCTTACAACAAACATACAGTGGATTTGATAAGGTCAGCAGGGGTTCCTGAAGCATATTTATTTGCCTAGCTTTTAACAACACAGACACAAACGTGTGACATAGAACAGAAAGGCCATTGTTCAAAGGTAGCCTTATATATATA
>NW_013952405.1:127042-130406 GCF_001266775.1 Austrofundulus limnaeus | reverse complement strand
CATATCGCCCATCCCTACTGCCTGTATAAGGACATAAGGAAATAACCAAAACACAAAGATCTGCAGAAACTTTCAAGTAAAAACATCACATAATTTTCCTGGCCACCCCTGTGTGAGTAGTGGTCCCTGTCTGGCCACCCCTGAGAAAAATGTCTGGCTCCGCCACTGGTTCAGAGCAAATAACTCTATTTCAATGACTCTTATGGAATTTATGGAACAAATAACAACCGCTGTTGATCCAAAACAATACGGTGCTAGTATTTATGTTGATTTAAAGAAAGAATTCGACACCATTGACCACAATTTTTTTGTTCCGCTCTTGAAGGAGTAGGACGCTTTTTCCTTCTCTCCTGCCCTCCCTTATCTTCCCTGCTTTGCTGCTTGGAGCCTCCTCTACGTTTTCATCCAAAACCAGAAATTATGGGCATTATTATTTTTATGGATTTGGTTAGCTGGTCTCTTAATAAATTTCTGGAACAAATTTTTCTTCCATGGGAGGACACGTCAAAGGTAGGACCTCTGTTCTGCTCTGTTCTGGATATATATTTGGATTCTGATCACTGGATTCTACAAACTGGCTTGGTGGTCTCCTGGTGTTCTACTAAAAAGCGTAAATAAATAAATAGCATTTGACAAATCATGCTTTTTCCCCTCCAAAATGAGATGAATACAGATTTAGTGAAAACATTTTCATTATTTTCTGAGCATAAAATCCTAGTTAAAATATATTTTATTGGTATTTACTGGTAGCTCATTGTTCTTACATTTTGCTAGTTTGTACTAAATGTTACATTTAAATGTTAAATAATATATGTAAGCAGACTTAGCAGCATTAGCAGAGATGGCAGAGTTAGCAGCATTAGCAGCGTTAGCAGTATTAGCAGAGTTAGTGTTTGCTTTTGTCTCCCGATGATGACATCATAACAAAAGCCAAGCACCACTGTTTTTCATCTAGATTTACACATTTAGGATTTGAATTTAACGTTTAGACATAACATTTAACGTTTAGTAACAAATGGTACAATGTAAGAACAGTGAGCTAAATAACACATTGAAGAAATTTATTGGGGTTTGTTTACTACTGACTTTTAAAAGCACCACACATTTTATAGTCTTTTCTTAGGTGTATAATGATATATTTTTATAAACTGTTGTGATACTAGTTTTGTGATTACCGTAAATTGATGATTTTGTGTATAGACTGGTCTGGTTGGCTATAAAATATAGTTACACAGGGCAGGAGGTACTATTAGATTAGATGCATGCCTGAACACACCATCAACACTTAATTGAACTGTTGTTTTAACACTAGGACAGGAAAATTGTATAAGGACCTGACTCCAGCTGTAGTGTGGCCCTTTTTGATGACGCAATGACAATAGGTGGAGTCAGGGCCTGAAGAAGGTTATAAAAGGGTCCTGGTTTCCTGAATCGAGGCTGAATGCACAGAGAGCGAATAAAACCTGGTCCAGCCCAGTGATGTTGTATTAACTCTTTTCACATTCAACCATTCAAATATTGATGTATTTTCTATTTGGTTACAAACACGTATTAAGGTAAACAAACACGCCTCATTTCCTATTTTCTTTCAATATAATGTTAGTGAACATTTTTTAACTAAGATTTTACACTCAGAAAGTGATTTAAATAATGAAAATGTATTAGTAAAATTTCATTTTAAACTTGGATCCCCATAAACAACAATCACAAGATCCATGAAAGTTTCTGCATCAGTGGAGGTATTGCCACAGCCTACAGAAACCAGCAGCCCTAGCAGAAACCATTATATTTTCCCTGTTTAAACACTGATAAAATGTTGTCTGTAAAAACAGCCTGAGCTTTCATAATAATCCTACACAATGATATATTACGCCTAGAAATGGACCACCGGTGAAGTGGAGGATTTATTGATCCCATATGGAGGAAATCTACATGATTAAAGCTTTCTTTACCAACTGCCACTCAGCTGTTATTTCACTTTAGAGTTCAAACAATAAGGATGAAACAGAAAAAACCCTTTGAATATTAGGAAATCTCCAGAGCTCTTTTGTCCAACAGCACCTCTTTATTAATCACAAATTTCGACAAGCAGTTTAAAAAAAAAGGTCAAACAGGAATAACAATACATCAGAAAGTCTAAGATTGATCAAGAAGGCTTGATATAGTGAGAAACACTTACATGTCTGCCCAGCCGTGCTCTCCAACGATGTCTATAGCTTTTATGTGTTCTCCTGCTGACAGGTACATCTCAGCTGCTGCCCGCGGTTCCTTGCTGCTTTTAGCCCAGTCTGCCTGTTTTGTCATCAGCACGCGAGAGCTCTTTGGGTCTGTAGCCCCAACAAACTCCTGCGAACAGGAAGACAAGATAAGCTAGTGCTTTTTTAGTCCCCAGCAGGGGAAATTCACTTGCTACAGCAACTTTATACAGGAAGGAAAATGAAAATAAATATAGTAAATCTAGCAAATGAGGCAAAAAAACCAAAACAAACAAGATGTAATGTATATACGGTACACACCACAAGACAACTACTAAACCAGCACAAACAGACCATATAAAAGTCAAAAATACCAATGTGACAGACGATAAAGCTTGTGAAATAACTAAAACTGTTTTGTGAGATCCCACAACAATGCATTACATTAGATCTTTCAAAGTCCTTTTACAAGCTTTTGACTAAAACAAACTATAACTCTGTCTGTTCTCATCATAGTTTTAGTTCTTAATTTTTCAGATCTTAGTTTAAAACTTTGACATGAAAAGTTATGAGCCATAAGGGACTGGCATTGCAATTTAGCTAGGCTATAAAGGTTTTAATGTATGGTATTGTTAATATTTGACAAATATTTGACTACCTAAAAATACTGTTTCTGTAATTTTTGAGCCACATTTGTATATGTGAGGTATAATAACAAAAAAAAAAGTTTAAACAATAAATCTTATCTTAGCTGGACATTATCATCACTAACAGCATTAAAACAACAATCACAAGGCAGACAAAGAGAAGCCCAGATAAAAGAGAGTTCAATGAGAGTCAGGTCGGAGAGAAGAGGAGGAGAGTCACACAAACATCAGGCCTTTTCCTCCGGTGTCCTTCCTAGCTAAAACAAACAGGCTCTGTGAGCAGCTGGCCTCACAGTCACTAAAATATACAGTCACAACATCACATGACACAACCTGATACAGACACACGCAGAAACACACATGAACAAGTCAGAGCTGTGTCATCTGCTCCAGCTGTGACTGTTGTCTTTGTGATCAAAACTACAGCGCCCCCCCGACACACACACACACACACACACACACACACACACACACACACACACACACACACACACACACACACACACACACACACACACACAC
>NW_013952405.1:117681-127032 GCF_001266775.1 Austrofundulus limnaeus | reverse complement strand
CACACACACACACACACACACACACACACACACACACACACACACACACACACACACACACACACACACACACACACACACACACAAAAGAGCATGAATTAGTTTCAGCTCTAACTGATTTCTTCTTTTTATATTTCTCCTCATGGCTTATCTGGATCAAGCTGAACAGGGATATAAACGAGTTACCCATGTTGTACAAGGGTATGTGTGGAGAAAAGGCAACATCTGTGTATTTATTAGATGATATACGTTGAGATTCCAGTGATGTATGAGGAGATGAAAGACAGACGACTAAGTGAGGCCGTCTGAACACAGCACAGGGCCCCAACTTGGCAAAACTGCACACAATGAAGGAAAACACATGTTCCAAGCCCACAACACATGTAGAGCTTCAGGAGTCTTTTAGCGGGGATTGATAAAAAGGTATTTTTGCACATAAGTGTCTGCATTGTTGTCAGTGTTTCAATCACCTTGGCGTACTCAAACATCCGCAGGTCGGTGTACATGCTCAGGGCTTTGGCTTCGTGGCCAGTGCGTTTGTAGAGTTTGGCTGCCTGGTGGAATTTCCCCTGGAAGGCATAGACGTCTGCCAGGAACAGCTCATTGTCGTTCTCACCACACTTCTTCCTCTCCTGCAAATCAGTCAACACAAATCCTGGCATGTGTGCGCAGATAAACAGTCACATACATGTAGTCGCGCACGCACGCGCACGCTCAGGACAACAGTTTTGAATGTCGGCTCACAAACAGACAAAACACAGTGATCTGTAAAACTGTATTCACACGCAAGATGCCAGGAAACTCAGTGTTAAACATTCACTTAGTCATGCATACATTTTATGTAATAACTAAACATGTTATTTTTAAAATCCCATGAATAATTCTTTTTTTTCCCCTTCTACCCAGCATTTTACTGACACAGGCAGTTTCTTCTCATTTTAAAGAGCACTACAGCAGAATCAGCAAAGTTCAAACAGAGGTTCTTCTTCTTGGCATCCACATAGTGAGGCATGGTGAGCGTGAGCAAAAGTTTATCTGCATCTATAACTTCAACAGGTTCACTCAAGATGTAGGTTCCAACCTTAGTCATTTATAATAATTTAGTCCAGAAAAAAAATACCTCAGCAATAGTATATGTGAAGATAATTGATTGGTTCTATGATTGTGTCAGCACAAGTTCTGGTCAGAACAGGAATAACCAAATCAAAGAAAATACTGACGTAGCCCCCCCAATGAGTAGGTATTACCTCAATGCTGCTGATCAGCTCCAGGTAGCGCAGATCTCTGATTCTAATAAAAGCCTGAAAATGGAGAAAATATAGGAAATGATTTTATGGACGGCTTCTCAGAATCTGATGTGAAGTAATTTGTTTGCATTACCAGCTTCTTAAAGAGCCATTAACCTATTAAGTCCTAAAGTGTTTTTTTTCTATTAGATTTTTCTTTTAACCTTAATGACCTCCTTGGATTCAGCGGCTCCACAACTCTAATTCACGTAAGACGCAGTATCCTTGTGGCCCACCGAGGTGGGTAGAGTGCAGGACAGAGGAGAACTGCACACGTGGTCAGACTGCGTCCATGCTGGGTGACCAAAAAGGTATTAAGGAAGTACAGCAGTTCAATTTTTGCAACTACAGATCTGAAGGAAATATCCGTCAGGCCGCCAGAGAAAAGCAATGGAATTACATTTACCAAAGAGGAAGAGATGGGCAGCTGATAAGAGGGTGTGAGTGTATAATATTCTCAGGGTTAGGAGAGTTTTGACCCATTCAGGAGCTGAAGATACGACTGCCTGCGGGTCTGTCTCAAACTGACAACATGTTGGGAAGAGAGAGAGCCCCCGCTGTGATGATGTCAAGGCAGCATCACAGAAAGCTGCATTCAAATGATTTTAATTTTATTGCAGTGCACCCAGACGACACACTCAACCTTGCACTGCACAGCTCTTACGTCCCCGTACGTTTCTGCTGCCATGAAACACATGCATGTGTCTGTAAGTGAAAGCAACATTCAGCTGGGCTCTATGAAAAAGAAATCCTTGGGAGTATTTTATATGTATAAATAAATCTTATTACATGGCCGGAGGAGTATTTGAAACTTCAGCAAATGATGTTTTTTTCCTTCTGCCAAAACAAAACTGGAAATTATAAACACCAGTGTAATAACAATAGGCCAGCGGAGCTGATGTGTTACAGATGTTACGAATGCTCTCAGCTCTTGCAACAGAGCGAATGAAAAACATAATTAGTCACAGTTAAAGCAGAAAATGTGCCATGTTTAGAAACATGTTTGAAACGGTTATAAGTGTGTTTTTATAACCAACACAACCCAAACCTTGTATGGTAAACTAGAGGTTAAAAACACAGCTCTGTGTTTTAATTGGCTGCTTGTAAGCTGGTTTATTGGGATATTGGTTTCAATGTGTTGCAGATAACATAAATCCACAGATGAAAGCTTACACGAGTAAAACACACCAAATAGAGCAAAATAATAAAACTGGTTTTAATCAGAAAAACTTGTGCCTGGCTGACCTTCTTGGCAGTTTCAAAATCAAGACCCTCCAGAGCCTCTGTGGCCAAATCTCTCCAATCGCTGTCTGTCACCCCTAAACAGGCGATCTGGTAGGCCTCCTTAAACGTCTTTCTTTCCAGGTACTGGTACATGGGTGCTGACTGGGTACAGCAAACGAAACGTAGTCAAAAAGAATTACAAAATGTTAGATTGGGAAGAAATAGAAGAACTACAACAAAGAAAACAAAAGACTTGCCGTCACATTCAAGAAATGCTAGACCCTTTAGCAGGGTGTGTTAAAAATGTTGCATTTAAAAACACACAACTCACCTGAGGCACCTCGACAGCAGACATGGAATAGACATGAAGACAGAATATCTTGGAGCCGTTGTAACCGACCATAAAGCCTTGCATTTTCTGTTGGTGTACAGGAAAGTTGCTAGCCTTGATGTTGAGATATCCATTCCCAGAGAAGCACAGCATGTCCTCACACTGGGTGTTCCAGGCCACACTGTTAGCGTTCGGCTCCTGTGCAGAAAACGTGAGGGGAAACAGGAATGAGAAGATGCAGAGGGAACTGTGAAACATAGACCTATCCACGGAGTTCATACTGTTAAAGAATGTGTTCCTGAGCTTCTGTGCAAACAATTAAAGCATGCATGTTTTTGTTTGGTTCTACTCTGCTGCACCTTTGAAACGCAATTTAAATCCTGCCAAATGAGGCTCCTCAAGCATGCTCCTTTTGCTGCCTACATACCTGAAAGAGCAGATCTTTGCTGTTAATGTCATAGACCAGGAGAGTGTTGTGTTCATCCACCACAGCCAGATTATTGCGGGAGGCGCTCATGTCCAGGCAGCGCACGGATGTCGACAACTTCAGCAACGTTATGGGAAAGGGGTTGTCAACAAATATCTTCAGGATCTACGTAACAAAAGACAAAAGACCAGCAGAGCAAAATCAAAATACCATAGGCAGATGCTGTGACTTACTGTCATCTTTATTCTTCTTGGGGAAAAAAGTGTTAAAATACTTGACAGTGAAGTTGCATTTGTTTGTGAGAATGACTTTTCTTTAAGTACTCACAGCTCCGTTCTTCAAGCCTACGAGCAGGCCCTCTCTGCCTGGTGGACCCCCAATCACTTTGATGTAACGAATTAGAGACTCCATCACCCACTCTTTTTCTTTGACACCAGTGAAGGACAGGCACTGGAGCCTCTTCTCCTGTACAGAGCAGAGACGGTACCTTGACACCATAATCAAACACAGGCTATAAAAGAAACACTGACCAATTCAGATTTTTTACTGCATTATCTCATGGGCTATTAGTTTTGGCAAAACAAACTCATACAAGTTAAACAAACTCTTTTAAACACTCCAAATGGCATTTTAATGAAAATGAATGCCTATGATTTGAAGCATGAACAGCCTATATATAGGCTCTAAAATCTGTCTGGTGTATGAAACACGAGTAAGCCCAATAAAGACATCTAAAGCACCTCTGTCACACAAAGGCTGATTTAAAAGGAAATAACCTTTGCATTATGGCTGCTCCTTCTCCCTACCAGAGTCTATCAGACAAAAAGCAGAGAGGAAGCCCCCCCCCCCCCAAAAAACACCCACTGATTCAACAGACTGTTGTTCTTTCCCCTTCGTTCAAACTAGCTCATTTTATCCAGCTTAAAAAAGGTGGAAGGAAGGGGGAGGAGGAGGAACGATGTACAAGCTGCACATGGACTTACATTGACTCAGAAACACGTCCAGATGGAGCCGGTTGTGTAAAAACATCTGTGGAACCAGCATTTCAATTCCTGGGTTGTACAGTAAGTGGCTAAACATGACTTCACCGGGCTTTCATCATGTTAATGGCATTCTACAGCCTCTGCAGCCACTTGCACAATCAAGTGTGCATGAATGCAATTTACAAACAAAACACTTGCGGTCAGAGAAATCCATTCTAAAGTTAATCCACAAGGCACAACTAAAGGCAAACAGCAAAACAGAATCCAAAATAAAAGCCTAGCATTCTTTGAAAATAATAATGCATGTCACTCACAAGCTTTTATGTCCGAACTTTAAACTAAGATCATTTTTTTGTTGCAAAAACAACAGCGTTGTGATGAAACCTTGAAATTAACATTGTCATGTAGTCTCATGAAATGTTGTAATATCTCTCTTAATTTCACGTTGTCTTTTAGCGCGAGTAAGTGAATGACTACTGCCACCACAGATTTGGTTTAGCTATTTTTGTCCAGGATAATTGATTAGCCGTGGTGATCATCTTGAATTTGGTAGATACCAAAATTAATCAGTTGTGGATGAACATCCAGTGATTACCTTCTAATAGTTACATTGAAAACTGTTCTGTGGTTCATGAAATACATATTTGGCAAACAAAGAGCGTTAAAATAGTTTTAAAAACAGACCTTGCTGTGGTCTGCTTCTTGGGTCTGCTTAGCTTGGAAGTAAGAAAATGAGGCTTTGAGGAAAATACCACTGACTTAAGAGTATGGAGTATGTCCTGGAGATGTCTCTCAGCCATTAACACACCAAATTTTAGCTCAATATCTGAGAAATTAGCTAACAAACACATTTTTCTTTTTGCTAATAGTGCTTTGCTATGACAACCATTTTGAATTGCACTGAATCTAAAAAAATAATCGTGTAGTAAGTAAACACTTGATCCAGGAACTATTTTAGAGACAGATTCCTCCTTTAACTAGTTCATTTATGCATCATCTTCATTTAAACTCACTGCCATGCTATGATAAGGAAATTAAAGTGACAGTTTGTCTCAAATAATGACTATACGGGTGCATTTTACTTTTATTTTGTTCATTCTTGATTTAGTTTTATTGGTAACACATGTCATTGTGCCAAGCAATCGTGACACTCCATTGTATGTTTAAAGATATGAATATTAATAGCTTTACCCAATAAACAGGTGCAAATTTGATAACCAACAGTGAATTTAGGGGGGGGTCATTTTACTTACTGATTCAATTATATGCCTACATAAAAAAATGGTGTGGCATGTAACAAAACGCTCTATGAGTAGAGTTTATTCTCTGCTCAGCTCATTTTTTGACTCCAATTCAGATTCTTTGAAGGGCAAGTGGGAGATGGACTTGGAGGAATCCATATCAGACACAGTTTGGCAAAAATTATTCAAAATATATATTCGTCCTCAATATGTGTGAAACATGTTATAGTTCAATTCAAGGTAGTGCATCGTCTACACTGGTCTAAGGACAGATTGTGCAAATTCAAAAGGGACTTGGATCCGACGTGTGATCGTTGTAAACAATCCCCTGCCACACTTTTACACATATTCTGGTCCTATCCAAAGCTACATGGATACTGGCAAGGCATCTTTGACACCTTTTCAGGACTATTTGGARGAACTGTTCATCCATCACCACTCATCTCTCTCTTTGGGGTGGCTCCAGCAGAGGCTTCCCTCAGTGAACATCAGAGGACGGTGTTAGCTTTCTGCTCTCTACGGGCTAGAAGACTCATTCTTCTTCGATGGAAAGATCCACATCCTCCAGTATATGGTCATTGGTTAAGAGAAGTTATGTCTTACATTCATTTAGAGAAGATTAGATATACTGTTAGAGGATCTGTAAACAAATTATTTGACATCTGGCAGCCATTTTTATCTTACATAGAAAAAACTTCAGCCGATAACTTTGTCTAATGGTCAAATATTGGTTCTTTGTACACAAACCTGTGTTTTTATTTACAGATACATGAATACAAGATGTATTTATATTTATGTTTTGTTAGCAGATCCAGTATAGGTGGGGAGGGATGGGAGGGTTTGTAGGGGAGTGTTTTTTTTTTGTTAGTTTGTTTTTTTGTTTGTTTTTTGCTAAAAATAAAAAAAAACTTTGAAAAAAATGGTGTGGCATCATACAGCCTTTCTAACACAAAATGACACTGAGCCAAGCAATGGTGACCTGCCTGTTGTTAAAATCAAATATGTTTACAGGTTCTTTCCTACCGTAGTACCACCACAACTTCTACCACTTCCTGGAAATGAAAGTTAAAATTACATAAGCCTATCATGTTTTATATTAGCCAAAATAAATTATGTTTAACTTAAGCATGCTCTAGATTATGCCTTTAAATCAGTAATGTCTTCCATGAAGGTCACACAACTGACTAGAATGCACTTAAAATAGATACTGATTTGGGTATACATCTCAGATTTCATTTACAACTCCCCAGCACCCTTCATCACTCACTTCAGGACTTTCTTCACTGTCCCTACAAGCTGACTCTGTCTCTGAGTCACTCTTACTTTCATGTTTCTTTTACATCAAGAGAAATAGAGATGGATTAAGCATTGTTTTTTTCTATTGCACCCTATCAAATATTGCAATTAATCATCATCCAAGAATATCAATCTATACTGGTCTACTGTTAATGAAAGAAAAGTAGCTTCCTCATAATGTTTCACTGTTTTGTTAAGCAGTAATTTAACATGGCATTGGGCTAATTTTGTGGCCGTGTAAAAAAAAGAATAATGTGTACTTTTAGTCATATAAGTATTCTCCTATCAATAAAGTAAAATAGATTCTATTGCATAGCAATAGAAACAAAGCTGGGAGAGCTAATATTTTATGGTAAAAGTGTGGTGCCAAACAAATAGATTTTAAATGTGAGGGGGTCATGTCCGCTTCACAAATAAGTAACCAGTGCTTATGTGTAGCTGTCAATCAGTGATTGCTTTATGAAGGTTTCATTAAAATAATAAATTAGTGATTTGTGAGATATTTTGCTGACAGTACAGACAAACAGACACTAAAACATTATTGTTCATTGGCCTTCATCAGTGGGTGAAAACGAACTTTCGAGGCGCGTTTAAAGAAATTATTCAGTTAAAATCTATGACGTTTTACCAACACAGCGTGCGCCTGACCTGACACAAAATGATATGTTGGGAGCAGACCACCAGCAGGTTGCATTCAAACTTCTTGCTGATTTTGTCTTTGACGCGGTAGTGCATGTCGGAGGAGTCATCGGAGCAGACTAGGTCATAAATCGAGATCTTCTCAGGGAGCTGGACGGCAAGCCGATTTCTGTAGATAGCAATCTTCTTCACCAGTTCACGGCACTTTATCCTCACTGTGAAAAGAAAGAAAGCGTAAAATATTAATAAGTATTTCACTATATGCTCTAGAATATCCCTAATAAATTCATTTATGCATTAAAAAATGCTTTCATCACAATCTAGGTAGCTTGTTTCTTGTTCAAAAGCTGCACCTTTTTGCTCGGTGATGAGATGCTGGACAATGACATCAGTCATGCTGTCTCTGTAAGCGTATCGATCCTTGTAGAGGCCATGAACTGTGCTGAAGTTTAGTTGGTAGCAGGTGATGGTCCCATCATGGCAGCCCAACACCTAGATAAGACACAACAATGTAGCAGTACATCCCATTAACACCTCTAAGAAAAGACTGAGGGAGTGGGAAAATGTTCCTGTTGTTAAACCATCTACACTGCAGAGCTGAGAGAATCTGCCAGAAACCAATTCTCTCCTGTGCACCTCATCACTTTCGGTTAAATATAGTGAAAGGAAAAGCTGCAAAAGTGTTACTGCAAAATAAAATAACTCGTGTGTCTGTGTGGTTAAGAAGAAATTGTGTTATCACAACAACAAAGAAAGTGTAACTAACACCCAGAATGTCCTGTCTGATGTTTTACGCGTTTTCAATTACAGTGTTTTACCTCGTCTCTCGTGATGACATGCATTCTTATTCAAGAGCTGGTAATGAGGTTTTTTATAAGCATATGGACCCACCACAAAGTTGGAGTCTGGTTTAACTCGGCATGTCCACACCCAGGAATGTTGCTCTCCGATGGTTCCTAATCGCACGCCATCTTTAGTATAGAGGGACGCCTGTCTGTCAGACCCTCCCATCACTATATACTCGCCCTTGGAGAAGTAGCTGATGCAACACGGGTCATAGTTTAGAGTTCTATCTTTTCCAATCTAAGTGTGACAAAGAGAGAAGAGAACATTAAAAAAAGGACTAAAACAAGCATTTCTTGTATTTATTGCCCAGGGGCCTGAGCCAACACCTCCCACTGTCAGGGCCACACACTTCAAAGTCCTCGGTGCATTGAGCCATCCCTTTGAATCTGATGAAAAGAAAGAGGATTTTTTTTTATTTTTTAAAAGCCTCTATTGTATTAGAGTTCAAAGTCCATTTGTGCAACATCATATCAGGTCACCCAGTTCCGTTCATCTGTTTTTCTTCACCGTATGAAAAAAAAACCCTCTTTGACAATCTCTGCTTATTTTCTGTGATCGATCCCATGGTGTTGTAATCAAAACACAATATTCATTTATATCAGTGACGCTGATGATGCATGAACGAAAGACGTAACAACAGAGTGATTAGGAGCGCATATTTGCCTCCAATTACAGTACTGTCCACAGGCAAATGAGGAAGAAAGGGATGGTGTGTGTGTGTGTGTGGGGGGGGGGTGATAAAGAGTAGCAGGATCATTTCAAAAAATGTTCTGGTTTCAACAGACATTGAAAGTCTGATTAGAACAGGAAACAGATCTCAAACTCAGTTAAAGGTTTCCAATACTGAGTATTTCAAACAATCACAAGCATTCCTTTTTATATTAGACTTACAAATTATGATAAATGCAGTGGGCCAGTGATGAAAAAACAGTTCACTCTCTTTTAATTCTTAAAGGGGCAATATCATGTAAAATCAACTTTTTTGAGTTTTATATAATGTTATAATGTTATACTCTCATAAAAAACATGCCCAAAGCCTTGCTCTGACTCATTCATGCATGTTTGAGAAATCCTGCAG
>NW_013952405.1:93955-117251 GCF_001266775.1 Austrofundulus limnaeus | reverse complement strand
AGAGGAAGTGATGAGAAGATAAGTTTATTTTCTATTTAAACATAAAAACAGCATTCTAATAACAACTAAAGGTGACATAGATACTTTATTTTGGTATAGTATTTAAATGTATGCCTGAGAAACACATGATATTGCCCCTTTAAATTTTACAAGTCAGGACATACAGTGTAGTGATTTGGTCCTTAGCCGTCTCTACAAATGTTCATATTGTGACTTTAAGTGTACAAAAACCCACAAATTCTCTTGTGTCATTATTACAAACAAAAACAATGCCAAACCAGAAAAACAGAAAAGTGCACCCTTGCTGCTTCCATAGGATTTTGGAGGCAAAGTAGCAGCCAGGTGGTGCTGATCAAACGTATTTGATTCACTGATCTTCATCAGTGTGAGCACCACTATAAAAGCAGAACTTTTGGCAGTTTGCAGGCTTGGCTTGTTTTGCAGACACAGGACCTGGGTGTTTATCTAGCTTTCAATTCACCTTGTTGTTATTTAATCAACCATGAACTTCTCTATAAACCAGACAGGCCACCTGTCTGACAGCCGAAGCTTGATCCAAGCACAGTCATACAACCAGACTGAAGAAAATTTTGTGACCGATTAACTGAATTTTAGATTGAGTTTTATATTTCACATTTCGTGCAGTCATATAGTTTAAACCGAGAAACAGAGTCAGTGTGTCTTATTAATATGAGGCTTCTCTGTAATAAAAACAAAGTCGGTTACATTTAAATGTCTAACGTAAAAGGTACCGCCTCCAGGGGTGTAAACAGGAAGTCAGATGTACATATTACTTTAAGAGGTTGATTCATCGTTCATTAGGTAGTCTCTCTTTTAGATCAGCCTGGGACAGACACTGGGCTCCTGAGAGGGATTGATAGTGTGTTGCTGTTCTGATAAGGCCAAGGCCCTTTTCACTCACAGACCTGCTACTGGCTGCTGTGGGACTTATGGAGTCATATTTTTGAATAAATCTTTTAGAAGATCATCAGCTGGTTTTCTGCAAACTTATTCCGACTTCCAATTTACTGAACGCAATTTTCCTACAGGACAACGATCCAAACATAGCAACAAATCTACAAAGGAATGGCTGACAAAGAAAAGAATCAATATACTGATAAAGTCAAACAGAAAACAACTACTGAGCGTTCCATCCATCTATTATCTTAACCCTCTTCTTCTTTCTAGGGTCATGGGTGTCATTGGTGCCCATATCCGGAAGTCACTGTGTGAGGGGCGGACAGGTCCATCACAGGGACACATAGAGATAAACGATCATTCCCTCTCATGTAGGGACAATTTAGAGTTACCAAATACTTTAACATTCATGTTTTTGGTCTGTGGGAGGAAACCGGAGTACCCGGAGAAAACCCATGCATGTACAGAGAGAACATGCAAACTCTAGCCAGAAAGGTCCCTGGCCGGGATTCGACCCAACAACCTTCTTGTGGAGATTCTAAAGACGGTTTGTATTTAATCTTTCAAATGCCACTTGGAATTCAGGATATGTGCTTTTTAAATATATACCATACAGTTATCGTGGTGCTTAAAATAAGAAAGAACAATCTGGTTTTCAGCCCACAGTTTTATATAAAGATTATTTTTTTATACTCACCTGCTTTCCACTAAGCTGGTAGAAGGAGAGCTTTTGACCCCAGTCTGCCACAGCCAGAATGTCATTGTGTTCATCCCTGTGAAATGAAAAAAAACCTCAGTCTTAAGTGCACAGGACAAGCTTCTGAGCTGATGGGAGGCTTTGGCTGTTTAAGTAAAAAAAAATGTCAGTGGAAATCAGAGAGGCCAGCCTTCTTTACATCTAAGCCTTTTCCCCTGTAAGCGATGGAGGGCAATGAAAAGCTTCATGTTTTCATTCTGATAAATTTTAATTGCACGTCAAGACAGAGTATTGTATGACACGGTAAGCCTGTGCACCTATACACCCTGTCAAAACTGTCACAACACACCTTATTTCACTTGAAACCAAATCCCTAGCAGCTTTAAAGAAGCTTCCCTTTCACCGACAACAAACTCTGACCTCTTCTTTGGAATGTTTACAATTTATAGACACCAATGACAACATTTCTATTGCTTCTAATCATGGCCACCTTTAACTTCTTGCATTTTTGGTATTTTTGATTTATTTGTCTTTAAATGTCCAGTTTGGTGGTCTCGTGTAGCAGGTACAGGGTGAGTCCTGGCATTGGCTGTAAGGGGGGAGCAGGGACGGATAGCAGCTACTCTTGTGTCAACTACTGCCACCTGCTGATCTCACAGTAACTCTTCACCTAAACGCAATGAAATACTGTACATGTACATCAAACCTTGTTGATACTGATAGTACAAATGATTAAGCAGCAGTGCAGTGTATGTAAAAGCTTCATATTCGCAAGGCATCTGTGTTTCTCTTCTATAATTTGCTAGAAAGTAACTAACTTTGAGGGGTTCCAAGCTATGGACCATATAGGAGAGGCGGAGCCTCCGGGTCGCTCTATTTTGACCTTCTCCTCTCCGTTCTTGTTCCGTATGCTCACCACCCCGTTCATCATGCCGAGTGCGAGGTACTGCCCATCATTTGTCCACCTGTGGTCAAAACAGACACTGACTGAGTAATCGGGGCGTCACAAAGTTGCAGAAGGTTGCAGCTATAGACACAACTCACCCACAACATGTTATTTTGCTGCTGACTTTGTGTTTGTTTACAGATTTTTGTTCAGGAGACCAAAGGCCTTAAAAGAAACGCAAAAAGAAATGTTAAGTTCTCCAGGATGCAGTGACATTGTGTTATGCTGCATATTTTAAGAGGCTGGTGTTTATTTAAACATGGGGTACACTCACCGAAATCACCAGATGAACAGGAGGCAAGCTGGTGAGTGACTGGGTTGTAGGCAACACACTGGATAGAGTCATTGTGACTAAAAAAAAAGAACAGATTCTCTGTGAAAGGCAGAGGAACATACATAGCACTATGTCCAAAGCCTATTTGCAGAAATATTGGCAGGTTTTCGTCAATAATTGCCACAGATTTCCCATGAAGATGTTACTTTGATGGTTTTATCTTCAAAATAAAACCTTTCATCACATTTTAATGTGATCAAGCTCAAACGTAACTTCATCCCAAAATGCCAAATGTGCTCAAAGCCTCAGTGGTGTTTCTGCACTGAGTTGATTTTTGCCTTTCTTCATACAGAATTCTTGCATTTTAATAATGCAAAGTGCAGGGGTTTTTTTTTACACGCAATGCAACCTGAAATCCACCCAACAGGGATTTCCAGTCTTAGACTCTACATGCAGATTTCTGCTGACTTCTTGATGGAGGTTGGTGATATAAAGAAGTGTGTCATGACCCACTGGAAAGAATTAACTTTCGATGATCACTCATTTCACACAAACCTGTATCGAGTCATTCTGATCGTTACAGAAACTTTCAAAAAACTGAATTACATATTGTACAAACATTTCTTTCTCTCTTTGTCTGTTTTTGTCATTTTGTTAGTGGTGTGTTGTTGGCATTTACATTTTTTTAATACTTTTATGAAATTGGCCAGTGAACACTCGGAATATCGTGTTAATGCAAAATAAAAGTAAATAGAAACAAAAATAAACAAATGAACAGAATTACAATAATGTTTTCTGCTAATCCCTAATGGGGAAATCCATTCTCTGCCTTATTCCCCATCATATGGAGCGGAGGGCTGCCAAGGTGCCCGCGGAGCAGCTGGAGGGTTAAGAGCCTTGGTCAAGTGAGGGCAAAATAGGGTGGAGGAGGCTGGTGTGGGTGCTTCACCTTTCCCACTCAAATTTTATTATTACAGATTTAGACGTCAGGTGCATTTTAGAAAAGTTTTTTTAGGCTAAAATTCCAAAAATTCTTTCTTGTCTGTTAAAACTGGCTTTGTAATAAAAACCCACAATAAATTGGATCACGTTTTTAGACTGAACCACAGAATAAAAGACACTTACGTATATTTTAAAATACCCTCTAGTTTGGAGGTCCAAATAATGACACTTTTGTCAGCAGAACCCGATGCAAACCTTTTCCCTGGGAAAGAAAGCAGCTGGTAATCAGGTTTTTAAAAATAACGAGACACAATACAAGAGATGAGCAAACAAGCTGAAAAGAAGCTCAGTACCATCTTTGGCATAAGCCACACAGTACACTGTGTCTTTGTGTCCTCTTAAAGGCTGGATAATAGCTCCATCGGAATCATAGACCTGCAAAGAGAAAGCGTAATTTATAATAATGATGTATTCTCCAGCTTTGTGCTCTCCTTGGCAAAGATAAAAGGGTGTTCTTACCAGCACACGACTCCCTGAAGCTATTATAATCTGACTGCCATCTGGCTTAAAGGCAAGGTCATAAACACTGCAATAAAAGAAAGATGAGTTGAAATAGTTTCTCAATAAATTGGCTGGTCCAACAATAAAAGTCCTGACAATCGATCAGTCGTTAAAATTGTGTATTAAACTGTCTCTGCTAAGCCTAACTTGTACTAGTTATATGGATAGTTTTTGTTTTGTTTGTTTGTTTGTTTGTTTTCCTTTTTCAAACATGTTTTTTGAACATATCCCTTTTTAGTTCTTGCGTCTGTTCACAAAATTAGCACACATGTCGGTGAAATTATTTAGAGCTATGCCAAAATATTTATATTATTTTACCGTTAAGAACAAATAGAAAAAAATAAAAAAATAAAAAAAGGCAGCAGTATGGCAGAAAAGTAACAATAAGACGATTTTAAAAATGCATGTTTGTATGTAAAGGTGTTCGGATTAAAACTGAAAACGGAATGCGAAAAATAAAGCAAAACAATATAAACAATAACCATTAATTACGCTGTTATTAACATTAGGTGAATATTTTTGCAAAAGCGTGGGCAGATGTCACTAAATACGGACAACACAAGCTTGACAATAATTGTTTTGTTTGTTTGTTTTTTCAGTGGAAATCATGAGCTATCGAGTGTTCACGTTTTCTGACCAGTGTTTGCAATAAAAACATACTAGTGACAAACCACACGATTTCATGACTGACACTACATACTATGCAACTAACGTAATAAAATATATACAATTCACAAACGACTTAAAACTAAATGCTAAGCTAAAGCGTTAGCATAGCAGGCTTCCTCTAGTTTACATAGCAACCACCGTTGCTATCCACCTAGCGTTAGCTCAGGGTTAGCGGTAGCTCATCTTTCTGCCTCTTACCGGTCATGAACTGATTCCTTCCAAGTCGAAACTGCCCTCATTTTTACTACTTAGTTTCATCGAAATCAAATATATATTATATGTTGTTCAAATCAACAAGTTGTCGCAGCGCGTTGTTTGGTGGTCTTCATTTGTTCGCACTGCGCAGACTCAGAGCTGCTTTATGTTGGGTCCGCACCATTTAAACGCCAGCGTACCCGGCGGCGCACAGCTGTCGGAGTGTGAGAATCACAACAGCCGAATCAGAGATTCGCGCATGTTGATTATATAATGCAAATATATCAGAGTTATTTTAAAGTTAAAAAATCAAGCTGACGTTTTAAAATTTACTTATGAAGTCGGGTATCCTGCCGAATTTGATCGTTTCAAATCAGTCGACATCACTGAGCCTTGCTCCAGTACGGGTGAAACACAAGGAGCAGACCCACTTCCTGCAGCGCAGTTCCGCTCCAGTGTTGGCATGAAACGCCTTCGTATCTGAATGAGTATTAAAAAAAACAGTGCGTACATTTCAGCTAGTATAATTCCGCTTGACTTCTAATTATGTGCTGTTGTTCTGTGATATTTAAATGTGCTGTTACTTTAGGTTGAAAAGGCTCTAAACTGTGTCCATAGCGGAACTCAACAACCTCTAAAAAAAATCAAAACACACCGTAGAGAGAATGAGCTGGAGTGGAGACCTGTAAAGACATGGATATCCAAAGTCCTGTGGAACTGTGCAACACTGTGCCTCACGGGTGGGTCAGAGAAGTGAGGCAGCGAAAATCAGGCAAGACAGCAGGAAAACTGGATGTGTATATAACAAGGTAAATAGGTTTTTTTCCCCTCTCTCAATTCTGTTTCCACACAAATGTAATAATTGTTATAACAGTCAGATCACTTCCTGACAGTTTCACTAAAATCTGTCCAGTGGCCATGAGATATTTTGCTAACACATTTGTTAACACTTAATGCCAAACTTCTGAACAAAACTAATGCACAGTGTGTTCTGAATATGTGTTGGGTGTGACGCACAGCTGCTACACCCAATTTCAGCAAATGTGACCTCAACATCTGTAAAACTGATTGAGCTTTAGACATTCTTGTGCTTGGCGATGCAGCAATGTAGATTGGGGTCGACTCCAGAAGTGTATCAATTGTAAATGTGCATCCATTGTTTCATTAAAATCTGTCCAGCTCATTATGCAATATTTTGCTAACACAACCAACTATCAAAGGATAAAAATAGAAAGGTCTCACTGATTTTTTTTTTTTAAAGTCCCTCAGGGCAGAGGTTTCGATCAAGATCATCCCTGCATGCTTTTCTAGTAAAAAGTGCAGACGAGAACTTGGACATAAACCTTTTTGATTTCACCACACCCAAAGAGGAGTTCTCTAGTAGCTCACAGACGCTTCAACCGCTGGGAAAGCAGAGGAGACGAAGGAAAAAGCAGGCAGATGGACAACAGGAAAAGGCAGATGAAAAGCTGGAATCCGACTCAAATAAACACAAAAGAACAAATGCTGAAACCAGAAAAGCAGGGGCTGAGGAGGAGGAGGAGGCTTTAAACACCTGTAATAATGTACCAGATGTGACTACACACGTATTAGAAACTTGCGAGGACGAAAGCGACGCGAGCTGTTCACAAGCTGCAGCATCTGGCTCGGTGGATGATGTGCAGAGGGGCCGTCATCAGAAGGTGGGGCTGCTGAGGGAGAAGCTGCTCAGGCTGGCTCCTTCTAGTCAACAGCAAAACACCTTCCCTGTTCCGAGCGAAGCACGGGCAGACGCGCAGCCTTCAGCCCCGCCTCCGGGCGCCGAAGCTGCCACTGAGAGCGAGAAGGAAGGTGGGAACGCGCCAGACACAGATGTTACACCGATTCACAGCCAAGGTGACAATGGGTCTAATTCTGAAGTGACGGAGGATGCTGACAGTCACAGGGAGGAGGTGGAAGAGGAGGAGGAGGTGTTGCTACCTGACAGCAATGCTGGGAGCTGCAAACCAGTAAGAAAATCCCAGAATAGTAAGTATTATCCACACTGCCTGACAGATTCAGAGGTTTTTGTTTCATTTAGTTTGGAGCAGCACAGTTTCACTTTATATGTAAAGTCCCTCTATGTTCAAGTAAGCCTCACATTAAACACTAAACACACAGTTATCACCCACCTCCAAAAGGTGAAGGTGTCTCTGTTCCCAAAATATCTCATGAACTACTGGGGGAATTTTGATTTTTTTCAGGAAATAACAGCTGATTAACCTTTGAAGTCAGCTTGATTCAAGATGGCTTCTACAGCCAACTGAGGAAATTACTAAAATCATTGGTTGGGATGATTTCTCTAAATTGCCTTTTTTGAGCTTTATATCATGTTATTATGTCGTTCCCACATCACAAACATACTCAGAGTGTTGTTTTGACTGATTCGTGCATGTTTAAGAAAGCCTTGAATCCCCCGTGGAGCTGCCTAAATGTTTGCTGGTACAAAGTTCCGCCTCTTTACACAAAGCTCCTCCCTGGAGCTCAGTCTGCAACCGAGCACCCCTCCCCTGAAGCGTTGTTTGAAAACATGCTGAAGTGGGAGTGTTGGAAATGGTGGGAGGTTCTTAAGAGACCGAGGCCAATTTCCAGGTGTTTACAAAGGCTGTGATATAAAGTCAAATTTATTTTTGATACATACGGCATTTTCATAATTGAAGGTAACATAGTTACTTGATTGTAGTATGTGTAACTACGTGCCTGGAAAATACATAATACTCAGAAGGATATATAAAGTACTTGGAAAAAAATAACTAAGTAAAAGTAAAAATACCTTAGCAGAAAATGACTGGTAAAAAGGAATTTCACTGATAAGAAGAGTACTGAAGTAAAAGCCATAAAACTGCTAACAATAATCGGAGAAATACTTTTGCACACTAAGAAATGAAGTGTTGAATTTACTTAACCAAAGAGGTTCCACTAAACCGAGTTGAGCAAACTGAACTTCTCATTTACTCACCTTGGTTCAGTGGATCAGACTGAGTCATTTCTACCTTCTCCTCTCTGTCAACGCTCTCTAGTTTCATTTAAAAAAGTCGATCATCAGATATTGTCCAAGATTAACCTTCAGGGTGGATATAGCTCGCTCACACAGATGACCTATCCACGTCATCATTTACCCAGAATGCTTTGTGTGTAAATAAAATGGCTCCGTCCATGTTAAAATATATTTTTAAAAATTTACAAAACCAAACAGCCTACAGCATTTTTATAGTCTTTATTTTACAGTTAAAAATAAATGTTTATCAAATAAAGTCTAATGTTACAACTAATCATGGATCCCTTTAAATCTGTACTGTACTGATGCTGCTGG
The DNA here is from genome assembly GCF_001266775.1 of Austrofundulus limnaeus. Taxonomy (NCBI): domain Eukaryota; kingdom Metazoa; phylum Chordata; class Actinopteri; order Cyprinodontiformes; family Rivulidae; genus Austrofundulus; species Austrofundulus limnaeus. Next base: position 108,718 of record NW_013952405.1, on the reverse strand, counting down.
AAACGCAATTTCCCTGAGGGACCCCTCCCAAGGGATCAATAAAGTTCAATCTAATGTAATCTAATGTAATCTAATGTAATCTAATCTAATCTAATCTAATCTAATCTAATATAATATAATATAATATAATATAATATAATATAATATAATATAATATAATATAATATAATATAATATAATATAATATTAATGCATAGATAGTTCAAGACCTTTATTTAAAATTTTGCCATTAACTACTTGAATTCAACTGTGTTTGTCTGTTAGCAAAAAAACCAAACTTGTGAACCGCTGGAAGGATTTTACTAAAACTTTCAGGAAAACATTATTGGATGTATGTTTACAACTGATTAATGTAACTGCCACAGCTAACCAACCTTAGAAAACAAATGGCTAAATCTGTCAGTTTTACAGATATTAAGCAACACTTGGGTGTGGTAGTAGCTGAGAGTCACTCCCGGCTCATACTCTGAGCGTGAGATCTGGAGTCTGGTTTCAGTCTGACAAATATAGATTTGGCAGAAACATTACTCAAATAAGAGATCATAACAAGGAGTCCAACTCATTTTTTCAGTAGACTTTCCTGAAAGATTCTTGCCGATTATTGGTGTCATGTTAAGCAGATAGTCATCCTCCACTAAAAGCTACTCTTTTCAATTTGAAATGGCTCACCTTTTTGTGCAGTCAGTTAAATAAAATATTTCTCAATGCTGAATTAAAGAGGTTTTCGACATCTGCAGCACTTACTACTGTAGTAAATCGAATGTGTGCGGAGGCTGGAAAAGTAGAGGAATGCGTGAAGGTCAGAATTGTAATTGGTTGACCTTTAAGGCCTTAGGCAGCGCTGTATAAAATGGTCAGATCTGTGTAATAAATAAAGCTGCGTGGGGCTCAGGAATCGTTTAGAACACCAATGTCAGTACACACAGGCTGCCGCTGCATCCAGAACTGTCATTTAGAAAGCTGTGGCACAGCTGTAGCTCTGTAGTGAATTGGTTGCACTCCAATCAGTAAATCTGTAAAGCACTTTGTAGAACCTAAGCAATGTTAAAAGGTTAAATAAAGACACTGACCGTTTATCATGTTGGATGTGTAAGCCACAAATCACCTCTGCTCAGAGACATGGCTGAGTATTATGGGACATCAGGTCAGAGGACATGGGGACCTGCACCACGAGTTCATGTTTCATCTTCCTTTTGAAGGAAAAAGAACAGATGTGAGGTTCTGAAAGTTGAAAATCCAGGATTTAATCTACGAAATGTGAAGAATCCCACGTATATAAATGGTACTGAGGTGCCCTGGTGTTGGGATGGTCCGGGCATCTGGTAAGGATGCCTTCTGGCCTCCTTTCTAGGGAGGTTTTCCAGATCGTCTGACTGGTTGGAGACCCTAAGACTCAGGACACACTGGAGACTGGGAATCTTCTTAGAAGAGGTGACTATGGGAAGAGGCTGCTGACCCTGCAACCCAGCTCTGGAACAAGAGTTCCTAGAAACACATATCAGCCAAAGTTTTAAGCAAAGATCAGACACATTACTTCTTAGTGAGAAATTTCCTTAATAAAAGAAACCTAAACATCTTCTTTTGGTTAAGTTTCAGAGTTTTTAACAAGTTAAAGTTTATGTAGCATGTTAGAAAATGTTTGGACGTTGTTGTGATTGGGGGTTTAAAATGTGCTGTCTGTTTTTTAGAGTCCAAGAGTTCAGAAGACAAAAGGAAAACAAGCCCTTATTTCAGCAGGAAACCCCTCAGAGATGGTAAAGTTCGTGTGCGTACTTGTAGGCAATCGTGTCTGTGGTTTTGGACATATGGAAGCTGTGTCTCCTCAGGCCTCAGCCCACCCAGACGGAAAGCTTTGAGGAAGTGGACACCCCCTCGGTCTCCCTTCAACCTGGTACAGGAAACCCTTTTCCATGACCCCTGGAAGCTCCTGGTGGCCACTATTTTTCTAAATAAGACAAACGGTACGATCCAACGGAAGCATATTTTAGTTCTCTGGGTGTTGCACATAAATCACCAGGAAGCCTTTTTTTCCAGGTAGGATGGCCATTCCAGTGCTGTGGCGGTTCTTTGAGCGGTACCCATCTGCAGAGGTGACCCGGGAGGCGGACTGGAAGCCCATGTCTGAACTCATGAAGCCCCTCGGACTGTACGAGCTGCGAGCCAAAACCATCATCCGCTTCTCAGGTGATCAGTGTGTCCACGTTTAGATGCCATCGTAGGTGATGTTTTCCCTGTGTCCATGTGTGTTAGCCAAATATCTTGTGAACGACTGGACAGGTTTTAATGAAACTTTCACAAAGTAATCTTTGGATTATCATCAACCTTAGCAGACCCAAAAATGGTTTTATCTTTGTAAGTTTTACAAACATTGAGCTCAAATTTGGTGTGGTGGTAGCTGAGAGTCATCACTAACTTATACTCTGAGAGCTAACTGATCGTTCAAGAACTGCTTTTAAAACTTTGCCATTAAAGCAATCGTTTTAGACAAATTGTGAAAATTGTGTCCAACACTAAAGATGTCTACGCTGAAGATGGAATGAAAACAAATCTCCTGGAATCGACATTAGCCAACACAAATATGGCTATAACTTTGACACGGTTACACACTGAGCTCAAATTTAGTGTAGTAGTAGCTGAGAATCATCCTGAACACATTTCAAGCGATAGTAAAAACAGATTGCACGTATCACTATTTTCAAGGTTTGAACAAGAAGATTACAACCCTTTTGTTTCATCATAAGATTAAAACTTTAAAGTCATCAAGGAATGCAGGGTTTAATTGGTGTATATGTTTTTAGACAGACTTTATGAACCTGCATCCGTGGCCAGAAAAAAAAATTCTGTCCCTTTTCTCCTGTTCAGATGAATATCTAACCAAACAGTGGCGTTACCCCATCGAGCTGCACGGGATTGGAAAATACGGCAACGATTCCTACAGGATCTTCTGTGTTGACGAGTGGAAACAGGTGACTTTGGACCATTTGACCGCCATTCAAATATTTTTTTCTTTTTACATTCAAGCAAAATCCGACATTTAATTTATGTTTCTGCTACAGGTGAATCCTGAAGATCATATGTTAAACAAGTATCACGCCTGGCTGTGGGAGAACCATGAATCACTGGGAATCTGACCAATCAGAAGAGGAGTTTACCCCTGACTAGCAAAAAAACTCAGCTCTGAGGTTTTCTAACCGCATTGTATCAGTGTCTTAATGAATTTGTAGTTTTAAGCCAGAGTTTCTTTGAATTTCTACAGTGACATTTTAAAAGTTGCTCCTTGATTGTCATGTTTTGCTTCTTGTTCAATAAAACGTTTTAAGCGGTTTAAAAGTTGTAATAATTTGCGAGTGCGTCGTGCTGTACTTCTTCTGTCTCACTGTAGCCTAACATCCGGAAACATCCTGTCTGCAGCTGCTCAGTCCATTGTCACAGGCTAATAATGTTTCTTTTTGAGGCCACTGATGCATGGCCACTCAGTGCAGCAGCTTGCTTTTATTGGAAGGAGTGGGGGTAACCTGATTCCCAAGGCAACTGTTGCCACTGCATAACACAGAGTGAAAGCACAGGCTTGTCAGGGTTTAATCTATAACTATGGCCTTTGCAGCTCAACAGGATTTTTTTAGATTTGATTTATTTTGAAGTGGACTGTAGCTTTAAGATGGTATTTTGATATTTCACACTTTTCAGTAGCTCAAATCTTTAATTTAGAAAAGAACATCAACAACAAGATGAGACTACGTAAGAAAAAACTGTTGGTTTATTTTAAATGTAGTTGTTTTCATTTTATAAGTATGTTCTATACGCCTGTGTTAAAAACTGCAGCACCCATCTACCGAGCTTCCACACCTGTTTATATTCCTCGTGACACACCACCACCTGTCCGGCAGAGCCTGGTGGCCCCTCCCATAACATTTCCTATCATCACAAATTCTTCGGGTTTGTGGATGACCAATCAGGTAAGTGTAGTGTACTATAAAGCAGTGGTTCCCAAACTTTTCAGCTTTTGACCCACGAAATAACAGTAACAGAGACCTGTGCCCCCAACTATTTTTGGATGATAAACATTTGTATCACGTCAACTAAACATGGGCTTAGTAACAATATTTTTATACTACATTTATCCATTTTAAATACACTAACCTCACTCCTTTGTAACAACTACGGCAAAAATGTAAATTAATTCCGAAAATCTTTTCAGGACCCCACCTTGATGTTTCGGGACCCCACTTTGGGTCCCGACCCCAACTTTGGGAAACACTGCTATAAAGTACCACAAAGTGATACTTGAGTAAAAGTACAAGTATTACCAAAAAAATACTTTGGTAAAAGTTAAAAGTCTCCTTTAGGAATATTACTTGAGTAAAAGTCTTAAAGTATCTGTTATTTTGTATGTGTGTATATAGGTATGTGTGTATATGTGTCTGGCTGTGTGTGTTTTGTGTATATTAGCAAGGTTGTAATTATTGTACGTATATGTGGATGTGGATATATGTCTATGTGTGTGTGTATATGTATATATATGTGCATATGGGTATAAGTACATACATATGTTTATGTTTGGTTGCTGGGTGTTCATTTTCATTCTCTGATGGTCAGATGTCAGGTGTGTTGTCTTGTGTGTTATTGGTGTACATTTCACGTCGTTGAATTTCTATCAGTTTCTCTTTACAGTTCTTACATTTCTTTTTCTTTTTTTCCTCTTTACTACAGTATAAAAAAATAAAGTCACTGATGATGAAGAAATTAAGAAACTAACATTCAGTTCTGTTTTCTACTGAAGTGGCTAAAAAGTATCTGTTATTTTTTAAATCATTGATTGTTTGAAAAAAATCAGTTAAATATATCATATAGTTACAGTTCTGGGTAAGTGGTGATTTCCTGGTTGAGTGGGAGATGTTTGCTTTGTTCTGTTACACCAAAAATGAAATGTAAACTGGATCTATTAACGTGCTTTTTAAAGCTCTTTCCCAAACTGAACCCTTTGCACCCACCTTTGGGCCCTAAACGCACCGTGAGCCTGGAGACGCCTGCTGTTCACCACCACAACCACCAGAGGGCGCTGATCATGCAAAGAAGAGAACACCACAGGTTGACAGCTCAATCTTCAACTTTTATTTATTTGTGCTGAAATTTTAATGAACCTTGCAGAAAGTAATCACTGGCTCTACAACTTACACTTACCGTCATTCATTATGACCACCTTAACAAAAACAAAAATAGATATAACTTAGTTAATTTGCAGATATTGACCTAAAATGAGACGTGGTTACAGCTCTGACTGTTTTCTAATATATATTCTGAACTTAATAAATTGTGAAAGCCTCTTATTTAAATTTTTGCCTTTAATTACTGTGTGTGCTGCGCGATCATTGTTTACAACTTAAGCATGAATTGTTGGGAGTCAACCCTGTTTGTCTGTTCGCAAAATATCTCATGAACCAACAGATGTATTTTTATTAAACTTTAAAAAAATTAATATTGGATATCCATTTACAACTGTTTAACATTTGGAGTGAATCCAATTTAAATTGGACAATTAAACTAAGAAATTGCATTTTCCTAAATGCCTAATTATAAAAAAAAAATTTGAAAGTTGCTGAAAACAAGCTGAAAATGTTTAATAGCAAAATTGTAATGCAAGTTGAACTGCTGACTTGCAAGTAGGACAACAGAGAAAAATCAGCAAAAAGATATATCTTATGATATCATCATAAGATGATTTCTAGTTTAAATTCTGACAATGAAAGACCAGGTTTTGTTTTTGGCTTTAAGAGTTCCGGTTAACGCCGTTGATGTGTTGCGATGACTGATGTGACAGGTGTCATCAGGTGTGGAGAAAACCTTTTTATGGAACCTCCATTGAGAGAGAAGAGTACAGGTAAAACTGACAAAACCTGAGCTTCATATCCTCATCTGTCGAGGCTTTATACATAAAGATAATAAAAAATAAGTTATTTTGTTTCTGCAGGAAGGAGATACGGGAGCAGTTAAAGAGGCAGATGGAGGAGAAGAGTGCAGAGCTGAAGCTGCAGCGACTCAGTGAAGCGAAGGAATCCCAGTATCTGAGAGAGGTGGACCACCTCGCCCTGTTCAGGGACAGGGAGAAGAAGATCCAGCACAGCAAAGCAATGACAGCTTACAGAGATGAGAACAAGCGGGTACAGTCCTTCACGCACCATGCATTCAGTATTAATGCTTTCTGTGCACTAAAGTGTCCTGAAAACGCTTCCTGGACCATGCTCTCAGGCGGCCACAAAGAGAGCATCTGTGGTTTATTTCTCCTTGTCTCGGTTGTGTGTGTTTTTCTACATGCATAGCTAATGGAACAGAGCTGGAGGGACAGAGCGCTAACACGTTCCCAGGAGGCCCTGAAGGAGCGAGAGCTGCTGCGCCTCAACCCCATTAACTGGAGTGGAACGCTGAAATAGTCCGGGCCTCTTAAAGAAGTCCCAGCCTGAGATGCAGGCCTCTCGCGAGCAGGGAGGAGATGACAAAACATCATACAGCTGAGTCCTGCACAAGCCCAGAGATCAGAGGTGATAAAACAAGATCTATACAGACATCACCACAGATAGGAAGAGTCTAAGTTTCCATTTTAAGGAAGACATTTAAAATAAATTGTAAAAGCAACTAAAGATAGACCTGCAAGCATTTTTCTATGCACTTCAAATACAATTTGGAAGTTTTTCCCATCAGACTTTTCTGCAATTTTTTTTTCTTTGGTTCCGTTTCTGTGGCATACAGTACACATCTTAACACAATAACACTCAAAACCTCCTATAAAGAACAGTACATGTTTATTGCAAAGCAAACTTTGGAGGATGGTTTTACACAGATAAGATATGACCGTCTGTTAGAACAACTGAAAATCTGGACCAATAACGCACACAGAAACAAGGATATTCAACACAATATGATGAACGCTCACAAACATAAATATTGCTTTTCAAAACCGAAAGGCATCACCCAGATTACAGCTGGTTTAGAGTTCAGTAGATTACCCCCCTCTCCCTCGTTAAGCATCAAAAACTGACGGCTGCAAAAGTAAAACCTTTCATGCTAAAAATAAATAAATAAAACAGTGCATTACATTTCATTTTATATGTTATCAGCATGCAATATTACAAAAAAAAAACATTCAGCTGGAAGGAGGTAAAAAGTCATTCTGTGAAAATAAATAATTGTCCCAGATCTGTGATCGTTGCAGGGATGGTTTGGGAAGATTTCCAGTTTTCCTCCTCTGATCTCATGGCAACACCTACTGATATGGTCAAAATGTTTTTGTTTTTTTAGGTTTTCTGTGCAGAGGAAAACATTTTCTTGATATCCAGATGCATGTTAGTTTATTAGTTGTGGTCTTTATTCCACGTTTGTTCCCAGCAGGGTTCAGCCCTTTTCTATCAGTGCAGTTCGTTATTCTTCCTAAAGAATAACATCATTATAATCTTCAACTTCCCACTTTTTCTTGCATAATTCTTTTCAGTAATCAATTCTTTCCAAGCGACTCTACTAACACATGAAATCCCAGCACTGTAAAGGCAGTGACCTGGCCCCAGTTGAGTCTTTTTTCACCTTAGCCAGCAGTCATTCCAAGTTGCTTTTGTCAGATTGTAGTCGCAGACAGCCTAACGTCCCTTCAGAAATCCGTCCAGCATGTAGTCCCCCTTCTCTGTCAGCCAGTATCCAGCCATAGCAGCTACTCCTCCGATAAAAATGGCCGTGAAGACCATGTCGCCTTTGGCGGCGAGCGTAGCGAGGGCGCAGATCACAACCCCGAAGAACATCTGCTGCAGGACCAGGACCTCGTCGTCCGTCATCTCATCGAACAGTCCTTTCTCTGGATCATCTGAGGAGTGGGGAATTTAAAAAATGAAAATCTGCTTTGTTTTTCTCGTCTCAGGTCTTTAAGGCAAACGTATTAACAGGATCATCTGAAACAAGTTAAACGTGTGGGTCTTTCTCTCTTTTGTAGATTTGAGTTTCTGATGAAAACTGATTTTAGCAGCCAGAATGTCTGAAATAAGACACATCTTTAGAAATCTGACCAAAAAGGATATAAATGCATGTTCACAGAGAATTTTCTGTTTTAGTTCATCTACATGTTAATATCAAAGAAAACAAAATTCAGCTGTTGTCTGCAGTGATTTTTGAGACTATGCTGACATTTTGAAATAAGCATCTCCTGGATTATATTTACTGTTATTTGCTGCATTTTAGTCATGATTTCAGTCCGTCTCACAAAACAAAAATGTATTTAAAAAAAGCTTGATGTGAAAATCCTTTGTATGAAAATTCAGCAAATTAAAAAAAAAAACACAAAATTTTATATATTATCATTAAAATGTTTGTAATAGTAAATATTTTCAGAAAAAGTCCTCAATATAAATTTTGTGAAATATATATGGAAAAAAAATCTACATTTTCTTATAGTGTTTCTGTATTTTATTTGTATTCATTAGTTTCATTTTTGATACAAGTCTTTGAAAAGATTTGGTCAGCTTTTGTTGTTTTTAATGTGCTATATAAATAAATCTGATATTTGACTTTCTGCTGTTCAAACACTTCGAGTAAGTTTGTGTCACAAAACTTATTATGCTCAATTTAACCAAAAACATTTAATCGACAAACTTTAACATGGTCTGAAAATTATATCTTAACCGTTTCTCTCCTCCAGCTCTGGAGTATTGTATTTCCATAATTAGTATTAAATTATCATGTTTTATTTAGAAGTTATTTCATTTTATCATGTGGTTATGTTACGTGTCCATGTTTCACACCTGAGTCACGGAGTCAAAGAAATAAAACTAGTTCTGCTTGGTTATTTAAAGTGTCCTGACTTTATTTCTGTTGTGAAGTGACTATAATGAATCAAATTAAATTGAACAGAATAGTATCATATTGTATCGTGCAGCCATGTCACATACCAGGAGGCTTGTTCTCCACACAAATGCTGTCTCTTCTGATGAACCCGTCAGCACAGTCACAGTGGAAGGAGCCCTCCTCGTTGATGCAGGCCTCGTTGAGTCCCGGGCACGCTATTGCATGTTCACTACATTCATCTATATCTGTGAAAAACAAAGGGTACCAGCTTAAAAGACTATAATGACGGGACTAAGAAGTTAAACTGTGTAAAAATTAAGTTTTGTACCAAGACACTTGGCTCCTTTCAGTCTGTAGCCACGTGCACATTTCTTACAGCGGGCGGGACCACTGCCCATACAGCCCACACATGCCTGATCACAGCCTGGAAACAAAAATATGAAAAACCAATAATCTTACACTACAAACAGAAAACTGCAAGAATGTATAAAATAATCTGCAGCTAATGAGGTTCACGTTTTTGTATTTGATGTTTTTTTTTCAGTATTAACAAGAAACAGTGGACTAAAATTAAATGCAATTTTCTTCCATGAAGCATTAAAATAAAATGTCCATATTTTGTTTTATTCGAAAGCCGTCTCCACAAATGCAAACCCTATAGATTAACAAAGGAGCAAACCTCTGCATTCATATGATCCATCTGTGTTGTGACAGTACGTGTTGGAGGGACAGCGAGCCAGCTCTGTGCCGCACTCGTCAATGTCTAGGAGACGTAGAGTGGATGTCAGGAACACGCACCCGTACGGAACTTGACACAAAATCGCTAAGACGCAACAAATTGACCTCTGAAGCCACACTCACCCACGCACTTGTTGTCGTGAAGGATCCAGCCCGGTTTGCAGTCGAGGCACTTGTAGTCCTGCGGCCCTGAGCACTTCCTGCAGGAGTGGTAGCAAGCTACGAGAGGAAAAAGGGTGGTGAATATAGGGAGAGGGTCAAACCCACATGAGCTGAGAGCTAACAGCTGTCTGACAGTGAAACAGCCGGCTCGAAACAAAAATTACTGTTATTTCCTGCATTTTGGTGGTGCGGTCCATTAAATGGATATTATTAGCGGTTATCAGTCCCATAAAATGGCTTCAGACTGTCCTGACAGTGCCCCCTAGTGGGTTACCAGTGCCATATACGTTGGATGCAACAATCTGCTCCCGCCGGAGTCCGGTCTGCTTTATCGTAGCCCAAGTCATTTTCTCTAAAATTAACCTTTGTGGTTTTATGCCTCATATTAACCAGATTGCATAAAAAACCTATGTGGTTTTATGCCTCATATTTACCAGATTATATTAAAAAAACCTATGTGGTTTTATGCCTCATTTTAACCAGATTACATAAAAAAAACTATGTGGTTTTATGCCTCATATTAACCAGATTGCATAAAAAACCTCAGTGGTTTTATGCCTCATACTAACCAGCTGACAGTCTGAAGCCATTCTATGGGACTGATAATGGCTAATAACGTCCATTTAATGGATATACTGTAACATCTGAAGCGGGTGAGTGAAACACCTGCACAGGCTCCGGAGCTGTCGTTGGAGCTCTTCTCTCTGTAGTAGCCGTCAGCACAGCTCTGGCACAGATCGCCCGAGTATCCCGGGTCACAGACACACTCGCCGTCTCCTAGGCGAGTGCCCTCCCCCTCACATCGACCCAGACCGCCACACACACCTCCCGGTCCAGACGGACACTCTGCAATGGATACAAGCATTTGGCGTCACTTGGATTCAGATACTAAAGATGAAAGATGAGGCTGTGATCTGTGCTGACATCAGGTTAAATGCTTCCTCAGACCTTTGCACTCCGGTCCAAAGTGTCCAGGTGGACAACAAAGTCTCAGCTCCTCTATACAGAGCCAGTCGAACAGGTCTGGTGCCTCCTGCTGCCTTTAAGACAAAGAATAAAAGCACATCTTATTTATGAGTTATTTTAGGATGAAATGTAAAATAATCACGTGAATTAGGATGACCCACTGAAGATTAAGACCGTATGGTTCATATTTATCACATTCTGTACCTGTGGAACCACCATGTCTCCACTTGGTCCTCGATCTGCTCCAGCAGCCGGTTACATTCAAAATCTGTTTTCTCACAAGCAGCTTCCACTATCTCTAAGAGCCGAGTCTCACTGGAGCAACAAGCCAACAATTAGAGATGTAAAACAGCAGCCACATGGCACAAACATGCTAATAAGTAGAAATCATCTGAAAAAAAAAACATTTTGGGGATTAATATAAGAAACACTTGGTCTTACCTGCGTGCATACTTGGCCAGCTTCTCTTCCTCCCATGCTGTGTTTCCTCCTCCAAAGTTCTTGTTGGCCGTTCTCTCTAAACCCTTTCAAAGAGAGGGAATTTTGTGTTTCTTGAGTTAAAAAAAAAGGCGCAGCTCAAAGTAGATAAACAGCAGCTGTTGGTTGACTGTGGTACCTTAAGGAAGCTTTCGGTGAGTTTGCTGCAGGTTTGGCATGGTGCGGTCTGGACTTTGACCACAGAGAGCTCTGAGAGGAGCACCAGAGCTGGCAGGAAAAGCCAGGACCACCACATGATCCTTCAGAGGACACTGAGCCATAACAAACACACAATTACTGGTTAAATGGAGCTAGATGGAAATATGAAAGTACTTTACTAAAGTGACATTACAACATTCTTATTTATTTATCTGTCACAAAAAGAAGTAGATGCAATGATATCTAGAGGAAGTTCAGGTCCTTTAAAGCTTGCACCAATGTGTTTTTCATTGAGAATAAAGAGTGAAAAATTTCTATGCAGTGATCTGTTTGGGTAACCTAATCAGATACTCAGGGCCTGAACTGACTTGCAATAAAAGCTGAATATGTTCTGCAATTTGCTTTGGAGCCTTTAAAATTGAGGGAATAAGAAAAATGTTGAAAAAGCTGCTTAACACTGCAGACAACAACATCCTGCACACATTAATAAACTAATGAAGTGTGTTCAGTCAAAGGATTCCCCCTCCATTGCAAAACAAACATATACGTGAAATCACAGTGACGTACTTCCGGTTAGTGAACGCCATTTCTTGTGTGTATGGCAAAAGTACATTCTATGTTGAGTAGTAATCAAAACTGTATAAGACAGCAGAATACCCATCAGTTGTGCAGTTAAAAGGTCAAAATAAAGTGTCCTTAAAAATGGGGAGGGGTCATCAAAGACCTGGCACAAGACTTATTGCGATTCAGCTGATCATTTATTCTACTTTATGTTAAATTTTCAGCTAATAGTTCCTGAGAAATCCCCTTGTTGGTGCTAAAATACAACCTTATGTGCTGAACTGTGTTTAGCATTATAAACAGGTCATTTAAATAATGGAAACAAATTGTGTCTGCTGATAACCAAACAGATCCTATTTTAACGTGTTGTTTGCGGAGATGTCTGAAATGTACATACACAACGATTCATCCTTAAGTTTAGGAGTCTTTTTATGCCTATTTGGTTACATGACTTAATGCCAAAAAATACATTCCTCTAAAAATGATCAGGTACTGGGCTGGAAAAGATAAAACAACAAAAACAGATAATGTTTAAAATTGTACTTTGAAAACCACACAGGAAAAAAATGAGGGATGACTCGAGACTTTTTTTTTCTTTTGCAATAAGCTGTAGTTCAAGTTTTTTTTTTATTCTCTAATGTGGATTAAATTCAAAACAAGTATAAGAGACTCTTTCAAGTCCAAATCGGACGCGGTTTTAATTCAGCCAGCTGAGGGAAAAAACGCGCAGATGAGCCTGGTTGAGACGCACCATCCTCGGTGTTAGCATAGTTAGCTCCGCTTCAGCACCATGGACAGCAGCAGCCGGCTAAGGTCAACAGTTAGCAGCTAGCTTAAGCTAACATTGTCTGATTCTGCTTCGTTCCCCGTCGATACATCTCCCATAAAACTCAGCGACTTTGTGACATTTAAGATATTAAACAATTTAAGTGAGATTTTTCAGTTTTAAAATTGGCTCACCGCACAGCTTTCGGTGATATCCGGGTCTTACCCTGGTAATAAGCACCACGTCCGCTTCACTGCCGATGGGTTGTCTGATTCCCAGCAGGATCACGGTCACTGCACACCGGACAGGACTTCACATTGTGGGTACGTACTTTCAGCACAGCCATACAGCAGCTAGCTGACGGTGGAACTGCATTAAACACAGTGTTGATCTAATTTGCTGAGCAGCAGGAAGGCGGACTGAGCCTGTGGGGATGAATGAGTGTGTCCAGCTCCCAGCTTATTCTGCTTTCTACGGAGCAGCTGCCACGCAGAGAATGACTCCGCCCAAATGTTGCTGGGATTTAACTGATCAGCCAATCAGTGATGGACACCTGTGACGTCACGTGACTGCCCACCAAAACAAACCCCTACAATGACTGAAAGCCACAATAACAGTTTGTGCAATGTGGATTATATCACGGAAAGTAAAGAATTATGTTTGGTAGATTATTTATTTGTTTTAATATGGCAATAACTATACCAGGCACCTGGTTGGCAGCACCTGGGTATCAGAAGCTCAAGTGTCATTAGCAACAGCAAGATAACCTGTTTGCTGAAAAGAGTTTTGCACATATTGAAAATGATTGGATATTTAGACATAAAAAGATCATTTCTATTAATTACATTACAGGAAGCTATTCTTGTTCAAATATATAAATACATAAGTAAAGAGAAGCCTGGACACTTACTGTTTAGTTTTATAAAGCTTTGTTTTAAGGGGGCATTTAGATTTTAAGTAACCAACAAACTGACCTATTTTTTATAATGATAATTTTTTTGAGACATTATGGTGCAGCTTAATACTTTACTTTTATTTAGGTAAGCTACTAATTTTAACATTTTCCCCACAAATAATCAGGAGTTCTTTACAAATTAAAATAGGTTCAAGCAGAATTAAACAATTAGTTCTGTATAATTTTCTGGTCTTTCTTTGTGCCAACACTAAAAAATAAAATCTAAGCACCAAAATGCAAAAAAATGAGTATATTTTAAAACAATTGCTATGTTATTAAAATACTGTAGTACAACTTTGTAAAATTTCATTTTACTTTTAGGGGTCAAATAATTTTTGTGGCTCATTACACAATTTAATTGGAGAGATGATAAAAATGGTTCTTTTTGTTAGAAAGGTTGTAAACCCTGAGTTAAAGGATTTCACAAGTAAGACAGTGTAGATTAAATCTAATATAAAGTAAGAGTCTAAAACATCACATTTACAAACCACGAGCTAAAAGTAAAACTCTACATGTGCAATAGTTTAAAGTGCAACAGCCTGAAAGGATCTAAAAGTTAATTTAGCAAAGAAATAAGCAAGTACTCTTTCACTGACAGAAGTCAGTTAAAACTAGACATGGGTTTTTACTATGTAAAAACAAGTGTGCATTGCCTTGTAGCATGTCTTTGCCTGCAGCAGTGGACTTGCAGAATGAAATGTGACCAAGTTCAAATGTGTTTTCTATACCAGCTTGTGCTTGTCAAGTCAGCAGGTGTTTGTAATCAGGGTAAGTGTGTGACAATACGAAGTTTGTAGAGATTTTCTGTTAAAGTTGCTGTTGCTGGGTTTCGAACCCTGCTCTCCTACATGAAAGCCCATGGCATGAAACATTAGACCATTGGAGCTGTGGTAGAGAATGAGGCCAGGGTTTGGTTTGTATGAGTGCAGAAAGTGGTCACATTGCCAATGTAATGGTTGTCACTAAATTAAAAAAATATTACAACAAAAAAGCAATATTAGGACAATATTATAGTAAAATATCAAAATACAATCATATTAGTATTGTAAACACTGAACTATTGCGATTAAATATTATTAAACCATGGTGCAGTACTGAGTAGATACAGCAGGGGCAGTATTGGACCAATACAAGGCTCCATTGACTCCCATTATAAATT
>NW_013952405.1:83545-92948 GCF_001266775.1 Austrofundulus limnaeus | reverse complement strand
ACACACACACACACACACACACACACACACACACACACACACACACACACACCTACAGGGTAGAGAAAACAGCTAAACTGCATCACTCGAGGTACTTTTGTCATCACAAGCTGCTCATCCCATAACTGGACTTTTACCCTCTGAAGCTTTCAGATCCACACCACTTCACCAACCGTGGGGTCAGGCTCTGGGCTGGACGGGGGTGTTATAAGATACGATTTTAAGGGCACAGTTTCCCCAGAGTCTTCCACTCCCCCGCCCACACAACCCTGAGACACCCCAGCAAGTCTGAAGACATTAGTGCCAGCGGTGAACCCTGACAGTTTCTGTGCCAGAGCCCGGGATGCCATCCTGAGCCCTCCGGCTCGTTTCCTCCTGGCTGATGCAGAGGCCACTTTCTTGGTTCCAGCGAGCTCAGTCAGAAAACCCAAGCTCTGCGACGGGAGGCTGTAGACGTGAAGTCCACAGAAGAGCTGTGGGAGAGGCCGGAAACCATCCGGTGGCTCAGGTGGGAGGGATTCGAACTGCACCAACATGAACCTCTCCCCGGCACGGCCCTGTAAGTAGTCTGCAAGGATACAGCTCAGCGAAGCACCAAAAACATCCATGTGGCGTGAAGGTGGGGGGTAGGCCCACCCCAGCTGGCCCTCCGCGTTTACGTTTTGTAATCCATTCTGCTCACAGCTGCAGGCGCCCCATTCTTCAGCTCTCCTCCAGGTGGCCTGGGTCAGGACCAGCACCACTTTACCCCCCTGCCTTTGCAGTTGGTCCAGTCGTGAGTGGAGCCACGGCATGGGGCCCAGTGCGCTGAGCTCAGCCTGGCTCCAGAGGTCCAGAGAGACGGTGAAGCCCAGGGACTGAAGCGACGAGCCCAGGTGACACAGCAGCCCTGGCAGGCGCCTATCAGTCTCATCAGAGGGATACAGCAGCACCACGTGACTGCCACCCACTGCACCTGAAGAAGAAGAAAACTGAGAATATCACTGTTTTAATCAAACAATTATTCGGTATGAAACAAGTAAAAAAAATACAACCCTTATCAGTTATTTACTTCCCCTAACTCAAAGCAAAGTATCTTCACTTCAAATCTGTTATTTCTGAATTTCCTACTCAACACTGATGTAAAATAGAACTTTTGATGTTTATTTATATTTAGGTTCATAACACACTTGTATCGAACAATACAGATTTTTTTAAATTTGCTTTATCAACTTGTCTTCTGAAGATGCTCTGTGTTGAAGGATCAGTGGATCTGTGTTCGACTACTCCACCTAGGCTGCATTTTTGAGCGCAGATCCACTGTGAAACTTGCTGTTTCAGCAACATTCAATTTAAAAACTGTACTTTTGAGGTTAAACAAGTGTTTATAATTAATTTAAATAAATTACAAGTTAAAAGGGGCATGGAAATTTCTCTTTTTTGTATTGAAAAATATTGAACCGTGAGACTAAAGTATCGAACCAAACTGAACTATAAATTTTCTGTATCATTGTACCCCTAATATATATATTATCAGCATAAATTAACAATTAAAAACAAGTGTTTGGTCAAAATAAGATGAACGGTGGCTGTTTCACCTTTAACATCGTCTTCTTTCAACCACTTCCAAACGTAACCTGGCGAGAAAACAAGAGTTTAAATTTAGATTTATTTAAGCTTGTTTTTTTGTTTTTTTACAGAAAATGATATAATAGATTTAACGGTGCACAAATAATAATAAGTTCACCTTTTAGGATTCCTTGTATTAAATAGGCTGCAAGTATAGCCAAACACGTGAGCATTAATCCAATGAGAAGCGGTAGGATCCACCTAACTCGAGAGGCTGGGAAAACAAAACATGAGGGTTTTATTAAGCATGATAACAGTTTTTTTTAATAATGTGAACAGTTACCTAATGTAATTGTTTGTTTTGCATATAAAAGAAACTAAATCTAAAGAGCTAATAGTCTTACTCATAAATGGACAATGGGGCTCTGAAAACGCCTTCATTCCTTCTAGTTTCCCCTAAAAAATGTTTCAAAAGAGTTTTATTTAGTGTTCACAAGAAGTAGAAAATATTTTCTACAATTTTATAATTGAACTAGTAAGAAGTGTTATTGGTACCTGCACACAAAGCAGAGGATGGCGTGGCACAGTGAACAATCCTGTTTGCTGAAAATATGAAGACTAAGCAAAAAGGGAGAAAAGAAATCATGATTAATAGCAGTGAAATTTTGGCGCTTGGTGTTTAAACCTGATTAAGATGCGTTATTAAGAGATAAATTTGTTGTTCTTAATTTCAAGTAGACAAACTTCTTCGCCAAAATGTTTCAAAGTTCTACTAACAGATTTTGATTAAAAAATGCTGATTAAAAAATGCTAAATAATTTTACCTAGTTGTTGTTTTCTAGCTTGTTGAGAGAACAACTGAGAGAAAGATATTTGGAATTCTGATTAGTTGAACCATCAGATCACTCTGTATGTACAATGTTAACCTCAGGTTATTGTCAACCAAACTAAGTGTGAAAATGTTGCCCTCTAATCTAAACAAAGCAGTTTTCTAGTTGACAGGCACAACATTGTACAGTTCTAAACAGACTTTTGATCATTTTTGACAATGATGCTATAAAAACATCAACTTTTTTCCTATAGATTTCAGCTTTTGCAATTGGATTAAGTGCTCTTTTTTTATACCAAATGTCTGCAGCTTGATTTAGTCCAGCTGTCTTGCAGTTTGTGCGTGGAGTTGATCACTTCTTCACACCAGCTCCCCGTCAGATCTTTCTTGCACAGCCGCACCTCTCCCTTCAGTTTGCAGGTGGAAGTTATGCTCCAGGACAGCCCTGCTCTGCCACTCCTCAGCGGAACCTCCTCCATTGTCACGTGTATGTTCTGGTGCATTCTTTCAAATAAAGCTGGCGAGGAATTTAAAACAAAAACACCACTTATGTTTAATTACTTTTTATAAACTGACTGAACAAGAAACTCCTATTTACCTTTATGATGTCTGAAGGGACAATACTCCACCCTGTCTCCTTCCCCCCACCATGCCTGTAAACAAAATATTCACCTTACTAAGTAACTTATTTGAAAGAAAAAAAACTCTTGCATGTTTTTTGTCTTGTTACCTGGAAGCACAAGCAAGGTGCGACAAATTCTGATGAAACCGAAATCTCACTTGTGTTTCTGGGCTGTAAAATGGTTTTATAAATTAATAAAAACACACACCTAGAAATCTGCATTATCACTTATTTGAACAGATTACTGCAGACTGACCCATGGTAAGTCTTTTGAACATACTCCATCCCAGACCATCAGACCAGAGAGCTTGTCTTGTTTGGAGCTGCTGCTTTCGTGTTGCAGTCGGACTTCACCGTCCTCAGTTTTTGCACGGAGTACGGGAACTAAGAGAGACACGCATTAGTCATCATAAATACCAACTAAACAATCATCTGTCACGGGTTTTGAGCAGCTGCAATAAAGGTCAAGAATGCAACGTGATTGAAGGTGCAACATGACATGGCAACAGTTACTCAAATTAATTTATTTATGTTGAGAAATTGCTTTAAAAGTTACAGAATGAAACTTTAACTTCTTACCATTACATTTTGTTACAATCCTATCAAGCTTCTCATGGCAAACTGAAAGAAAGAGGAATTATTATTATTACTATTATTATTATTTGGTTCTGTTCAGATTATTGTGCTTTTACTCACCATCATCTGGAAGTGTGATGTTTTGTACTTTAAACCCACTCTTTGCTGACTGTGTTGTAACCACAACAGTTGAGCCAAAACGCAATTTTTCTAATTTCCGTGTCAACAGCAGCTGAAAACATAAAGAAAATGTTAACACAAAATCCCTCACATCAAACTGATAAACATTTCAATGTGGATGGATGTCAGATACACACATTAACAAGTCACCCAAACATACTCTAATACGTCCTTACCCTTCAGCTCCATAATAGAGGGGCATTCATGTAATTGTTGTGTTTGTTAGTAAAATATCTTATGAACCAGAGGTCAAATTCAAACGAAACTCCTGGAAAGTAATCCCTGATTCTACCACAGATTTTACGCCTGAATAAAACCTGATTAAAAATGTCTGTCAGAGCGGATCAACTCTTGCAAATGGCTGTACAGATAGTCAGGATGAATTTGGAGTGGTAGTATCTGAGAGTCATTTCAAACTTATTCTGAGCGCTAAAAGTTGTGCAGGAATTGGTAACATTTTTGGCCTGTACGTTGCCCAGCTGTTTTAGAGTTTTGTCCCTCAGACAAGAGTAGAGGGAAGTTTTAAGTTTGTCAAAGAAGAGAAAATTCCTTACAGTCCGTAAGGCTAAAAATAAACCTCTTTGATGTTGCTGCAGTTACTGCTCAGTATTACTCACCTACGGACCGCTTCTTACATCGTGAACCAGTTTTTCAACATGATTTTAAAAATCATCCAGAGTTCTAAGCTGCTTGCTCTCTTTCTTGCCAAAGTTGGACTTAGTTTGTGTAGCTTACACACAAAATTTTAATATCTGTTAATTGGCTGGGTCATATGATGTTCTGTTTGCTAAGATTAATTACCTGTGGCAGGCCGCCATCTTGGATGAGGTTGTCTGAAGTTAATCAGTTTAAGATTAACGTTCAATTATCAATTTGAAAGTTTTTTTTTTTTAATTCGTCCTCTCATGAGATACTTTTGCCAACAGGACCTTTTCTGGTACAAACACGTTCCCTTTTGGGAACCAAAGCCTGGTCCTAAAACAGTGGATCCTCATTTTTGGGTCAGGGGTTAGGACTAAGGTGTGATTTGAGCCATGTTTAGGTTTAGGCTCTAGAAATGACTGGAAGTCAATACACGGTCCTAATAAAGATAGAAATACAAAACGTGCGTGTGTGAAAGTCTGTGGGCGTGCATCCACGTAATAGTTTGCTAATCAGTATGTCACATCGACGTGGAGGAATGTCATCTCATTCTTGTTTGTATTTGTTTTGGTTTGTGAGGGTTTTGGTTTGTGCACAGCTTTCTAGATGTTCTTGCAATCGTGTCTGATAAAATCTGTTCTTTTCCAGTCTGATCTCTTCTAGATCAGCTGCTGTGCTTCAGATCATTCTTCTTTCACATGATCTGTTTCACACGTTTCAGTCGTTGAACACAGTGTCTGATGTTTGACTTGTAGAAGTACGCTTGCTGAAGTCATTTATGAAAGGTGGTCACCTTTCTGGGATGGGAAGCCCGGGTGAGGCTAAACACGGTATTATGTCGTCACAGCAGACTAGCATTGAAAATCAAATTAAAAATATTTCATAAAACAATGGATGAACTCATAAAACTCTCAAAAAGTAATTATCGGAGGAACAAAATTAGAGGGTAAGTAGCTGAGAGTCATGCTCTTCACTTCCTTTTAGAGCTACACATTGCTCACCATCGTTACTAAACATTTAGTGTAATCACTGTTTGTTTATTAGCAGAATATCTGCTAAATGACTGAATTGATTCAGTGCAACGCTCAGAAAGTAATGACTGCCTGCACCTCTGAAACTTGAGACAGTAAATAATGGCCTAACTGATTCACATTAGCCAACACAAAAACATCCCAAACTCAAGTCAGATTTACAAATATTGAGCTTCTGTAAGTGTTGTGTTGTAGCAGCTGACGATCCTCTCTCTGATATACTCTGAATGCTAACACCTCTTCAGAGATCCCACAAAATAATGTGGGATTATGTCCAGGGTTATTTACAAGGTTTGCCCAAAACAGCTGCAACTCCAGCAAAAGATTATTTCATCTTAAAACTTGAAATCAAAGCATGACCAAACTTGTTTGGTGTTTTTTGTAACAATGTTCTTGAGAATTGTAACAATTAGCACGCTAACGGAGGGTCTGTGAGTCCGAGATGTAGCTCTGGAGTCTTTTGCATTTTTTTTAAACCCTAACCCTTACACACTACTAGTACTGTACACAACTATCATTAACCTTAACCTAACCCTAAAAATACCTTTCCACAGTATTAGAACCAGGCTCTGGTTCCTGACCGTGATTAGAAAAGGTCCTGAATAGTTATAAAAACCAAATATGCCCACAGATGTGAGGTGATCTCACTTGTTAATGATCACTTAATCACTGCATTTAATTCATAGAACCCAGTTGCCGCAAATCATCTTCAAGAGCAAGATGTACCTGGTCATTTTTTCCAGGTGTTTTTGTTCAGTTAATATTAATACAGAGTCATTTATAATCTTTTATCCTTCTAAGATTTGATTTATCCAACTCCAAGACTTGATAAGGACATGTTTTATTATGTCTTGCTGTGTTAAATTATAAAACCCAGATGCTTTTCATTTGGTGACTATGACCAGTATTACCTTGTGTGTGGTTTCTTGATTTAAACCAGAGTAGCGCAGATTAAACGTGACTGCTCTGCAAACCTCTATGGAACTTGGGAAGGAGAGACCCACTTTCACTAGAGCTGCAACAAAGAGAATAGAGAAAACAAAACATGACAGAGGCAAATTAAAAACTTGCATGCGCACTAAACTACGCTAATGTTTTCATCAGTCAGAGGGAAGAAACCGTTTTCTTCTACTGTTTGTTTTCATACCTTCTTCCTCTTCGTCATCGTCACCTGAGCCCTCGGGACCACTCCCTGTAACGAATGTGCAGAGTGGAACTGAGGTCAGTGATCGCTTCAGCAGATATATTAATACAAATATATATATATATATATATATATATATGACTGTACAGCAAACAGTGCCCCAAAAACCATTAAATATTTCATTTCTTTTCAGTTTAAACCAAAGTTGTACTGTTTCACTCTATAACAATATCTCAAAAAAGAAGTCCAAGTTACTTTGAAGAGTGATGTGGATTTGCAGACATGGCTCATACACGTCTGCGATGTCAGAGACAACAAGACTGGCAGTAAGCTGCACCTGTGCGATGAACACCGAGCCGTACGGATCATGCAGCTTTTCACAGAACTGAACATCTGTAAAAACACAGTTTTCTGTTTTAGACCAACTACAGATGTGCAGTGGTGTCATTGTGTGATAGATGCAACAGTAAATCTTGTTACCTGAGCTCACATTGCAGTTAGTTAAACCCTGGAGGAAAAAGTAAACAATGAGCATGACACTTTAAAAATATCACACGTATAAAAATTGGTGAACTTTGTACAGCAGGGTTTTACAATAAAATTGCTCAGGAGGTCACAGTTACTGAAAGTCAACAGCTCAGGGGCCAGACATCCTGTAATTATTGTCTTCACATAAATTTAATTTGCAATTTGAAATGTAGTTAATCCTAAAATGAACTATTTTTCAGGACTGGAAACTTTTGTTATTTTAGTTTTTTAATGTTTCTCTCGTGGACATTTTTTTAAAGTGAATTCTTTGGTGGACTGGGCTGAGCTCTGCCACAGCCTGGATTGTGGCCCCGGGGTTGCAAGTTGAATATATAATGTATTTTTTTACAGATTTTACAGAAGCTAAATCTGAAACCGGATATCAATTTTGCTTTAAAAATAAAATAAAAAATACTTGTGATTCTGTGATGTTTTTTCCATCTTAATTACATGCTAACTGAATTATTTAGTGCTTCTTGTTTTTAGAATTTTCATGATATCTAACAGGATGAAAAAAGAAAGAAAAACAAGCAGGAAATTAAGAGCAGTCTATATAAATGTCAAACAGGACAGGTTTTTAAACATAATTACACATCATCAAACTGACACTAAGTCAAATTATGTTTTTTTAATGACAGATGTCTTTGTTAGAGCAAAACACAACATAAGCTCCTGCTAACATTCACAGTGAGTGAATTATTAGTTTCTGTGAGCAATAAGAACAACAGGACCATAAATCTAAAGTGTTTACGATGAAAACTCACAATGACCACTTGTTTAAGAACACTGAACTTGTTTTTGTTGTCATACCTTCAACAAAACTGTGTATAAACTGTAACTATGATGTTAGCTTTTATTGCAGACTTAAGAAAATGTGATGTATTTTTAAATGTCTCCAGGTCATTTTTTCCCCATGTCATGC
The DNA here is from genome assembly GCF_001266775.1 of Austrofundulus limnaeus. Taxonomy (NCBI): domain Eukaryota; kingdom Metazoa; phylum Chordata; class Actinopteri; order Cyprinodontiformes; family Rivulidae; genus Austrofundulus; species Austrofundulus limnaeus. Next base: position 84,926 of record NW_013952405.1, on the reverse strand, counting down.
TCTACCATTTAGGGGTGCAACAATACATGTACTCGTATCAAACAGTGCTGTATTGAACAATACAGATTTTTAATATTTACGTTATCAACTTGTCTTCTGAAGATGCTCTCTGTTAAAGGATCAGTGGATCTGTGTTCGACTTCTCCACCTACACTGCATTTTTGAGCGCAGGTCCACTGAGAAACTTGCTGTTTCAGCAACATTTAATTTAAAAACTGTACTTTTGAGATTAAACAAATGTTTATAATTTATTTACATAAATTACAAGTTAAAAGGGGCATGGAAATTTCTCTTTTTTGTGTCGAAAAATATCGAACCATGAGACTAAAGTATCGAACCGAACCGAACCGTAAATTTTCTGTATCGTTGCACCTCTTATATATATTTCCAAACACCAACCCTTAATCAATCTTAAAATAAATAGAATTTGCTTTGCATACCCATGAATCCCGAACAATATGTATAATGCCTGATCCTAGCCCTATATAAAAATGTATAGTTTACAGGAAATAAAAAAAAACAAGACATGCAGCTTGTTTTTGAAAGTTTGGGTAAGAGACCAAAGCTGAAAAAAATAAATACATAAATAAATAAAAGAAAAGAAGAAAAAAGTGAAATCATATGTACTTTATGATGTTCACCACGGTCATAATCTTAGCTGTATGCACACTTTCAGTCAATTTAACAGCATATTTCTATGGTCTGCAACAAACTACAATCAAGTTAAAGCTAAGTTTTCAAGAAAACTGCATAACAGCAGTAATGCTTCCTAAAACACAAGTTTTCCTCACATTACTGAACACAAGTCCAGACTTTCTGCTTTCTGACTCTGGTTCTAACTTTTTAAACTGATATCATTATAAAGTTGAATTTTTTTTCAATGGATTTTTTACATCTTTGCATCATCCTTATTCATGTGTGACTTTTTTCATGACTTTGACCATTATTAATGGAAATATCTCTGTTGTTAGGCCTACTATAACCTATTAAGCCCTAAGGTGTTTTAGAGGTAATTTCCACCTGAAAATGCTCAGCAAATTACAGTAAATCAAGAATAGCTCCACAGTTATGAGGTCTACATGCTAATTCTGTAAAGGGAAGATCTTAAAGCAGCATAGATTTGTCCCAAAATGTAAAAAAGAAAGAAAAAAAATTGAATCTTTCTTGAAGACTGTGTGTAATGACAGGACTGAGTGTATGTGCTGAACAGACAGCACATCATAGGAAACTGAGTTCCTGAGAAAAGGTGCAGCAGGGTAAGGTGTCAGGCTAAACATTAAATAAATAATGAACATTAAACTTTGATCCTTTATACTGTGTGTGTGTGTGCGTGCGTGCGTGCGTGTGTGTGTGTGTGTGTGTGTGTGTGTGTGTGTGTGTG
>NW_013952405.1:79246-83515 GCF_001266775.1 Austrofundulus limnaeus | reverse complement strand
GTGTGTGTGTGTGTGTGTGTGTGTGTGTGTGTGTGTGTGTGTGCGCGTGCGTGCACGCATGCACTGTGTGTGTGTCTACATATTTTTCCAGCTTTCTCATGGATAAAACACTGGTAATAAACAGACATGTTTTAGTTTTTGACAGCCACTGGCTTCTTTTTACAGTGTTTTATTGAATTATAAGACAGTGAAGAAGTTCTTTAAACAGTTCTGTGTCAGTCTGTCTTACCTGGCTACAGATGAGTTCAGGTGTGTCTTTGTTAATGATCTCCAGCGCTCCTGCTGTCAAAAACATCCCAACAGCCAGAAAAGGTGCCCAGTCCAATGAAAGCCTCATTTTAAATGTTTGTTTTTTTAAGTTCAGTCCGCAGCACTCTGTTACTCCTCTGTTGAACCCGTCTCCTTCTCTTTTACCTGTTTTCCCTCGGAGCAGAGCAACAGCAGGCTGGCCCCGGAGGAAACACGACCATGGCGGCTCCTGTCAGAGCGCCACATGTGAACTGGTGCAGAGGACTCAACTCCACACCCTTTTCTGCCACATACTGGCGGGAGCCACTGTACAACCTGCTCAGGTGAGCGGGTGGAGACTTGTGGCTCGCTGAACAAGTTTCTGACGAAAAGGACCAGTTGCATTCATACCATACCTCAGCGTCAACAGTCAAGTTCAACAACATCTGTCATCAGGACTGGTGATATCTTATTTACCTTATGTATATAGAGTTTCTTGTTGAATGTAGAGCAGTACATGAACTCATAAGAAGACAACTGTTTCAGACCAACTGTTACTATGACATGTGAAATGAAACTGAAGACCACAAAGAATGCTCAACCACACAGAGAATCACTTTTGTCAAATGCCATTAGGCCATAAGCCATGTTCAAAAGCTAAACCCAGTCAGTAGATAGCCAGGTCTGGATTTCTCTACACTAATAACAGAATATTTAAAAACAAGTTTGGCATTTGTGAAACCTTTGACTGTTTTGTGAAACTTCAACAAAGGGTGATTACTCCACTTTTAATGAATCTGGACCACATTGGTGCAAAACTACAACATGTAGACTCTTCAAACAAGGTCTAGATTCTTCAGTCCAGGTTTGAAGAGTCTCTGTGTTATAGTTGTGGAGCTAGATCAGTTCCAATGTAGTCCAGATGCATAAAAAGTGGAGTAAACACACTTTATAGAAGTTTCACAGATCAGATAAAGGTTTCACAAATCCCAAAGTTGTTTTTAAATATTCTACTATACAGTATGTGCAGAAGGATCTAGACCTGATTTGAAGAGTCTACATGTTGTAGCTGGGTTTGCATCTGGACCAGGTCTAGTCTGGCCAGATGCATAACAATAGTGCAATGGCCTTTTTATTGAAGTTTCATAGATCAGATAAAGGTTTCACAAATCCCAAAGTTGTTTTTAAATATTCTACTATACAGTATGTGCAGAAGGATCTAGACCTGATTTGAAGAGTCTACATGTTGTAGCTGGGTTTGCATCTGGACCAGGTCTAATGTGGACCAGAAGGGTAAAAAGTGGAGTAATTGTTTCACAAATCCCAAACTTGTTTTTAAATATGCTGCCCTCAATGCAGAATACTCTAGTCCAGGGGTTCTCAAACCTTTTTGGTCTCGAGACCCCTTACAATGGCAAAAAACATTCCAGGGACCCCCTCATGAACCCCATGCTGTTTTAAAAGACAATTTATTGTCATTTCAACCCCTAAATGCCATGGGAATATATATTTTTATTTAGTTTATTATGTTGGTTTTAGTTCATTATTCTTCATGCATTTTTAAAAATAAAACCAAATAAACAATTTAGTGAAATTTTTGAGGACCCCCAAGATACCTCTTACAAACACCTGGGGGTCCTGGGCCCCCAGTTTGAGAACCTCTGCTCTAGTCAGTCAAACAAATTTCTGTCTTAACAGGATAAAACAAATTGTGGCGTTTTCAAAAAATTGAATTGTTAAAGCTAACTGATGCAGAAAACTAAATGCTACACAGCAAAACACTAGCTACAAGCTATAAGGAGAAGAAATGTTTACAAGGTAAAAGTAGTAAATCACTAGCTATGTGCTAAAGAGGGAGCAAAATGACAGCTAATCTAAAAGTAGCAAAACACTGGCTAAAAGCTAAAAGTAATAAAGGGCTACCTAAATGCAAAAAATATTCAGCTAAAGCTTTTAAGTAGCAAAAGACTAGCTGAAAGTATCCAAGCATCTGCTCAAACCTAAATTAGAAAAAAGTTAGCTAAAACTAAAAGGAGGAAAAAGGCTAGCTATAAACAGTAGTAAAGGTTCAGTAAAAAAAAATTGTAAAATGTTAAGATAAGATAAGATAAGATAAGATAAGATAAGATAAGATAAGATAAGATAAGATAAGATAAGATAAGATGAGATATAACTTTATTGATCCCACAGTGGGAAAATTTGCACAGTTAGTTAAAAACTAAATTTATCAGAATTTAGCTAAAAGATTAAAGTAGCAAAAGGCAAAAAAAAAAACTAACAGCATCAGATTGGCAGCTAATGTAGATGATAATGTGGCCCCTCAACGGGCATTTTTATCAGTTTTATCTCAAGCTTTTGATTGGTGTGTATTTTTATTTTCCTCTAGCTATTTAAGATTAGTTGAACCTTATAAACATAAAAACACGACACTGTTTTTGAGCAATTAGAAGTAAATATTGTATTCAAACTTAAAAGTAAAAAAAACTTCAAATCTATACCCTTTTTTTATCTAAATATAAATTTATGAAATAAGAAGCTTCAATAAGATGAGTAGTGACAGTACTTTACTTATTAAGTAATATAAACTGAACACATAAAAAAGTAATTATCTGACTATCTATGCAACATGTATGTACCAACAATAAAGATATCCTGAAACTCTGTTCTGGCTTTTGGTTTTGGTGGACCACCACAGGATTTTCAGTGCCACCTCAATAAAAACTGTCTGAAGGAGCCACTGCAACACTGACAGTTATGTTATAAAAATGTAATAAAACCACAGAGCCGGAAGCAAATGAGTAGCAGTTTATGGTTACCACCCCCTTCCTTTGACATGTGCAACAGCCTGTGGCTAAATTAAATCCTGTGGCTGCTGTTGTCAGGTATTTAGCAACTTGATGGGTAGGTGGGGTCTGCACATTATTTACACATACCTATTTACAACTTAGGGTCTGTAGCCTCAAGTTAGTGAATAAATTAGTGAGGTATGTAAATCCAGGGATTATAATACATTTCAGTGCCAAATTTATGTCATCAGATGTTATTAAAATGTTGAAACTTTGATGACTTGTTAATAGTCAAAATTTGATCACCCATTACAGAAATATTAAGCTTCGTTCAGTCTGACAGACTGTACCTGAATTTCCAAGTTTGACTGGAGTGCCTCCATTTATAATTTTCCTAACCCCAATCTCAAAATCCACAGCTGCCTCAGCACATGACAAGTGGTAACTGTAGTAACGACATGTTTATTTGCATTTCTGTCTTTATAAAACCATTCTGTCCAACTTCTGCTAGTAAATATGATGCTGCAGTTTTTATATGCAAACAAAGATTTAGTGGTTAGAACTGTTGTGTCACAGCAGCAAAGGCCTGGGTTTGAACCCCGGTTTGGGCCTCGTTCTTTACATATTCTCCGGTTTTCTCCTCGTACTCCAGTTTCCTCCCATGCTACAAAAAACATGCATGTTTAGGCTGCCCTAAAGCCCAAGCCACCCTTGAAAATTTGATTTGTGATCTCAGTGAGATAAAAAATATTTATTATTTGATTGTATTGCTATAATAATTATAATAGTTGACCAATTGAGACTATGTTAGGTCAGTGTAGGAAAAATACAGCAGGTAAAGTAAGTAMTGAACACGTCACCATTTTTCTCAGTAAATATATTACTAGAGGTGCTAATGACATGGAATTTTCACCAGATGTCAGTAACAACCCAAGTGATCCATACATACAAAGAAATCAAACCATAAATGTCCAGAAATGAAGTTATTTGTAATATTTTGGAATGGCACAGGGAAAAAGTATTGAACACGTCACCATTTTTCTCAGTAAATATATTACTAGAGGTGCTAATGACATGGAATTTTCACCAGATGTCAGTAACAACCCAAGTGATCCATACATACAAAGAAATCAAACCATAAATGCCCAGAAACTAAGTTATTTGTAATATTTTGGAATGGCACAGGGAAAAAGTATTGAACACGAAGAAAGGGAGGTGTAAAATGGCATGGAAAGTCACGACACCAGCTGAACTC
>NW_013952405.1:75861-78591 GCF_001266775.1 Austrofundulus limnaeus | reverse complement strand
GTAGTAGATAAATTTCAGTAAGTGTGTTCAAATCTTTTTCTCTGTGCCATTCCACATTATTACAAATATCTTCGTTTATGGTTTGATTTCTTTGTATGTATGGATCACTTGGGTTGTTACTGACATCTGGTGAAAATTTCATGTCATTAGCACCTCTAGTAATTTATTTACTGAGAAAAATGGTGACGTGTTCAATACTTTTTCCCTGTGCCATTCCAAAATATTACAAATAACTTAGTTTCTGGGCATTTATGGTTTGATTTCTTTGTATGTATGGATCACTTGGGTTGTTACTGACATCTGGTGAAAATTTCATGTCATTAGCACCTCTAGTAATATATTTACTGAGAAAAATGGTGACGTGTTCAATACTTATTTTACCTGCTGTACATGTCTGAGGCAAGACGGTCTGTTCCTCAGCTCATCAGTCTTGAGGCTTTTAAGAATAATCTCACTAAATAAAAGTTCATTAAAGACACATTATGGTGACAAAAGGGGATATCAGCAACATAAAAGGCAAATAAATATTGGACACATGCAAATATCATTTTATTAAAAACATTTATGTATTAAAATTTGTATTAAAAAGGATTTTTATGACCCTGCATTCACATTTTTATAATGCTGACAGTGCTTGGCAATAAAATGTCATTCAGAGCAGAGCAAATGTTTCCTCAGATCCTGACAAAATCCAAGCTAACAGTTAAAGGTTGCTTTGCATAAAGATTTCCGTTAAACCTGGATGGATCTCTTTAGTAAAAAAAATGGGACAGATGTGGGGGATGTACCACCTCAGTCACGTTCGTCTTGCTCTAATGCTCTAAGATTACTGAGGTAACGGTTAACTTGGAAATGTTGGAACAATACTGGCGTTATGTTTTTTGTCTTTGCAAAATGAGGCGTACTTTAAATCTTTACCTTCTATTTACAAACAGGAGGTAGTAAAATATTCTGTAAAAGGGGCTACAGACACATTGACCTAACTCGAGGTCATGTAACACAAAAATTTCTGGCGTGTTTTCGTGTGCTGGACTCTAACACGTGAAATCTTGTTTTGACTCATCTATGTTTAGGAAGTCCTATGCAAATAGTGCCTTTCTGTGGACAGCACTCACACAATTTGCCACCTGTGATGCTAACACTTTTTGAAAACATCAAATGAGCTGCATGAAGACAGTGAGGTAATAATTTGCAAGTAGATTTCCATAGTGGGTAGCATATTTACGCAGATTAGACAGGTGTTTGCTTTGGCTCCAGTCACGAAAGGCAGAATAATAGAAGCTTCTGTTTGAGGTTGAAAGCACATGAGCAGACTGTGTTTACCTGTCCTTGATATGCAAAAACAAGTGGGGGCAAGTAACGAATAGTTTTAGGCGGCGACGCGCACCCGCTCCCGAGTATCGAGGATCACATTTCCAACTGAACTGCTGGTGTGTGAAACAAGAGGAGAAAGCTTCCCCATTCTCCATGGTGACCTCTTACAGAAGCTCCCGCTCCTGTTCGCTTCTTGGCATTGTGAGCTGGCTCTGCACCCAGTCTGATGTCATTTCTGTTGATGATGGGTCACTCGTAGCCTCGTGGCGCTGGGCTTGATGTAGGACTGTCTGCAGCCTCTGAGCCAGCTGACGTGCCAGCCACACAGATTTGACTTTAGAGAGGAGTCTGTGCCCACAGCTCCTGCTAAACTCGCCGCCTTCTGCCCCTCCTCTCACCTCCGCCAGCTCCTGTATTAAATCACTAAAATCGCGGGGTAAACAGTAGCGAGGGACCTCTCTGAAGGCCTTTGGTATGTCCTTGCTGTGGCAAAGGCCTTGGAAGTAGACGATGGCGACGTCTTTACCTTTCCCCTCCTGCAGCGCTCTTTTCAAAGAGGCCAGAGCAGCCATGAACACCGGCTCTGTTACCGTCGACGGCCCCTTCTGCGAGCACCAGTCTTTATCCTCCAACAATTCGGTGAAACATTTTTTCTCTTTTTTCCATTTTCCAAACAGTTTCAAATCCTCTTCTCCAACGTTCTCGTGGCTCGCATTTGCTTCCTTTTTATCAGCGTTCGCCTTTTTCACCTTCCACCTCTCATAGCTCCTCTTGGCTTCGGGACTCCAAAAAATCAGCACTTTCCCCTGTGCTTTGCAGGTGGCTTCCCACTGCCCATACAGCCAGGGGATGGGCCCCAGATCTGCCACCCCAGCCCCGCTCCCAGTCCGCCTTTGGGAGTTCTGCTGCCACAGAGCTGCATGCACCGTGGCACCCAGCTTACCCTGAAGTATGGAGGCCAAAGCGCAAAGAGCGGAGATGTGTGTCGGCTGATCCGATGAGCACACCAGCAACAACGGCCTTCGAATCGTCAGTAAACCTGAGGACGTGGAAACAAATCCGATAGTGAAGGCATGCGTGCACTCGAAGACACAAATATTCAAAACAAATGAACCCATGAGGGCCTGTGTACTTGTTGGTCATTTGTTCTTCATTTTAAAAACAAATTGAAAAATGAATACTCCAAAAGTGGAAAATGGTCTGTCTTTTTATTTTTTGTAAAACCAAAGGTTTAGCACTGTTTTCAAGACAACTCAATGCTGTCCTATGGAACCTGCTGCAGCTTCAAGTTTTTCAATATGGACCTCTTGGAGAAAGACTAAAAGTGCTATAAAAAAAAACACACCAGAAGCTCAAGGAAAGTGTCCCATTTTTAATCATCAGTGAAATACAAACTATCAGTGGACACCTGTTGGG
>NW_013952405.1:65036-75806 GCF_001266775.1 Austrofundulus limnaeus | reverse complement strand
TTCTAGTAGTGTAAGAAATTTTTGATACACTGAAATATCTCAATATTTCGTTTCTCGATAATGTATCAATTCTCTAAAGCACTATCGATTTTTAATTAAGGCTCAAAATGTAAACTTCTTGTTCATTCTTGTGTTGTAATTTAGCCTCCAACAGTTAGTTGGCAGCAGTCAGTCAGCTATTTTACCCCTCCACTCCTAAAGAGCCAAAGAGTATTATGCTAGCCCAAACATTAGCGTTGTGAGTAAACATTAGCAGTAAGTATTGACGGCTGATCTGAGCGGGTTAGAACAGCACCCACTGCCTTCAAAGCTGAGGTAGAGTTGCCAGCTGTCCCTTTTTAGCTGGGATGTTCTATATTTTATATATGTTTTACAATAAATTAATATTATGAATCTAAAAGCTGCCACAAAAATTATCAATGGTACACTTGGCCTAACTATTGGAAACATGGATGAAATACAAAATATAAAACATAATGAGTTTTTTAAAGTATATGTTTTGGAGAAAAAGTGTGAATCATCTTGCTTATATTGTTGCAATATATCATGAAATACCGTATCATGACCCCTGTGTCATGATATGTATCGTCTCAACAAATTCTTGCCAATACAAAGCCCTAGTATTTTAAAGGGGCAATATCATGTAAAATCAACTTTTGAGTTTTGTATCATGTTATAATGTTATACTGTCATAAAAACATGCCCAAATCCTTGCTTTGACTCATTCATGCATGTTTGAGAAATCCTGCAGCGTTTTTTGGCAGCCATGCTGAGGAGCAAAACGACAGGTGGGGACCAGAAATGCCTTTTGGGACCAGAAACGCCCCTGGAGTGCATCTCCAAGCCGAGCGTCCTCATCAAGGAGCACACCTCCCCAACCCCCACCCCACACACCCCGCTCATGACTCCTGCAGACTCTCGGGTGGAACTGAAAGTGAAACTTAAACTATCAGCTGAGCTCCTAACTACTTCTCACTCAGTGAAGCTCTTTTCAGATTCAAAATACCTTAGAGGAAATATATTTTTAGATGCCAAGTAAACTGTATCATAGCACACGCGCGAACCCCCCCCACCCGAAATGGGCGGGACAGAAGTGGAAGGAATACCAAAGCGTTTCAAAGCGTTTAGAGGAGGAAGTGATTAAAAGTTTATTTTCTATTTAAAACACAAATCTAAACATAAACAGCATTTTAAAAACTAAAGGTGACAGACACTTTATTATGGTATAGTATTTAAATATATGCCTGAGAAACACATAATATTGCCCCTTTAATTAAATTCTATACCACCTTTAAATAAAGACAAAACTAGTTAGCTGGTGTTCGTTTATTGCGGCTGCCTGGTTAGCTTCTTCTAAATTAAAGCATTTTTATTCATAGCATTATCATACTGTTTATGGTGTAGCTAGATAAATACGTTTTTTTAAATAAATTAGGTAGACTAGCTATTTTTACCAAAAATAAAAAAATACAGTCCACAGTTAAAGAAATGCACAAGTAGTGAACTGACATTTATTTATTCACAGTCACCTGCCTCTTATTAGTTATTTAACTCGCTCCACTTGAATTGGTCTGAAAACAAATGTGTTAACTTATGGTTTGAGGAAAAATAAAAAGATAGACTCAAAAAGAAAAAAAATAGTATAGGTCCTCTGGACGGGTTCTTCTCTAATGAAACGTTTCGTCTCTCCTCCAAGAGACTTCTTCAGTCTGAGAGTTTCAGGCAAAATTCAGGCTTTTAAGCCCTGCCTCCATGTGGCTGATACTCACATCACCTGGCTATCGTTCACACCTAATTAACACCTATTGTTAACAGGGGTGGAGTGATACTGGCAATAGCAGCGCTGTAGGAGGGGGACAACTGAAAACGGAGGCCTCCACCTCTGTTTAATGATGGACGGTCTTTCTTCACAAAAATGGCTTCTTTTACTCCTCTCTCAAACCAACGTTCCTCTCTATCAAGAATGAGAACAGATTAGAATAGAGAGGAACGTTGGTTTGAGAGAGGAGTAAAAGAAGCCATTTTTGTGAAGAAAGACCATCCATCATTAAACAGAGGTGGAGGCCTCCGTTTTCAGTTGTCCCCCTCCTACAGTGCGGCTATTGCCAGTATCACTCCACTCCCTGTTAACAATAGGTGTTAATTAGGTGTGAACAATAGCCATGTGATGTGAGTATCAGCCACATGGAGGCAGGACTRAAAAGCCTGAATTTTGCCTGAAACTCTCAGACTGAAGATGTCTCTTGGAGGAGAGACGAAACGTTTCATTAGAGAAGAACCCGTCCAGAAGACCTATACTATTTTTTTCTGTTTGATTTATTACCTGGATTACTGAGATGCATCAGGACAAAAAGATGGGACTGTTTTCCTGTTTTTGGAGTATTCATTGAAAATAGAACAATCACCCATTTTTCGCTTATTGATATCTGTTTTAAAAATGAAAACTGGATTAACAAAAAGTACACGGACCCCGTGGGTCAAAGCTTTATGATGTTAGACAGCAGAACTAACCTGCAGTTCCACTCTTGGTGGTGCGGTGGAGGAAATGTCCGAAGAATGCAGCCAAGACTGCAAATATCAAAACCACTGCCACATATAGACCCCACCTGCTGTGTGTGTCTGGAGAGAAAAAACAAACTGCAATTTAATTTATTTTTAAGAATCTGGTTGTTGTAAAAAGCACATGGGTCGATGCACTTATTTAATTATGCTTAACGTCTTACAGTCCTGGCACAAAATCCGTCTTCCTTTAAGAGCGGGGCCTGACTGCCACACCTGCAGACACGTCAATTGAAATTGGAGAAAAAGTGGCGTGCAGAACCATAAAAACATGGTCAATCATGCAGAACCTGCAGTGTTTTCTCTACCTGTACACAAAGCTTCTCTGTGATGCCTTGAACAGGCACGTATATCCTCTTATCAGCTGTGTTTTCGGTCTGTAAAATGGGTAGGAAAAGTCACAAGCAATCCTAGGTTGGAATTTTAGGTTGTATTAAAAGGAAAAAAAGCAACCACAAAAACAAATACAGTATGATTGAAAACATTTAATGTAAACAACTGCCCCTTTAACTAATATTTGTTTAAAGACGGGCCTATTCAGAGGCTTCATAACAAATTCCTAATGTTTACTGAAGCTGCCTAAAAGGATTTTAAACCCGTCGCGCCCACATCATGACAGAACCTCCACCGTGTTCTACCATAGACAGGAGTTCTTTTCCCTGAGCTACATTAGGCCTTTATCATTTAGTTTTATCAACACACAGTTTAACCTTTTAGTTTGTTTTATTCATTCATCAACTTGTTTTTGTTGTAAACTGTTTACACTGTACAATTTCCTTGTTTAAAATTTGACTAATACAAAAATAGCTGGAGCCTGTCCAACTGGTTTATTTGCATGTGCTGCATTTTCATACAAACCATTGTTAGCGAGTGAATTTCTCCCCTAGGCGTGCAATCCCTCTCTGTAAGGACACAAAGTTGGGCTGAGAAGTTTGCTGGCACAGTGGAGGTAAGAAGCACCACAATGCTCTGTCTTCCTGCTTCAGTAGAAGTTCTCCAAAATGGTTTTTCTGTAAGAGCATCAAAAAAGTAAATTAGATTAAAAAAATAATAATAAAGTCAAACAGCGAAAACATTCAGATTTTTGTGTAAACAGAATGAAATTCTCACCGTCTCCGAAAAGGCAAGTAATGTTGAGGCTCCCTTGTAGAGAAGACTGTAATAAAGTAATGAGGTAAATAATTCAAATAAAAAAAGGCAAAATGAGATCATTTCTGTACTCACACATCCAAATGACTCTCACCTGCACACACATCTGAGGATGTTTGTCCACGTTCTGCGTGTTGAATTCCTGCTCAGCAGAACAGTTCATTACATCAGAACAATTCAAATAAATAGTTAAAATCCTCAGCACCGCTGCTGAATTTACCAGGATGCCTCCTTCTTTTTTCTCCAGCGTGGAGTTGAGCACGGGGATGCAGAGATGCTCGTGTTGCTTCCAGCAGAGGGAGGCAGAGATGTTCAGACCGCGGGCAGGACACCTGAAGCTAAACTCGATGTGCGACTTGTACAGCTTCCCATCAGACGTCTTCCAAACATCTGTGACATCTGCCAGACGATTTATGACAGGTGTTAAAAGCGCTGTAAAATGTTTCTATACAAACATAAAAACGTATTGCTTTTTAATGCAAACTCTATTTCCAAAAAAAGCTGGGATGTTTACAAAACTGTAACAAGTAAAACCTTAAAGTGTATTTTTATTCCATTTTAACCTTCCCGTTTACCCACACCCCTTATATTGTGTGTCCATGTTGGCCAAATGCAAGAAAACAGTTGCTTGCATGTAGCTGTCACTGTCTGATTCGCTTGTAAATTGCAAAGAATGAGGCATTCCTTACGGCCTGATCTAATAAGATCCCCCAACGAGCACTAAATTGCTGCGCAAACTAAAATATTGCATGTGCTGTTAATGGGCATGCCGCAGGTGATCTACTAAGATAGCTGTGCAATCGTTACAGGTGCTAGAGTGATGCAGACCGCCCTTTTGAAATGGGGATTTTACTTGTGTTACTGGCTGTCACCATGGAGAATATGGGAGCGCACCAGAAAAACTACTCTGAAAGACACCGGCACCAACTGCAGTGGTGCAATGGAATGATCCAGATGCAAAAATAAATAAGAAAATCAGTGTTGAAAGGAGTTTTGCCGTAGGAGATGAGGCATGGCTTCTATTTGTGACTGGCTCTAAATCAGCCAGTTATCACCTGCCTGGCAAACGTGCTAAATATAGATGCAAAAACAGCAACCACAACCACTTTCAGAAATCACATCGCCGATGCTAAATGATTACACCTACATAACCTCCTCCCAATATTTTGCACGTAATCGCCATATATTCTGCTTATTCATGAAGGCAAACATGCTAAATGAACTCTCGATGAACACAGTTAGTATATCGGCCATGGTGAGAGGATGTAGGGGTGCAGATAATAGCAGATGCAGCAACAGAGAAGTAGGGAGGATGAGGATGAGGTGATATTATTTCCTTACAGCCAGTCGGTTCTGGGACTTAAATAAATTTGAAGCAATGTTTTTAAAAAAAATCTGAAGGTTTGCCATATACGCATGTATACATGCAAAATGGGGGAAAATCTGTGTAATCTACTAACAATCCTTACAACTTGACATGTATGCAAATGCCTTTGTCAGGATGCTTTTTGTGGACTTCAGCAGTGCCTAAAACTGGTCCGTAAACTCCCTACCTTCAGACTCCACCTCACTTTGTTCGTGGTTTATGGACTTCCTGACCAAAAGACCTCAGAAAGTCAGCATGGGATACCCGACATCTGACACCATAAATCAAGCCCACCACAGGGCTATTGTATGTGCTCAGTCCTGCTCTTCTCACCCTCCTCACCCAGGACTGTCTCCATCAACACTATGGTGAAGTTTGCAGATGACACTACAGAAGGCCTCATTGATGAGACCTGTCACAGGCTGGAGGGGTCAACATCTTGTAAAGTGACATCCAGACAACCACCTGGTCCTCGACATCACCAAAACCAATGAGGCCATCATAGATTTCAGAAGAACCAGGAGAAACAAACCCTCACCTCTCTACATGTGGAGGTGGAGAGTGTGAGCTTTGAAGCAGGCTGGTTTTGCTCAACAGATGTTTAAAAACATTTACAGGAGCAACCACAGAGAGAATCCTCTGCCAAGACACAGCAGCTGCACGACAGAGGACAGGAAACATCTGTCACAGGTGCTAAAAACTGTGCAGATTGTGGAAGCTGAGCTCCCAGACTTGGACTCTGTGCATCAAAAGCGGTCTAAAACGGTCCAACAGAGGGATAGTTGTAACGCAGCCACACAGAACAGTTTCCACTACCTTCTCTTGTGGCACGTCAGAGTATTTTTAAGACGATATGTGCCTATTCATGTCGTCATGTTATGGCTGACTTTAAAACCATGGTATTATTAAGTAAATAACAAGCGATTAAGTCTAATTTTAACTATTCTAAAGTTTCTAAAATATTGTATAGTCAAAAAGTGCCTTTTTTACAGATCCCGTAGTGAACAGTCAATGAAGTAAAAGACTGATTCTCTTCTTTTTTTATCTCGTTTTGCTAGAAAGCTTGAGAAACACAAAAATATGTCAGATTTACAGCATGTGTTGTTTTTTGATTTAACATTCAAGCCACGGCAGTTTCCTGTAACGCATTAAAAACCTGCTTCACCACAGAACTAAACACTTACACCACTGTTTCCTTCACTGTAAAGTTCCTGTTTTTCTGCTGAATCCTGACAACTTAAGGTATAAGTTACAAGCTCGAGTTTTTTTCACTGACATAAATTATCTGTCACACCCACCTGGGATGGCTTCATTTTGAAACGGGCACTTTTTATATCTTTTTGCATCTCGGTAGGTGTAATACACCTGTTCATGAAGACAAGACAAACCACAAACATTAAAAACAGGCATTTCATTCAAAAATAAAAATCTCCTTTTTCTAAACTTGGGGCTCACCTCTATACAGGTACAAGGAAGGATGTGAGGCATGTTCAGGACAGCTGACTTGATCTAATTCAACAAACACAAATGTTACACAAGACCTTGAAACTCCAATCCCCACAAATGTGTAAATGATCGAGGTTTAAATGTTTACTACCGATAACAGGCGCGGCCCCGACCCTTGACACAATATACGAGTTTGTTCCTCACAGATTCTGACATGGACTTCTTTGTCAGAATCAAAAGAGATGGAGACCGTTTTAGACGACATGTTCACGGAAAAGCTGAACTCGAGCGGAGGGTCTAAAATTACAAACGCACACAAAACATGTGTTTCATTAATGAAATATAAGCACATTCACAAGTCATAAAATTACAATAATTGCAGCTCTCAGATAAAAACTGTGTTGTAGTTTTATTTTGAGACAGGAATCTTCTCAAGCAGATTACTTTTCAGCTACAATTGTAACAAAAATAAATAAATAAATGTTTAATTGTTCCTGTGAGCATAAAAATGGATGTGAAACAGGAAAGTGGTTTTAATAGGAATCAGTCTGATTATGATTATGACAGGTTAGGCGTCTACCTTCAGATTTGTGTATGTTTTATTCCAAGGAAGTGTCCCAACATTCACTTGGGACACTTAAAATGCACTTTTACGCTTTTTAGTTCCTCATCCATAACAAGATTGTTATACCTGAGTCTCATATCCTGTTTGTGCCATACAAGGAGCTCTTATAAAATTAAAGTAAACGAAAAGACAAAAAAAGGAGAAGGAAAAAGATGACAGCGCAGAGAATTAAAATACTTCACCTGCTACTGTATAAGACATGCTGCATTTTGTGTCGTACGACACAGAAACAGTCGTTTTAGCTTCAGCCTCGATACAATTATATTTCACCTTTCACAACAGAATAAAAAAAACACGTTACTGTCATATTTACATGATGTCATTCTCTGTAGCTTTAGGGCTCATTAAAAACTTTTATCATCTTACTAAGGCATATGGATGCTTGGAAAGTCCCTGACATCTGGCTTTGTCTTGATTGTAAATCTGTAAAACAGAAAATAGAATATGATTATATGAACTGCAAACTCATGATTACATTTTAAACATGATCAGAGATGGTAGAGAAGGGACCTGTGTTTGGTTTGAATGTCCTCTCTGGATAGGTCTGAAGATCATCTCATTTGAGAGGAATCCCACTTCAACCTTCCGGGACTTTTTTGAAGGGAAGTCTGGAAGGAAGAGACTTTGTCAGAAACATCAGCTGCTTCAAAGATGACGAAATATGTGAACACAATAATAATAAATTTGAGGTTAAAGTTGGGTAACGTACCTCCAGCTTTCATCCAGACACTAACACTGATGCACTGAGAGTATCCTTCCTTGGTGTGTCGAGTTTGGACAGGGGTCATTTTTATGGGACACTGATCCTCAGTAAAACCTGTCCCCACAGAGAAGAGCATTAGGGTCTAAACATGAGCTGATGAAGCAGCGCTTTTAATCAGAGAAAAGTTATAGAAATGGTAAAACTCACCAGTTGAATTCACCATCTAAAACAATAAAGGGAAAACAGACAACACAAGTTAAAGGAATAACATAAATAAAATAAAGGAAGTGTGTTCCAATGAAGTTATCAGTAGAGGAGGAAACAAATATTTGACTTCCTGATCAGTTTGTAACTTTACTCACAAATAAATGTTTTATGGTATTTCAGTTTGAATTGAAGGAGAAACATATTGCCTCAAAGTTCAGAAAGAAAAAAAAAAGACAGTGACGTTACAAGTTAATTTCCACGACATTGGTTGAAATGGGAAATTTGATGTCCAAGCACAACGAGACCTAGTAGAGAAATCTTCGTAGGTAAGACAGTTCTTGTAGTCAGTCAGCTTTTTTGCATGCAGCTCAGGAGGGATATTGGTGCACTCTGATTTACAGAAATGCACGATTTGTTGCCTGTCACCTGGTGACTCAAAGCTACAGCTCTCAATGCATATTTTCTACAGGACTGGGGTCTGGAGCCTAGGCTGTGTCATGACCTTTAAACTCCATTGTGTTGTGCAGCGGTGTCAAGTAGTGAAGAGAAACTACTTTATTACTTAAATAGAATTTTTAATTACTTATGTTTTACTGGAGTAATTATTATTCAGACAAAGTTTTACTTTTATTTCTTCTTTTTTTTTGCAATTATCTATACTTTCTACTCTCTCACTTTGACTTGTTGTCATTTCTTGCCATTGCTCAGAAAAATACCTATATCCTCCCTTATGGTGCCTCCTGGATAGAGTGAATTTAATTTTGGTTGGATGAAAAATATAAATATATACCATTCTGACACCCTATTAGTTTGTGTATGATCCATCACACCTATGACACAAATCTTGTCTCACTCCAGCAGAACACAGCAGACATTTGTAGCCTAGATCAGTGGCTCCCAAACTTTTCAGCTTTTGACCCACAAAATAAACACGAGCATAGTAACATTGTTTATTACATTATTTTTGTCCATTTTAAAGTACACTAATCTTACTATTTTGTAACAAAGGCAAAAAATGTTGTCATTTTTTAGTGCGATTATTTCAGAAAATATTTTCAGGACCCCACTGTGGGTCCCAACCCCAACTTTGGGAACCACTGGCCTAGATAATTGTGGCAGATACTGTATATAATGTATGTATTTGCAGCTTAAACAGCCTAGTGCAGTGGTTCCCAAAGTTGGGGTCGGGACCCAAAGTGGGGTCCTGAAACATAAAAGTGGGGTCCTGTTACACTAAAAAAATGAAAACTAACAAACTTTCTATGACTTTGTTGTTACATAAGAGTAAGGTTAGTGTATTTACATTGGACAAAAARAGCTTAATGAATATTGTTACTATGTCCTTGTCTATCTGATGTGAAAACAGTGTTTATTAACCAACAYCAGCTGGGGTCTCAGGTCTCTGCTGCTGGTATTTTGTGGGTCAAAAGCTGAAAAGTTTGGGAACCACTGGCCTAGTGTATCCTACATTTTTCAACATTAACATTTTAATATAACATTATAGTCATTGTCTTTAGAAACGTGTTTTTTTTGGGAGAGGTGGGTTTGTGCACTAGACCTGTGGCACAGAATGATCTTTTATCTTTAATGGCTTTTTTCCTTACATTTATTTTGCTTTTAAACTTTAAGTAGTTTACTTGAGTAAAAAGCTTGAGCTGATACTTCTACTTCTAAAAACATATTTTTAAACCCTTGTATCTGTACTTCTAGTTAAGCAATAAATGTGAATACTTTTGACACCTCTGGGGTTTGAGTCATTGTCATGTTGGAAGAACCATTAGTGTTTAGTCTGAGAAAACACATCCCTGCATTGGACCCTTAATGCAGTAAAGTCATTCTGCACCATTGGAAAATATAATTATTTAAAAAAAACTGCCCCAGAGTATGTTTCCAGTCTGGAGGTCGACTTACTGTCAAACTTGTGACACTGAAGAATATACATTACCTTAAATAAAATAAAAACACATTCCACTTATATCAACATTTTACATTGACTGTTTGTTTTTCCTCCAATATGACAAGTGTGGTAAAGTTGTTATTAATAATTAATTTTAAAAGTGTTTTTTTTTTAAATTCTCCAGAAGCCCCCTCTGATTAGTGTTTCAGGACCCACCTCAGGGTCCCCGACCCTCCAATTGAGAAACCCCTGTGTGACTCACCTCGCACGTGGCTTGATTGCTGTCCACCAGCAGCGGACACAGAGCGGCAGAGAAGAGCAACAAAACGGGGACCAAACGTTTCTTCATCTTCTTAAAGCCCTGAAGCAGACGGAGGATCGTGTCAAAGTTCTTCTTCTTCCATCGTCCAACAGGCTGGTTCCGCTCGGTTTCTAATGACCCGGTTCGTCATCTCGGGTCTCCGGCATGCCGCCCCCGTCGCTTCACCTACCCGTCGTCTCTCACAGGTGACGGACTAAGTTACTAAAAGCGACTTGAATTTCCCCTGGGGTTTTTTTTTTTTCTTCGTTTTTAAGAACGTCAGCTCCGCCTCATAAAGTCTCCGACCAGAAAGGACTAAATCTATAATCTGGGACTTGAAGTTGGGAGGGTCTAAAGCAGGGGTGGGCAATCCTGGTCCTCGAGGGTCGCAGCCCTGCATGTTTTATTTTTTTCTCTGCTCAAACACACCTGATTTGAATGAATGGGTGATTATCAGGCTTCTGCAGTACGGAGAACCGAAACTGACGATTAAAAATAAAAGCGGAAATATATAAAT
>NW_013952405.1:48194-61651 GCF_001266775.1 Austrofundulus limnaeus | reverse complement strand
GTGTGTGTGTGTGTGTGTGTGTGTGTGTGTGTGTGTGTGTGTATTCTTACCCTCACCCTATGATCACCAGCTCTTATAGTGACCAAAGAATGGGATTTTGGTTGTAGGTGGTCCAAAAACCTTTTCTCTAGGGTAGCTGGACTCAGAGTAGAGCTGCTGCTCGTCCACATCAAGAGGAGCCGGCATCTAGTGAGAAATGCCTCCATAGGAAGATATATGGGCTTGTCTAGACCCCAGGGAGGATACAGGAGATGTCTCTAGACCGGGAACACCTTGGAATCCTCTCAGGTTGCTTTAAGAACCTCCTTCCGCTTCTGTTTTGCCCATTTCGGTACGGGGGGAGGGTCGCGCTCTCGGGGGGGAGGGGCTACCATGATGCAGTTTACTTGGCATCTGAAAATACATTTCCTCAAAGGTATTTTTTTAATCTGAAAAGAGCTTCACTGAGTGAGAACTAATGTTGAGAGCTCAACAGACAGTTAGGTTTCACTTTCACTTTGACCCGAGAGCCTGCAGTCATGGGCGGGGTGCGTGGGGTGGGTGCACTCTGCCATGAGGAAGTTCGGCTTAAAGACACGTCCCAGGGGCGTTTCTGGTCCCCACCTGTCGTTTTGCTCCTCAGCATGGCTTCCTAAAAAACGCTGCAGGATTTCTCAAACATGCATGAATGAGTCAGAGCAAGGCTTTGGGCATGTTTTTTTTATGAGAATATAACATTAAAACATGATATAAAACTCAAAAAAAGTTGATTTTACACGATATTGCCCCTTTAAAATCCATCTAGTGGTTCATGAGATAGTTTGACACTACAAACCACACACAAAGACAAGACTTCTGTCGTTGTATCAGGTTAGGTTTTTATTCATGAGTGACAATATTTTATTTTTTTATCACGATAAGGTTTTTTTTTTCTGGTGAGGATCATTTAAAATTATAAAACGCTAAACTAAAATGATCAATTCAGTCGAGTTTGCTTGTCTGAGATCCGAATGATCAACATTAGCAGTCAGGCTTTGCTCACTGGATGTTAGTAAACTCAGATTACCTAATTATGCCAATATCTAAAAATAAATACAAGGTTTCTTCTGAAAGCCCACAGATAGTGATGATAAAGGTCAAATGCTCTGTTCTTGTTTTCTTGTGAAAGCCTGAAATTGAAGGCGGATGTTATTGAAGATACTGATACAGTGTACAGATAGTAATAAAAACTGTTTTAAGGAAACTACCTCCTTGCATAAAAAATAAAACCTAAAGATATGGCGATTCAATCTTCAATAATTTGACTTGTAGGTCATTTGCTTAACTAAAAAACAAAATTCACAGCTAAAACGCCTTATATCCTTGTGTGTTGCAGTCAACAGTTTGAGCTGTAGTTTAAAACAGGACGTGGCGGGAAGATAAAAAAAACCATATCGGGTGTCTTCAGTGCAGCTCAGTCACCCTGTGCGTTCAGCAGAAACCACACAAACGTTATCAGTTGTTTCCACACGCCGTCTGCGTGTCGCAAAGAGAAATGAAATGGCTTTGCTTATATGGGGAGGAGGGGAATCTCAGTAGCAGATCTAAAGACAGATTGTGGCGTGTGGGAGCACCTGCTGGGTGGGGGATATTTAACGTTTTGCGGAAAACGAGATAAAAATAAAGTCTTGATTTAGGGTATGGTGCATTTACATGACAGATGCTTGTCATGACAACCGCTATGTAAATATGAAGTCACCCCACAGATAAAAGTTTGTTTCTTTATGTACAATTATGAACCTGACCGTGGACATATAGCTAACCCATTTGTTTGAGGCAGAGAACGGTATAATTGCCAATTAAAGGACTTCCTAGAAGCAGTACATGTCTGGCATATGAGGGTGGACCTAAATGACTCTGATTTGAACATCACCAAAATCGGACTCAGACCAATTAATGCATTGTTTTAGTGGTTATGCTAGAGTTAATGGTGCTCTGGGAGGGGATGATGGACGAGGATAACAAAAAAGAGGGGAAAACACACAAAGCTGTTGGAAGAGGTGGTGATGGAAGTGGGGAGCAGGGGCTTTGCAGGAAGTACTCTACGCAGGGCCTACAGCCTCCTGGGCATTACAGGACGAATATAAAAGATCAACAGAGCAACAAGCTGCAGAGTAGGACTCAAAGATGGTTGTGAATCATGAGGGACAGTCAGCTTCTGGGAATTAATCACCCCTGGTGGGGCCATCCCTTTGTTCCCCAGTAACTACGGTATGTTTCCCAGCACCTCCTAGGCCAGTGGTTCCCAACCTTTTAAGACTTGTGTACCCACTGAGCCGTCTTGTCATACCCCTAGTACCCCCTCTGTCAAACATAATGATGATTCTCCAAAACTATAATGTACAACAGCTGATTATTAAAATAAATTTATTTTACACCCTAGGACATTTAGTTCTCAGGCATTTTATTCTTTTCAAAGAAAGATAGAAGATTAAAACATTGCCTTGAAAGTGAATAAGTAATTAAATAAATAAACCAGGTAGCGGCAGGTGCAGGATGCAGCAGCATCCAAAAATACATCAGAAACTCGCCTAAATGAGCAAATTCCATGAGATTATGCATTTTATACTGTTTTCCATTTCGTGTCAAATCCATGATTTCCGCATTGCAGAAATCATAGGTCCCTACATACTGTATCTCAGTTCTATTTTTATTTATCTTTTATACACCTGGGAAATTTTTCCACGTACACCCCTGTAATAGGCTCACATACCCCAGGGGTACACGTACCCCTGGTTGGGAATCACTGCCCTAGGCTAACAATAAAAGTTGTGAAAGATGCTTGGCTCTTCCTTCAAATGTCTTTTTAAAAATGTTGTATTATTCTGCATTGTACTGGGGAACAGGTTCTGGGAAACAGTACCCATGTTCCTTGGTAACTATAAGTCTCCCAGTGCTATGCCTGTACTCAGCAAATTTTTCATTCACTATTAACCCCAGGAGAACATAGGAACTGGGAAAACATATTTACAGGGAACCATAGGTTCCAGGGTTACTTATGTACCAGCGAACGAAGATACCAGGGAATATAGGTAACAGAAAGCAATGGTACCAGGAAACATCGTACCCAAAAGCATAGGTACCCGAGGAACACAGATACCTGAAAAATATGGGTACTGGA
Organism: Austrofundulus limnaeus; assembly: GCF_001266775.1. Classification (NCBI taxonomy): domain Eukaryota; kingdom Metazoa; phylum Chordata; class Actinopteri; order Cyprinodontiformes; family Rivulidae; genus Austrofundulus; species Austrofundulus limnaeus. The sequence goes on along the minus strand of NW_013952405.1, from coordinate 58,512 downwards.
AAACATAGGTACCCAAAAACATAGGTGCTGGGTAACATAGGTACCTGAGATCATATGTAGCTACTGGGAAAACAAGTATTGGGAAGCATAAGTACCAGGAAACATGAATAACCGAAATCATATGTACTGGGAGTATTGGGGAACATTGGGACCAGAAATCATAGGTACTGGGAAACATAAGTACCAGGAAACATACAGTATATACTAGAGAACATACAGTATATACCAGGGAATGTAGGCACATTGGTACTGGTGACCATAAGAACCAGAAACATATGCTGCTCTCCTGGTTGGGTCACCTGGAAGAGGGGGTCTGATGTTGAAAGACCTGAACCCCCCCCCCCCCCCCATGACACCAAGTACTACCTCTAATGATGGGTACATGTGCATAAATAAAAATTTGCAACAACTAAAATCACAGAATGCTTGAGTCCAGTGCAACACATTCCGTTTAAAAAAAAAAAATCCAAAGTGAGCGACTCGCTGTCAATTTTTCGGTGCCACATTCCAACACATTCACTTTTTGCATAATGCGTATCTGCCTCTCCCTAAACAGGGCAGTGGCACATGTACAGTGAACCGTATATCTTTTGTTGAAGCTGTTAGACGAGTAGCGCCAGAAGGCAGCTAGTCTCTGCTTTGCATAAATATTAAATAAATGACTGTATCTTTCTTGTTTTCCCACAAAGATTATAAAACTCTTAGTTGTCCTCTAAAGAGACAAAGCTATAAACAACATAGTACGAGTTTGTTTGAAGCTGTTAATGCATAAAATGAAGGCATGCATGTTAAGGATTGTATTACTTATCTCCCAGAGTCTCACATTTCATGCCTTGTACTTGACCCTAAAAAAAATGAACCAGGAAAGTGAACTTTTACAAAATGAAGTTCAACACTGTCTAGATTGTCTAAAATTTGTCTAAAAACTTGACTGGTCATGTCTTGTGTTGGTAATGCACATTTGAAAAAAGCAAAACAGACCTAATGACTCATTCCTCCATGTAAAAAGGTAATGAAATGGGATGATGTCAGAGTTTTCTCTAGAAAACACACAGACAAAAAATAAATAAATAAAAAAGTCACGCAACAGTTTCCAGTATGAAAGCAGGAAACTCAAATTTAGACAGAAAACGACCAAAGTACAACCCTCATACTTCTTTTTCTTTTCTTTTTTTTTATTAAAATTGTATTTTTTTATGCAATCTGTGTATACAAAAGATCTACAGCCGTCACTGAGACTAAAACAGACAATGAGAATATCGTGTTTCTTCTCAGTCCTCATTATTGATTGACCACTGGTCAGAGTGACAGGTACATTTGATAACAAAATCGTTAAAAAAAGAAAACTACACGGCACATATCTTGTGCACCTGGAGTGATCTGAAGTATTCCATGATGAAATGCTGTTAACAAAAAGGAATAAATTACAGTAACATAATTTGCTCATGTTGCCTCTTTCTGCTTCTTCAACAAACAACAGTTTTTTCTTCTTATCTTCTTTCCTTGGAGTGGTAAATGATTGATGGAAATACGTTCTGGTGGCTCTGCAGCCTTGCCCCACATTGGGTGTGCAGTTACTGTACACGTAACACATGCATTTCTCAGCTGAGATGGAAGATAACAGTGTGGTTGTACGTGTGAGAAAAAAAAGATGTGGTTAGGAAGACTTTGCGTCTCCTTATACTGATCAAACTTTTTAACTTTGTAAACTTATTTAGTTTTAAACATAATAGACCACATAAAATATTTTTGATTTATGATTCGGAACATAATTTTCCGCCATCGTTAGTAATAATTTTTCTCTTCAATTCTCTTAAATACATTATTTTTTTACATGTCAAATTAAATATAGCTTAGTGCGCATGAAGGTGTGTGTCGTGGGACCAAAGTGGCAGGACGTCCCTACACACTTTTTGCTTTATGCACCGTTGTATTGCCGTTTACGATGTGGAGCTGGGCTCTATGCGGTTGTGTCCATTTGACAACTTTTGCGAGGCCCCGGCACGTATTCTTGTTGCCTGTACTCAGTCACTGTCGCTGGTTTCGCTGCTCGGGTCCCCCTGGACTTTGCTGCGATGCTGCATGGCACGGTGGTAGGCCACGGACACGGATTTACGAATGTTGGACTTCCTGCCCTCCAGCATCTTCTCCTTGTCCAGCTCCTGGTCCACGCCGAGCGGCACCAGCTTAGAGCGGGGCAGCCACTGCCTGCATGAACACAAACACACACACACACATCAGCTGTTATTACACATTTTACATTACCTGGAAACGCAGCTGAGGAAATAAGACACCCAGAATTAGAAGGTGCGTGATTCAATAACCTGTTTAAGCCTTATGTGAAAACAAGGAGATTCATTGTTAAGGACACCACCTTGACTTCCTGGCTCATAACAAGGTGTGACCTGAAAGCTGTCAAACTTTTGATGATCTACGGTATAAAAAGAAAAAAAAAAACATAATACCAAGAATGATTAAAAAAAAGCTGCTGTCATCTTATTTGTCACATTTGTTTTTTTACTTCTTCAGTTAATTACATGCAAAGTACACAATGACCTAAAACACCTTGTGTTTTTCCCCCCACTCTTCAGTTCTCAAAAACCACGTTTGGCCTATTTCTTCTGAACTGTCTGTCATCTCGTGCTTCTGTGCAAATGCTGCAGTCCGCTTTAAAGTTCCGCTGCAAATGTGTTATACGTGGCTGCATCCACTCAGATAAAAAAAAAGCACAGTTTGCTTGCATATTTGAATTTTCTGCACATATAGCTTTATAGCGTCAGAGGAAAAGTGTTAGATATCAGCAAGAATTAACAACAATAATCTTTAACCCTTTCAACCACGGGATGTGATATTTGCACATGCTGCATCGGGTCTTAATGATTTAAAGAAGTGATTTAAAAAACATCTCAAAGCACTGACCAAGTTCTCTTGTTGTCAAAGAAGAGGACGAGGAACAGGTGCTCCCTGGCCTCCTGGGTCATTTGCTCTCCAAGTTTCAGCACATCCAAGGGAGGAACCGGGATGGGGACGCCGCGGTGGAACACCCCCTCCCTGGGCATCTTTGGGTCAATGATCTGCAGACGAGCAGCGGCAGGAGGATTAGACTCACCAAAAACCCAAAGCTCAGGCTCACATGACTGCGTTTTGAACATTTAGCACACAGAGCACGTGCGTCTCACCAGGGCAGGGTACGAAGGGTAACCTCTGCACTTGGCCCACACCAGGTCCAGAGCCTCCAGGGAGGAATAATCGTCTGATGTCATCCAGCATCCCGACCTGTCCCGGCCACGCACCACTGACAGCAGGGAAGACAAGTCAGCTGCAGCAGCAATTTCAGCTTTTTAAGACATTTCGCCTTTTCGGACAGTTTGGTTCTCATTGAAAATGAATGGCGCTGTCTTCAGAATCCTTACAATCCTTCAAAAAATGTTCAGAAATCTTTACTGCACTTTTTATCCAGATTGAGCTTTTTAAATGTGCTCATTTCAACTTTCTTCTGCCTTTTTTTAAGCTGTTTTCAGCATTTTCTGCTGTTTTAACTCCTTTCAACTTCTCTGATGCTTTTTTTTACTTGTTAATTTCAGCTTTTTATGCTCCTTTCAGTTTCATTGTGCTGTTTTCAGTTTTTTCTGCCTTTTCAGCTATTCTTTAGCTGTTTTTGAGCTTTATTCAGCTAAATTTACATGGACATTTCAGCTTTTTGCAGCTTCATTCAGCAACTGCTCCTTCAGTTTCTTTCTGTCAATTACAGCATTTTAAGCTACTTTTAGGTTTTTCAGCTAAATACACTTTTTACAATATTTTCTGCTTCTTATTGCTTAATTCAGCAAACGTGCTCTTTCAATGATACCCGTATTAATTTCAAAGCCACAAAATATAAAGTAAATGTCACACAGTCATTTTAATGCTTGTTTAACCTTCTTTTGTCTAAATTTTAGCTTTATTTTTTATATTTTTGGTAGTTTCAACTTTTTCTGCTCTTTAAGCTTCTTTTTTAAAACAAACATTTACTATTTTCTGCTCATTTTTGTTACATTTCTGCTTTCTTCAGTTTTTTGACACATTTTTGCTATCTTTCAACTGATTTTCCTACTTTTAGCAAAAGTCAGCTGCTTAAATTTAACTCACGTTTACAGTTTTGCTACTACACCTTTTCAGCTTCTTCAGCAGCTTTCTGCAAAACTGTCAGCATTAAGCATTCACACTGCATTTTCCACGGGCAAGGCAAATTCTCTAATTATGTTAGGAAGTGTCAAAAAAAACAGCTCAGAACCTCAGAAGAGCCGTCACACCTCAGTCCAACAAAGACGTCTTACTTTCTTTTTCTTATTCTTTCTGTTTTAAATGCTAAAATTTTCAGGTTAAGTTTTAAAGTTTTTTAAAACACCCAGAGAAATGACTGATTTAGATGTGATTTAGATTTTATGTCCTCCATATCCTGTCTGACATATTATGGAAAAAAATTAATAAATAAAAACAAAGTTGGGTTTCACAAGCTCTGGTCGAAAGGTGAAGTTTGTGCAGAAGAGGCTGTTATATTTTGTTGAATTTCCATATTGCTTTCTTTAAAACTTATGTTTTAACAGAAAATTACGCTCACTGAGCAACAAAGTTTTTTCCACACGAAAAAAAAAAAGGGCAAGAAGGAATCTAAGCACAAAACAACTATTAAAGTAAGTTGATTCATTTTGCTCCAGGCGATTTGGAAGACAAACAAAGGATTCTGAGCATGAAGACGGCACCAAAATCCACACATGATAACACGTCTCTGCACAAACAGAAAGACGAGTCGCACCGTGACGCTTTCAGAGTGTGAGAATGTGCTTACAGTGTGAAACACTCCGCGATCCTCCGACAGAGTAGGAGTCATTTTCTGTGCCTGACGTTTCCTCGCTGCTGTCTTCATGGAAGGTGGAGCGAGAGAACGAAGCCTTTCCTCTGCCCTGCTTGGAAGGCGTTGTGCTGAGAAAGAGAAAAAAAAAACTTAAAATAAGAACATGAGAACGTAGTAAAAACAAATAAGCCATTCTGTTTGTTTTAAATTATGAGACTCAATTAGAGCCCAGCATTTGAAGGCAAAATCTCAGCAGATTTAATTTGAGGTCAAACAATGAAATGGGACGATTTTTTGCCATATTTTGAAATTTCTACATTGTGTATGTCTGATGTTTTTAAACCAATTAAACAACGGGCTGTGGGCAGCTAGTGTTTTACCTAAAGCTACACCCTTTTAGGTAGCTTTCAAGTAAAGTACTGTTGTTGGCAACACTGGACAATAAGAGAGGCTGAGTGGAATAAAGAATATTGTTAGTTTAAAAGGAAAAAATACTTTTGTCTTTCAGAGCCTTGCACATTTAATTAGTTAAATGAGAAATATTACTTTTGTGGAGAGAAAAAAATTATAGATTTATGCTTGAAACAACATTCAATTGGAGTTTTTACTAAACTGTAGCACAGGTAGGAATGTGTACGGATCTGAGTGAGAGGAGAACTGGTTTTGATGTGCTTCACATGGCAGTGTCTACTCATGTGTCCTACATCTTTTTTCCTTTGGTGAAATCAAACTACAAACCTACATTTACAATACGTCAGAAGGAAAAAAAAACAGAGATGTTTTGATCTGAGCTGTTGGACGTGAGCCCAGTTACAGATCTTATCAGTACGACATGCACACGGTGTGCACATGAGTGTGTATTGTACATAACTAAAATGTCAGTACATTTAAGCCTGCCCACTAAAGAGCGTGGTTTGTTTTTCTGTCTCTGGTTCTAGAAGAGTTCCTGTTTTAACAAAAGCAAACACAAAAAAAATAATAATAACTTTATCATTTAGTATTTTCTTTTTTCCTGTCGTACCTGAACTGTGAGTCGCTTCACAGCTGTGTTTGCTTTATTCATTAAAGCTTGTTTAGGGTTTTGATGAGCCATCATTATACTGTCATGTCAAATAACCAGTACATAGTGTCATAATACTACAGTTTACAGTAGAGGTGTTTGTGTGTTTGTTGGACAGTGTTAAACTTTGTCTGTTTTGTGCACTTGTTTTATAAACTGTTACTTCTTATCTGCTCAGGACAATGGATGAATTTTAGATGTTGTGCTAATTTATATTCACAGAACACTGATTAATGTGCACTGTCCTTTTAAATAAATAAATGAAACAAAATGAAAGTTTTTCTTATTTTAAGTAGGGGTGTTCCTAACTGACTGAATAGTTTAATTATTAAACCATATTTGGCTTGTAAAACTGTTTGCCAAAAAGGTTTAAAAAAAAGATCTTCTAGGGTTGGGCAATAAATCAATTTAATCGATTAATTCGAATTTGCCATTTATAAAGATTTAATTTTGGGAAAATGAGGATTTTTTTCTCCCCACCAGTGCACTCTTGGGGCTTCTGTAGTTCAGAGGTCACCCCACCTGTTCCTCAAGACGCTTGGTACTCACCCAGCCCTAATATCTTCTTAAAGATAAATGTATTTAATTGGCTTTAAAGGGATCACAAACCCATTTTTAATTTGTATAAAATTAGTGAATGGTCATCTCCATTGACTAATACCAAAAGAAAAAACAAACAAACAAATAAATGCACTTCATAAATTTGACGTCAGCCACACTCATTCCTAAAGCTCGTCATGGTTCAGATGAAAAACCCTCATCTGTCAACCTCTAGATTTAACTGTTGGGTCTGTGGCTTTGCTACTGCAGACAACTTTCACTTTGTGTGGTGGCAGAAAACATAAGACCTACAGGTTGTTTTAAGAGGAGCAGCAGTGTGCAGTAGTCACCTGGTTCTGTCTGAAGCTGCGCTGCTGCTGCTGCTGGTCGTGGACTCGGAGTCTGAGCTCGAGCGAGGCAGACGGGGCTCGTTTCTGTACACCCGGAAGCTTTCGGTTACAGGCTGGTTTCCTGTACCAAAACCGTTGCTTGGTAAACCTGAGGGCGGCAGAGGGAAGAAAACGTGCGTCACTGTGTGACTCAAACTGTACATTACTGGTATTAATAGCGCATTATTATTTAGTGGTTTATCAAACCTGGCAGCAGGTCGTTGTCGCTGTCGCTGTCAGAGCTGGAGCTGGTGTGGGGGCTGCGGGGCCTCTTCCTCTGCCTGCTTGGTGACAGCAGGGGCAGCTGCGGGGGACCAATGGGGCTTTGGCTCACCCCTGCCCCAGCGTAGCCAGCATCTCGATTCTTAGGTGGGCGTCCCGGCCTTTTGGGAGGACCGGCCATCTTCGGGTTCTTCTTTGAGAAAAGGACAGACGTCCGACGGCCCACCTCTGAAACTAAAGTGGTTATAATTTTAGACCTAAACAGATGTGTTACTGTGATGTACAACATTAATGATGTCGATGTGCTTCGTAAAGACGCACCTTTCCCACCGATCTCCTGGCTGCTGCTCTCGCCGCCCTCATCGTGGTGTCCTGTGGATGAGGAGTGATGCGGGAGAGAAGAGCCCCGTTCTCCCGCAGAATCCCGGCCCCCGATGATGGAGCCTCCGTCCCGCTGGTGGGCGAGCTTCCTCCTGATCACGCTGATCTCCTTCCTCAGGGCTTTGGCTCTGCGAGATTGACCGATGCTGGGCTTCCCCGAGTTCACCTCGTCCAGGCGTGCCTGCAGGTAATGCAGCTGCTCGTCCAGAGGCAGCCGCCGCCTGTTCTCTGGCAAGAGCAGGTCTGTGACAGGCGGGGGGGGGGGGCAACATGTTAAACACACACAGACGTTTAAAAAAGCATGAAAACTGTGAAAAAAAGAAAAGAAAAAACTGAACGGTGTGAAGTGAAATGGTTTCCTTTAGTGCTCAATTGTCTTTTTTTGATTGATCCAAAAGGTTTCAACTGGTCTGAAAGTATGTTGCCGCCCACCTGCATGGGTGTACACGCCTCTGTGGGTATTCAGTAACGCAGAAACAAAGACACTGAAGGTTAATGAGTTCAAATAAAAGCTTTGAGGGAGACTGAACAGTAAATAAGGACATTATGTTGACTTTGTCCATGAAATACACTGTCCGTTGATTTTCAGACTACTCATTATACTTATCTAAACTTTGAAAGTACGCTACCTGCTGACCATATGCAACTTCACTACGAATTAAAAGCCCAGTATTTCTTGAAGAAATGTATGTATAGCTTAAACGACTAACTCAAAACATGTCAAGTCAATCAAGAAGGTTTATTTTTTTTGCAAAGCCTATATTTTATTTAATTTAACAAGATGGTGTGATCATAACGCGCTGCAGTGGGTCCTACCCTGGTCCTCGAGGAACACTATCCTGCATGTTTTAGATGTTTCCCTGCTTTGACACACATGCTTTCTAAGAATGAGTGATTAACAAGCTTCTGCAGAGTCAGACCAGCTGAAGAGGCGGGAAACAACTAGGAGTGTAACAATCCATCAATCCACAATGATGTCTCGATTAAATGATTAATGATTCAGGTTAAAGGAAAACACTGATGCATGTATGTCATATCATCTATCATATGTGGTCAGTGCCACAGTCTTCTGAGGCTGCAGTTTCGCTGTGACAATCCCTGAAGAAGGGAGCAGCCGAAGCATGGAGGTATGTTGTATGGTTCATATTAACTACGTTGTATACATTAGGGCAGGGGTCTGCAACCTTTACTATCAAAAAAAAAAAAGCCATTTCTGCTACTTGGCTCACTAATAAAATGTGTCCAGAGCTGCAAAACAAGCTACAACTGTGATTATCAACTGGTGGTCCATGGGCCTTTACGGGAATCTTCACGGCCAGTGGAGGTGACATAAAACTAAGAAATATATTTTGAACTTTATTATTTATTATTAATTTTACACATCAGGACAAATGAAAAGATCATATTCATTTAAACAAGAAAAATACTGTATTTAGTTTATACTGATTTTCCTAAAAACTAGTACAACTGAACTATTTAGGCTTTTTTTTTCTAATTCTTAATAATATGTAGTCCTCAAATTCTTTAAAGGTAAATCTAATGGATTTGAGAGAAATAAGCTGGATTATTTAAGTAAACAACAGGCTAGCATTAAGCATCGGTGCACCCTACTTTCAAGTATCAGATTGTAAACATTACCATCTTCGTTCGAGGACGACGGCCGGTCTCGTTCCCTGTCCCGGTCTTGTTCCCTCTCCCGCTCCCTCTCTCTCTCCTGCTCACGCTGGCTTTCGGGGCTGGACTCGCGATGGAGGTGCATGCCGGTCTCATAGTCGAAGCCGATCCGTTCGGCCTGGCGCCGCGCCACCCTGAGGACCGCCCCGCCCATCTCTCTGAGCCGCAGGGCAGCACGGTAAAACACAGTGTCCTTGGCGTTGTACTTCAGGCAGTTGTTGACGATGAGACCGAAGTCGGCCTCGAAGGCCTCAAAAGTGAGGTAGCGGTGAGACTCCAGCAGGTTCCACATGGTCTGGAAGTCCATCGGAGTGTCGATGTGCTCCAGGTAGTCCGGGACCTGGGAGGGAGACGGAGACACTCAGCCAGCGTGTTGGACAACATTTTCATCTGTCGGCACTTTGGAGCCCTCTAAGATCATTTAGACAAAATAAACCATCAATTTAAATAAAGTTCAACATAAATGCAACCGTGTGCACTTACCTCTTCTAAAGGTACAGGCTCAGTGAAAAAGTTGTTTGTGTCTCTTTCCTGTAACTGCTCCAACGTACTCCTCAGAAGCACCAATAAAGGGGTCAGCTGCAACTCTAGCACCATCTGCTGCATTTTAATCTAAACAGACACATTTTAGCACAGTACACCTGTCAGGTGGACAAAAACCAGGGTTCCTACAGTTTAAAGCAAGTTAAATTTAAGACTTTTTAAGGCCAAATTAAATTAAATTTAAGACCAATTTCACAATAAACACAAAGGACAAAAAAATAAAATAAAAACTGGCAGAAACTCATGAATCAAAGTATTTTTGGTTGAAGTATTCAAATATTCCTAATAAACCAATTGTTTTAACCATATCGAACTACTTTTTTGTCAACTATAGCAAAAGCATTCTTAGCAGTCAGTTTTAAACTTAATTTAATTCCTGGAAATTCTCTAACGACCCAAAATTTGAGGTTTTAGGACCCACAGTGGGGTCTCAACCTTAATTTGCTGTGGATGAAACCTTAAAGTGCCTGTGACATCAAGTTTTTTGTAAGAAATGTGAATACATTTTTGGAAATACAACATTATTAACATATGAAACGAATGTCAGGATGCTCAAATGGACAGTTGTTGAGATATTTGCATGTGAATCAACAGGAAGTGATGTCAAAGAGGAATGGGCCTCATGCAAGAACCGTTCGTACGCACAGATTTGTTCTTAAGTTGTGCGTACGAGTG
>NW_013952405.1:37560-47608 GCF_001266775.1 Austrofundulus limnaeus | reverse complement strand
ATTGGACGCAAAGGGACCTTTGAAAAACGTCAATATGTGACGACTCGGGAGTGAGAATGTGTTGGACAGACGGACTTCAATCTCTGAACTCGTAAAGTTCTCCTTTTTTATAATTATCGCTGTCATTTCTCATGAATGAATGGACACTTCCTTGTCTCTGAGGCAGGAGACACAGCCTTATATGGTGTTTTTGGGGTGGTAATTATGCTAATCTCCTCTCGCGTGCACGAGCAGCTGGATAGAAAAGGTGTAAATTACGCAGCTCATTTACGCACGTTTCCTGAAGGTAGAAGAGTTTGTTGAATCTGACGTGACATGTTCGTATTAACCCTTTGTACGAACAAAAGTAAGAGAAATTTAGGAGAAGAATACGAACATGTTCTTGCATGAGGCCCAATGTTACCAATTATTTTAATATTTGAGACAAATTACAATCATCCTATCTACAATGTGTTAACATTTTTAAGACTTCTGACAGATTGATTTAAGACATTTTAAAGCTAATTAAGGCCTCGATGAATTCAATGTCTTTTAAGACTTTTTAAGGATCTGTAGGAACCCTGTGTGCATCAGTTTGAACGTAATTAATTCAGTCTGACATAAAAGTGTAAAACTAAGAAAAACTGCTCAGTGACCACAGTTAACTTTTTTTTAATTTTCTTTCTGTCTCACCGTCTCCCTCTTGAGTTTCTCCCTCTTGCGGATCAGCTCCACCAGCAGCCTCGCTCGCTCCAGGTCGTGTCTCAGTCTTTGCCAGGCCTTTAGCTGCTCCTTTAAAGCAGATTGTTTCTCCTCGCTGTCCCTCTGAAATGTGCATAAAAACAACATGAACACAATGGACGGGGTTCGAGTGGTGGAGGAAAATGAAACTAGCGTCACTTTTAAATTTACTGAAGGAGGCTGCGAGGACGGCTGTGGAGGAATGGGGTCGACGTGCCGCTGTGACGGCAGGTGGGTTTGAAGCCGGCGCAGGAGGGGAACGCCGTTACGACTCTGCCTCTTCAGCGTCCAGTAGCTGTGAAGTCTTTGCATAAACTGGCTCTTTCTGGGTACGGTCAAGTTACTTGTGATTTTGCTGAGCCTGAAGAGAAGCAAACAACTGCTTTTAGGTTATTCTGTCCCACGAACAATTGAGCTGCATTCTGAAGCTGCGAGGATGATTCTGAGCGGATGGGGAACGGGGTTACCTGTGAGGCGGTATGCAGGGCACAGACACCACTGGTGCAGCGGCTCGCCTCTCGGCTAAGATCTTCCTCGCTCTCTTCATCTTTAGCCGGGACTTTGCCTTCGCCCTCTTCGCCCGCTCAGAGCTCCATCCCTTTGAGTCTTCGTCCTGGCCGAGGCTGGGCTCGTCGTCCTCCTCCAGCTCCCCTTCACTGTTAGACGACCCCATGCTGGCCCCGCCCACTCCTCCTAAAGGTCGGGCTGATCCCGGGGGCGTGTGGATGTCGCAGTACGCCGTTTTGCGGACGCTGAAGGACGTGCCGTTGGCCCCCGTTTCCCTGACGGGCTCCATTTTCATGTAGAGGCCTGCCTGCTGGGCGCAGGTGACGTGGAACGCCGTGTAGCAGTTCGCTTTGTGGCACTGGATGCAGGCGCCCGAGCCACGCTGTTTGCAGATGTAGCAGGTGAGCTTCCAGCGTGCGGGAGGGATGTGCTCGATACTGTCGATCGGCTCCAGAAAGACGGTGTTGGCAAAACAAACCTGTGAAATGGCAGCACAACTTATTTTGTGATGAGAGCATCTAAATAGAACAGCAGGATGACAATCAGGACATCTGTATTTAACATAAAACTGATTCCAAAACAATTAGGAAAATGTCAAATAAATGGAAATTAAAACCTTTTATGCTGGATGAGACCATATGTTGTTCTGTATTAATGGTTCCACTGAAGATGTGAAGACTGCCCTTAATAAAAGCTATACAACCCTATACCATTAGAGAGGCAGGCTATTGAACTGTGCGCCTATAACAGGCAAATGATCCATCTCCTCTTTAGTACAGAGGATATCATATCCATGGTTTACAAAAACTATCAAATATTGATTTATCTGACCACATAACAGTTTATCTCTTTACTTTATCTTGTTTTAAATGCAGTGAGAGCCTGAAGATCACAACCATCTATTAACTTTCAGATTTGTCTTTTAACACAGAGACTTCCTGAATTCTTAAGGCCTTTTGATGAGATTATGAACTCTGGAAGACTAAATATTCAAAGTCTTCCCAGTTTTACATTGTAGAAAATTATTGTGAAATTATTCTGCTATTTTTAGACTCAGTTTATCGCAGACTGGTGAACTTCTGAATTACTTCTGACAGATTAATTCTCTCTAAAACGACTTGTTTCATACCCAAACCTCTTACTGACATGTTGCTAATTAACATAATTAGATGCTAAATGTTCCTAAAGTTGTTTCATATTCATAACATCTTAGATTTATTCTTTTGTTGCATCTGTCCCAACTTTTTTTTTGGTACGTTGCTGCCATTAAATGGCAAATCAAATAAAAAAAATTCCCAAAAATGTTTATAATTTCCTAATTTCTACATTTGATATGTTTACTATGTTCCACTTTGAATTAAATATGGATGTACAGGATTTTCAAATCCTTTCATTTTGTAATTATTTTACACAAAGTCCAAACTGTTATGTGGACCCTCTGGATGAAGGTACAGATCCATCCATGCCAGAACTTCTAGACTGGCCCACAGCTTCTACCCCCTTGCAAACCCACTCCCTATGAAACCCTCTTCCTCAACCCAGTTTGAACATGATATATTATTTACCATATATTCATAAAAATTGTGTACTGGACCTCGCAGTCCAAATAATTGAACTGTTTTTTTTTGTTTTTTTTTACATCACTGCAGCACACAGTCCATAAATAAGACACATATTTGTTTTGTTTTTGGGCTGTATTTTTTGGGTATCAGTACTATTTATATTAACCAATGTTATATCGTTGTTTTTCCACAATGACAATAAACTACTAAATTGAACTTTTTGGAAATACTGCAGTACAAATAAAAAAAGCTGCACATTCCCAAAGTCAAGAGTAACTAAACTGCACCAATATCATGTGCGTTTTATGAAATGTGTGTAGTGATGTATGCGTTTACCTCTGGGATCCAAAGGGCGCAGACGACATGAGCCCAGCGCCCGTCGTCTGTCTGTTTGAAAGCCCCTCCCTTGTTCGGACACAGAGCGCAGTCCACGGCTCTGCTCGGCGACTGCAGGCAGCGCCGACATAACCACTGACCCTCGGGGATGTACGGCACACCATAGCACTCTTGGTGTACGGCCAGATTGCACATGTCACAAAACAGGATCACGTTGCTGTTCTGACACTCTCCGTCATTACAGATGCAGCAAACGGCGTCCTCGTCGATCAAGGTGCTGGGGTCCGCCTGAGAGAACGAGCAGCAAAGACCCGTTAGCGTTAAACGCTACGCTGAAATGTTTGACATCCAGGCTCTTGTGTGCGGGTTCAGGGGTACCTTATTGTGGCTCTCAAAGTATGACTCCTTCTCTAAGCGGTCCATGAGATACTCAAAAACCTCCTGAGGGATGGGCGTCACGCCGTCACGTCGCCGCTTGTCGTTCATGATGCCAAGCCAGATGTAGTCCTCCTCATCCATGTCGTACTCTACCTCCTCATCCAGCTCCTCCACCGACTTCTCAATGTACCTGAAGTCCAAACAGTGGAGAAGATAAACGAAGAAGGGAAAAAGAGAAATAAAAATACTTAACGAGTTGGAAAGCAATCACTGTCTGCATCTTATGACTACTTATTTACAGACCTGTAGTAGGATAAAGTCCGAGGAGGAGCATCAGGTCTTTCTTGATCAAGTTCTCGAAACACAGCCTCTGGGAGTTTGATCGCAAGACCAGACTGAGGGTTGTGATATGATGAGCCGTCCTTCTTCTTATCCTTACTCTTATGCTTCCCAGTTTTTGGCGTGGCTTTGCCACCATTAGAGGACAGAATATCTGATCGATCCTTACCGCTTCCTTCCACCTCGCTGCCTCTAGTTCCACTGTCGCTGCCGTTACACACGCCTCCTCCGCAGCTACCGGCTCCAGATGGCGGCACATCCTCTGCGTCGCTGTCCTCCTCCGACACCACATCAATGTTCTCGAAGATGCTTATGCGGTGAACACGTCCCTGGATTTCCAGCTCCACCATGCGCTGTGCCTGGGCATAGGTCATGGTGTCTCTCCCAGGGGAGTGGGAGCGCTCCGACCGGTTGGGGCTACCCGATGTGTTCCGTTCCAGACTCTGTCCTCCTCCTCCATTGCCTCCGCCGTCATCTGTATCCCCTGAAGCAGCCAGTGAGGCGCGGGGGGGTCGGCCCTTCCTCTTCTTATTGGGCAAAGCCTGCGCAGGAGTCGGGTTGTCGTGGTCGTAGTGGTAGAGGTGATACTCGATGCCGCTGTAGCTCTTGTAAACTTTCCGGCAGGTCTCCACGGGGCACTCGTAGGGAGGCTTGGTGGCCCGCAGATTGTGACAGAACGTCTTTACATCAAAATCCAGCCCCATTGTGCCGACAACCTCTGTAGTGTTCAACTTTACATCTGAAACAAGAGAAAGAAAACATAAATATCAGTTATTTCTGTTAGCGAAGCTGACGTCCTCTCTGCTTTTAAAACTAGACTGAGAATTAATGTAATACAGATGGCTACAGAAGATCTTTTCTGCCCACAGCCATCACCATATACAACAATGCTTTAGCTAAATGAGTAACTTATTAGGGGTGTAACGATACATCGATCTATATCAATATATCAATTTGAATGGTTCATGATTCAGTTATATCGAGGCAAAGCTCAGTGTGAATCGATATCATGTGCCCATCTAACACAGTCATTGTGTTAGATGGGCATATATCACATTATATTGATCGCAGACATGTGAATTGAATCGAAATCATATCGTCGTGACAGACTTTGTGATAGTGAAAATATTGACTTGCTGGAGGACAAACTGACCACATTTCCTCACTCTACTGCTGTCTGTATTTGCTCTACTCTCCATGTTTGTAATTATTGCTGCCATTAACATTTGCTTTTCTTCCCTTAGAAAGTCCACCTGGACCAATCATTTTGTGTTTATCTGTCCTCCCAAACACCGTCACCTCTGTGCCTGCTCAGAATGAACAATTCAGACAAAGTGAAGAGAAGATTTGACATAATCTGCCTGCTAGATAGATAACTTTTACTAATGGGCATTTTGTTAATGTAATGTATCAACACCTTCTTAAAATAATCACTTAAAACATTTTTAACTTTTTAACAGGAAACAGACGAAACTTAAACAACAGTGTACCATATGATTTTTTTTTTGAGATTCCTGACAAATCTGAAAAAATAAAATGACATGGGTGATTATTTCAGGAAGGTGTCGGTATGTGAATCCAAAACAATAATAATGTTAAATAACAAAACAACTGGACTTATATTCTGTAGTTGAAGACGTTCCCCGGCTTACTGGAGAGCTTTCACATTTCAAGGCTGATTTGAGAGGCTTCATTTAAAAATCGTCCCTGATGGGAAGAAAAACTGAAAAGATGTTTGATTGTTTTGATGTTTGTTTGTTTTTTTCCCCTCCATATCCTGGATGACTGAAAACCTACACCAGCACACCTGATTTGAAAGTATAGCGTTATCTATGATCTGATTTATGGTTAATTTTCTTTAGTACGGTGCCCCTGAGGTAGCTTTTATTATGAATTATCACTATATAAACAAACTTAATTCAATTGCATGCACAATTAATAATAAAAGAAAAAGATTACGTTCCTATTTTGACTTTTTTTTTTTTTTGCTTGTGAAAAGTATGTAAACACAAACACAACACAATGAAAACAACTTGGTCTTGTGTCCTGAGTGGTACCCACTAACAGGTGCAATTTATGTCAACATCCCAACGAGTTCCAGTCGTCATGGGACTGAGCCCTGACAAACAGCAGCACATCATCTGACTGTGCAACACTGACAGCACACGCTTAAAAGATAAAAACATCTGCTAAGAACAGCAACTCTCTGCACGAGTCAACTCATGTTTAGCTTTTAAGCCTTCAAGAAAACCACATGAACTCAATTACACGAGCTAACGTTAGCAGTTTGCTCCTAAACAATGAAAGGCTGCGGCTGGCGCTATTAGCTAGCATGCTAACAACAGCTAGTAAACAACATTTTAGACACTTTACATAGCAAAACATAACGTGTTTTTCAAGCACGCACAAAAAAAAAACATTATTCTGTTTTAGTTTACGTAAGAACTGTTGGTCTACGTTTCATTTTTTCTTTTATTTGGTTGGCGTTTGGTTGTAGCTTTGCTAAAACATTAGCTAAATAAAGGCAAACATCATAGCGTTACAGAGCATTATGAATTAAAAACAGCTGATAATGAAATACACTAATGCCACGACCAGTGTTTGAAGTTACCAGACCGATGACTGGAACCATTCAGAACCAGTGTTTCCCTCCATATTGACCTCACCCCGTGGAGTACACTGGGCAGCAAAACAACAGTGTTAACCTATGATTTAACTATGATTTAATGAGGTTATAACGTAACAACAGCAGGTGTTTAACCGCGTCAACCAATGCAAGTTTATTAGGCCAGCATTGTTTCTCTGCAACAATGTGTTTCTGCAATGCTTTAGAAAAGAGGGCACTACCGACGTCACTTTGTGTTTTCAGGGACCAGTCAGTGAGCTACGATGGTTTACTGCAACTACTACAGAATTACACCTCCCCCAAAAGAGACAGACTGTAAAAAATGTGACTGAAAGTGACAATTTAACAGCAAAACTACAAATTTAGACTAACGTAATAAACACTTACTACTCCACGTTCCTCAAGAAACACTGCGTGCTTCGGACATCTCAGAGCAGCTCAGGAGGCTCGTAGATCGATTTTAATTCATTAGCTGATCCCAGACGTGACCGTAGAAAGCGTAGGTACATTGAAATGTTGTTTGGAACAGTGTAACACCCAGATAATTTAATGGTGCAAACAATAATTATGGAAATCGGTTGAACAAAAGGGGCAACTATTACTGTAACGCTGAGGCGGGTTCGCCACGCAGGGCAGGGGCTTGTTTGACGAACTTAGATTGGATCAGACTGAAGGACGCTGTGAGAGGGACTCTTCGCTGTGATTGGTGGTTGGAGTTGAAACAAGAACAGGGATTGGCTGGATGAACTAGAATGGGCGGGGTCACAACAGAGAAGCGATCGGATCAAAAAGCTGCCTTTTTCTTCTGTCCTACTGTTCTAGAATGGAAATTCGCAGTTATCAGGCACTTGTGGAGGGGGCAGAAGCACCTGCCTCTTTTGCTCCTTGCCTTTAAGTGCCCTGTTTTTTATATGTATTATTAATATTATGCTATTTGTAAAAACATAAATAAAAAATACATCACTTCAAGTCACCTCATTATCTTTGACTTTTTACTTTAACAGTATTTTGAGTACAAAACTTTTATTGTCATAAACATACCATTATGAATGGTCAGACATGCACATATCATTTTGACTGTGGAGAGCCATGTCATTCAAAATGAAATAAATAAATAATGTCACTGGTGTTCCATATAACCTCCCTGTAGTGCCAGAACAGGTTACACTTCATAGTATATTTATTATTATTTATTATTTTTATTTATTATTTATTATTATTTATTCATTTATAGTGCATAGTTTCAGGTTCAGACTCACACAGAGAACAGTTCACACATACAGTATTTTTAGTCTTAAATTTTAACATGTATTACTTGGCAGAGTAGTATCTATGAATTAATTTGTATGATACTGCTCTTACTTTGTTTATAAGTAAATATTTGTAAGGCAGTTTCCACACATTGTTCCAGTTCAAACCATTTACAATATTAGACCAGTAATGAATAACACAGGGGATAGTGGTAATACATTTTGAATAAAACTGAGCTGTGATCTGTTCTTTCAGCCACATGAGAAGTTGGAATTGCTGCCACATACGTGTTCAGGCCTTCATGATGCAGGATCCAGATTATGCTTTGCAGAAGGCAATGGTCGTGGCATAAACGTTAGAATAAACTTGTGCACTAGTACTTTGACATTACTGGTGCATAATTTAGTTGTTCAACCCAACTGCTCCAAAAACAAGTCAAAAGACAAAAGAAATTTGTGACTGTTTGTGAGAAAGTTGACGGTCAGTGTGTTCCTGTTCATTTTGAAAGAACCAAGACACTGAACCAACTGGAAACGCCTGCCAGCCTCTTCTCTCAAACTGTTTTTACTTGGTTCAGTAATATTTAGTGGAAAGTTTACCATTTAAAATGTGCCAAACATAAAAAAATAAAAATAAAAAATGCATGTTCTTCATCACTTTTTATTGAAAACCTTTAAAATCAGATCATGTTGAGAACTGACAAACTTATGCCTGTTTTGGTCTTAATTAATAGAAATAAACACACAGAACTCTGTTCTGAGACAAGCACACCTGCAGAATAACCAACAGTCTTAGAATAAAATATTTTACCAACACAATATTGTGAGGTTAACAAATAGTTTATTCTACGTGAAATATATATTGTATCATTGTATCATGTAGGTAATAATGAGAACATGTGTGATGTATGAGTGGGGTTAGATCAGTAGAGTTCAATAAGTACAGGTGTTCTAGATCCCTCCATGGTAACACAGTGACACCTGGTGGTGAGGATATAGAATGACATCCTCCCACAAAGAAGGACTTCCCTCTGGAAAGTAACAACCTCTGAAGGCATCAAACACTTTCTCTTCTATCAGTCTTTATCTACAGGTCTAACATGAAGCAAGCAGGAGAATCAGAAAGAATCTGACAGCTTGTATCAGACTACAATAAATATTGACTGAACTGAAGTCAGAGTCTCGACCATCAGACAGTCTGGAGGCAGGGGTGCAGCACCAAATTCTGGGCCCTGTACACTCTTGATATCAGTGGGCCTCTATCCATGTGCACGAGGTGCATAAAAGGAGTATTCTTTTAGATAAAGAAGCATAACTAGGGTTTTAAACTACAATCAGATCAGATTATATTGGTGAGTGGTTCTTTCATTCACCAGCTGAATTGATGCATTTGGCCTTCCTGTGCTCAAACACCTAAAACATTTTGCTGCGTCTGGTTTGTGTACTAATGTTGTGATCCATGACACTTGAGCAAATTTTGATTTAAAAACATTTATTCTTGAACTTTAGACAAACATTTGTTACATGACATGTGCTCAATTTAACTGTCTGCACACGTCAAACTGAACACCAAATGTTTATTTTGTGATGCAATAATAGTCAAAAKATATAAACAGAGATTATGTTCATCTTTATTCAACCATGTATTGTATCAGCCTTTAAACTCTCTAAGAATCATTTGACAACCAGCCATGGTTTCATACAGCAGACACAGGTGGAGCAGGGGCGTCAGAAAACTTGTAATGTGTGTAAAGGACACACTGGAGGGGGGTCTGGGGGTCCTCCCCCAGAAATTTTTGAATAAAGTAGAGGCTATTTCCTGATTTCTAATGAATTTTAACAGGTTGTTAAAGATACTTTTACTTACACAAATAAAGACTTAGAGACTAGAGACAGATTCTTTATTGAACTAGTTGTATCGTCCTGTTTTTAAACTCACTTATGGCTCAAATAATTAAATTAATGTGATAATTTATCTCAAACAGGCTTAGTGGCGCTTTTTACATTAATTTTGTTTATTATTCATTTAATTTTATTTATAACACAACATATTGTGCCAAACAATGCTGACACATAATTGCATGTTTCAAACTAAAATCATTAATAACTTTACCCAATAAACAGGTGTAATTATTACAACAACCAACAGTGAATTTAGGGAGTGTTTGACTTTTTTCTGATTTGATGACAGGTCCACTCATAAACTGACATGACATCATGCAGCTTTCTTCACAACATAAAATAACACTGTGTCAAACAATGTTTAAAGAAACTTATATCTTTTTTATTATTCTTTTTGATGGATAATCTGATAAAATAAATATATTTAT
>NW_013952405.1:34778-36266 GCF_001266775.1 Austrofundulus limnaeus | reverse complement strand
TATATATATATATATACACACATACTTTAATAAAATTCTCCTTTTTGAATCTTATTGGTGCACTTTAAGTGTATTTATTTATTACTCAATTTATATATTTCCGCTTTTATTTTTAATTATGTCAGTTTCGGTTCTCCGTACAGCAGAAGCCTGATAATCACCCATTCATTCAAATCAGGTGTGTTTGAGCAGAGAAAAAAGTAACATATGCAGGGCTGCGGCCCTCCAGGACCAGGATTGCCCACCCCTGTTATTCAGGGTCAATACTGAGGTGTGTGCCAGGAGGAGGATTCAGATGATCAACATCCGGCAGCAGTTCAGCCACCAACCAGCTGATCTGTGGACTTGTCAGCAGGACCCAACCAGACATCAACTCAACAATTCACCTACAGACACAAGTCAGACACACAACCACCACTTTCTTTAGTTGTGAGTCAATGCACAGATTTTTTAAAACAATGATGGTATTTATTTAATTTAATGTTTGGTGCCTTTGTTAATGCAAGCTGTAGTATTTTATCAAAGTTTTAATTTCTCTTCTACCGTTGACTTGTGTTCATGTTCTGATATTTGCAAATTGAGAATTTATTTATTTTTAATAAAGAGAAGCACACTGGCAAATATTGCATTAATTTTCATTTCTGGGAGGGGGAGGGCACCATAAAGCAGTTGTGCTTAGGGCACCCAAACGACTAGCACCGGGCCTGCATGTAAAAGTAAATAGTGAAGCATTTTAAAAAGAAACAATAAAAAATGGCAACAATACCTTAATGTGCAGGCATTCATAAGTGGAAGAAAAAACACCAAGACAAACCATCAAGCTCAAAATATTTATTTCTCTCAACATACAGTGGTAAGAGTGCAGCAGGAGGAGGAGGTGGGGTAAGCACACAAAAGCAATCCCACACAATTTAAATACAAGCCAGTGATAAACCGCATAGTCTTAGGGAGGTAACTCTTCCAAACAGGTGAGATGTACAGAGGAGAAAGTATTAGGACTTCTTATCTGTTCATTTCAGCTCTCCGTTTGATCGTTGCCTCACTGTGAATATGTTCATATTTGTTTTTACTCGTCACCCCCTCTATTCTCCATGAGCGAACAGCTGGGAAGAGTGGAGCATACCAGATTACAAGTGACAGAGAACAGAAATCTCTTACTATTGGAAGTATTTCACCAAAGCAGAAGACTCTGCATAATATCCTATAAAAGTCCAATTCAAACCGAATTGATGGATACGTTAAAACCACCCCTTCTCCAACAATATTACCTTTTAACAGTCAAAAAATAAAAATAAAAATGTACAAACACAAGCTACAACAAAACTATACAATTCACAGCTTTGGCAGGACTGGGGGTGCAGCAACTTTTTAAAAGTGTGAGGATGTGAAATTTCTGAACCTTAATGCTCATACTGTTTGTGGAACATGAAATATTGGCCATGCTTGTTGGTAATGGAAAGTACAGGAGGGCATAACCCAGTTTATATA
>NW_013952405.1:33067-34656 GCF_001266775.1 Austrofundulus limnaeus | reverse complement strand
CTGAAGTCCTCGTGTGTAAAATGACCCGTCATGGCCTAAAATAAGAGTTGAGCGTTCCTGCCAGTTCTCAGGCCTGTGCGAGACCTGCTTTCAGGCAGTAATTCCTGTTTCTTCACTCGAGATGACCCCTACACCAGCCTGAAGACCTTGAGCCACTCACCTGGATTTCCATGCACTGCCAGTTTGCCTCCAACCTCACTGTAAATATGAACTCACCAGTAAATACTTACTTTTGGATCCTGATCCTTGCATCAACTCCTCCATGCCTCGTCACCTACCTGCATTTGTAAGAACCATTTTCATTTACCCTACCTGCAAAATTTCCCTTGGATAAATCATCAAGATACTCACCTCTGCAAATCCTCTGCTTCCAGGTCCTGGAGTCAGATTTATAAAGGATTGCGTGGAAACCATACTAAAAATGAATGTAGGGCCAAAAGGCAAAAATGGCATATGGCAGGGGCAGAGAGTTGGGCTGCAAGTCTGGCTCGAATGTTGTTGCCAGACAGTTCTTGATCTGCATTCAAAGGGATGTCCTCCACTCCATCACCATCTTCTGGACCTTCTACCACATCATCTTTAGCCAGAAGGTCATCTGCTGCTGTACAGATGTTGTGGTGAATGCAGCACACAGCAACAACTTTGGGAGCAAAGACAGGGCGGATCTCAAGTGCCCGCAGAAAGATGGAGCGCGACCGTGTTTTAAGCATTCTAAAGGAGCGCTCAATGATGCTTCTGGCTTTGGCATGGTGCCTGTTATATCGTTCTTCCACTCTGTCTGTAAAGAAATACAGATAAGAAGATTTATGTCGCATAAATCAGTAATCCAATTAGTTGTGGGGTTTTAGATTTTAAAAAGTTTAAACAAACAAATATGTACTTACTGCGCACAGGCTGTCGATAGGGGGTCATTGTGCAGACTGGATGCTGCAGACAGAGGTATCCACCATCTCCCAAAAGAACTAAACCAGCTGGTGGATAAAGGGCTTGCTTGTACATTGGGGACCTTCGAAGGACCAGTGCATTGTGCACTGAACCTGTGTTTCCAATGTACACATCTAAGAAAGAACCATTTCCATCACAGATGCCTTGCAATATTATTGAAGGAAAAAGTTTCCTGTTTATGTATGATTTCTTCTGTGGTTCAGCAGGAGGAAGAATCTGAATGTGGCATCCATCAATGGCACCTGCAGCGAAGTGGAACACGTCGTTGCCTTCAAGGCCTGCAAAACCATCTCCCACTTCCTCCAGGTCTTTTACCACCCACATAGTTCACTTTAGTCCTGCACCATTGGCACTTAGACTCACACCTGGCTGAGCTAGAACATGTTCTGAATCAACTGACAACTGCCGGTGCTAAAATCTCTTTGTCAAAGTCTGGCTGTCTCAACAAAATGTCGTCGACATAGATCAAAGTCCCACGTTCAGGAGCATCTGGACATGCTTTGTTCAAAAAGATGTTAAACTCAGCAGGTGAGTTTGAGTAGCCAAAAGGACATCTATTCCAGGTGTATTGTCTGCCAGCAAAAGAGAAAGCTAGTTTATGTTGGTCCTCGACATGCACAGGGAGTCCTCGACATGCACAGGGA
>NW_013952405.1:28278-30548 GCF_001266775.1 Austrofundulus limnaeus | reverse complement strand
ATTTAAACTCGGGGCCTGCCATAGTCTTACTGGCGTAGGCCACCACACGTTTGTCTTTGTCATGTATCTGGTACAAGCCTGCACTCAGACAATGATCTGAGAATCCCACTTCTAAGTGGAACTCTTTTGTGTAGTCTGGATAAGCCAGACATGGAGCTGTTTTGAGCTTGTCTTTGAGGGCGTCCATTGCCTGTTGCTGCTTGTCTGTCCAGACAAATGGGACATCCTTCTTTAACAGCTCTGTTAGCGGTTTAGCCAAATCAGCGTAGTTTTCTACAAATTGGCGAGAGTAGTTACAAACGCCTAGAAAACTACGCTACATGTGTGTGTGTCTCACTTCTCGTCGACTACTGGGGTGAAAGATTTACAATCCTTTATTTTTTGGTTAGTCAAGAGTTGTGTGGCTCTGTCTCTCTATAAGACCAGCTTGTGTGAAAGGAAGTAAACAAAASAGTTCCTGAGGGGACAGGAGTAAAAGATTTTTCTGACGGTCTGGCTTGCCATATAGGAATGTTCAGGCTGTTAAGAAAACATCCTCTGGTTAAGAGGACCAACTTCTGTCTCCACTGTTCCTGAGAAAATAAAGATTTTGAGGGCCCTGATTGTGTGAGTGCAAGAATGAATGATAGAGAGATTCAGGACAGGTTGTCAAGCATATTAACTTTGCAGGGAGACCTTAAATCATTGACAGAACAAATTAAAATAATTAAAGAAGCAGTCTCCCTGTCAGTTTTAGACAAAAAACAGGATAAACTGTGTCAACAAAAACTAGATGCGTTGGCTGACAGTCCAGATCAAAGTAATGTGGTCAATCTCCTTTGGGACAAAGTGACTAACTGTAAAAAGGAGAAAGAAAAGATTGAGAAACAGAAACAAAACTCAAGTGATGTGTTAGTTAAGCGAAAGCTCAACAAACAGTTGAATGAAATTGAGAGTGATTATAAAGTGTGGTGTCATCTGGTGTTGATCGCACAGGGACTGATCCGTTTGTTGGCCATAGACACAGGAAAAGACACACATAACATTTTTATGCCTGAGCAATCACAGGCTGCAGCACCAGGAGAGACAAAAGTTACACACATTCCTCAGCCCCCCCTTACACACACACAAAACCTCCCCCTTCTGCACCTGGCATGTATCCAATATTTGACATCACCCAAGGCACTGTTGAAATAGTACCTCAAAGTGAGACACAGGTCTGTAGGAAAGCATTAACAGTTACAAGCTCTCCTTATAGAATTTGCATAGATAATCTGAGTTCCATGAACACAGATGAGCTTACAAAGGTAGACCCATTTAAACTAACAGGATCAGGACCACCCACATCTCTGCAGTCTGCAGCAGATGAACAGAGCAGCTCCCCTGGGAGCATGTCTTTGCCCCCCCCCACTCACTGCCTCAAAGCAGTGACACTTTGTCTGTTACTCATAACCACTCTCCTCTTTTAGGCTGGGGAAATAGGCCTGATCTCCCCCTAAAAGAGCACCCCCATGTCACTCAGACCCCCAGACGGATGAATAGTGGTTCCTGGGCAGTACAAGTCAGAATTATATCTGAACTACTCGCTGTCCCCTGTGAAAATAATGACACATGCAGTGCTGGGCTCCCTAAGGTTTACTTTACACCCCCAGTCTGTGTCAAAACAGACCCCCAAGAGCAGGAAGAAGGCAGCAGCACATCTCATCCTGGTAATTATCTTTTGCTGCACTCTGGTGGCCAGATTAAGTATAAACCTTTTGCCTTAGGTGATGTGCAGGCATTAGTGGATAGACTTCCCCCACTGACTGAAGGTGGCAGCAAGTGGTTAAATGTTGTTGACAGCTTTACTAAAGGGATGACTCTAGCTGTGGGTGACATGAGAGCTTTGTTGGCACGATGTGTGACTTCCACTAAGATGTGTGAATTAGAGGTTGCAGCTGGGTGGGGTAGGAATGTACCTGACTCTGAACCATTGACCACACATATAGCTGATTTAGCCGCATCCCTGAGAGAGGCCTACCCTCTCCCAGAAGGAGCAGGGGTTCCCAAGTTTCAGTGGAAACCTGGACAGAACCCCACTGCCTATTTGGATCAGTGTAAACAGGACTGGCATGACAGGACACACTGTCATGGCCAGAATAAAAGCCAGAGACATTTTTTTAGACAAGCCATTTTAGAAGGTGTACCTGCTGAGGTAGTGAAAGCGATGAAAGCTAACCCTGACCTACCTGCAGCTGAGGCAGAAATGTGGGAGAGACATTTCATTCATTTTCTACAGGAAGCAGCTGACG
>NW_013952405.1:24359-25620 GCF_001266775.1 Austrofundulus limnaeus | reverse complement strand
TCCCACAGACCATCACCTGATAATAGTTATCAAATAAATCAGCAACACAATTTATTATAGCATGTTAACTTTTTTTTTTCAAAATTGTAATAAATAGAAATGTCAGTATCAGATTTATTACAATCATATTTTAATCTCATCAGTAATTTAAATACATTTTAGGATTAAGATGTACAGAAAGTACATCATGTTATGTACTTGAGGCTAATTGTACCTGAATGGGTTGAAGAACCAGCTGCTGCCTCTGGCTCTGAGGACGTGGATGGGACAGGAGGGATGTTGGCACATTCTGCAGTCAGACGTTTCACTGCAGCTTCAGCGTTGGTCTGGCTGCAGAATCCGACGGCCTTAAACCTATAGGATCTAGCAGTGTTGCTACACTCGTTAAACACATTGTCTCAAGAGGAGATAAAGACTCACTCAGCATCCTTGTGAGGTTGATGCACAGCTGGAGAGCTTTCTCATCTTCAAGATGAGGTTGTTTTCTTGAAATTGTGTATCGCAACATGCAAACAAGCGGGATGACCTTTGACCCTGACACTCTTTGCTCTTCTGACAGTTCCACAGTTGCTTTGTGAAATGGTGAAAGTACTCCCAGACACTCCTGAACTGAACTGTACTCTGTGGCAGTGATGGGGATAATGTCGGTCTTCAGTGAGACCAGGGCAGCACCAACTGGCTCACTCTCCTCAAATAAACGCTGCAGC
Organism: Austrofundulus limnaeus; assembly: GCF_001266775.1. Classification (NCBI taxonomy): domain Eukaryota; kingdom Metazoa; phylum Chordata; class Actinopteri; order Cyprinodontiformes; family Rivulidae; genus Austrofundulus; species Austrofundulus limnaeus. The sequence continues at coordinate 24,913 of NW_013952405.1, read as the reverse complement.
TTGGTATAAGTGCTGTTCCATCTGGTTTCAACCACATTTTCAATATTTTTGCACATAAAAGCATATTTGGTGCAGCATCAGTGACAAGGCATCGTACTTTGTTTTGGACTCTTCCATCAGAGCCCTCTTCACTTCAGCTATGTTTTCTGCAGTGTGGGACTTGGGGAAATGGCCCACTCCCAGCAGCACTGTGGACAGTTTGTCCTGCTCATTAACACAATGGTATGTGACTGCCAAGTATGCATCCATATGAATGGATGTCCACATGTCACTTCTCAGACTCACATATGCGGCCTTCTGAAGTTCTGCCTTTGCCTTTTCCTTTTCTGCATGGTACCTTTTTTTTCACCATTTCCTTCAAAGCCTTCCTGGTGGGGTTTATGTAGGTTGGGTCTACAAACTGTCTGAAGCCAGCGTCATCAACCACAGAAAAAGGCTGAGAATCCATTACAATCATGTTGACCAAAGCAGCATCGACCAGTTGTTGTCTGGTCTGAATGGGCTCCATATTTGTAGTCCCTACAACACAAGAAAACATTCAGTATATTAAAAAT
>NW_013952405.1:19674-22848 GCF_001266775.1 Austrofundulus limnaeus | reverse complement strand
TGCTCCGACACAGAGCTTCTGAAACAGTGCGTCAGTTTTTTCAATACATGCGCCGGAGCTTTAGCTTCAAACTGCCCATCACTAAAAACTTGACCTCGGTCTTGTGTCTGGTTCTTACTGATTTGTTTCTCCTGTTTTAATGTGTTTGTGCAGATGACACATGCAGCAGCTGCTCGGTGTCCGCTCTACGATGGACGGTTTAAAGCCATGTCGAGCCACCTCAGGCGGGTACACAGTGTAAAGAACCTCAACGAAAGGAAGCTGCTTTCAAACTTAGCCTTCGGGAGAGTGAATGTGAGGAACCACGCCTGCCCCGTCGACGGCTGCAGCTACAGGAAGGGGCGGCTGGACAGACACATCCTGCGGGGCCACGTGGAGCTGACTGAGGAGGACAGATGGGCTCGGCTGCATCTAGTGAGGCTAAAATGCACTCTTCACATGATTAGACAGCTCGGGGTAAAACAAGTCAGCCCGCCATTGGTCTCGGACCTCCACGTGGAGGAGCCCGGTGGGGAAAGGCAGGCTGCCATCTTGGTGCCGCCTGGCGGGGAAAGGCAGGCCGCCCTCTCGGTGCCGCCCGGGGGGGGAGGGGGGAGGCAGGGCGCCCTCTCGGTGCCGCCTGGCAGGGAAAGGCAGGCTGGTGACTCCAGCATGGAAGGCGAGGACCAGGGAGATGGAGGCGCCCCGGAGCACCCAGGTACGACCACACCCCAGGACGGACCGCTCCCTTCCCAGCTGCTTCCTTTGCCAGGACCGGTGRTGTGCTTTCTGTGCGGCTTCAGGAGGTTTCACATGGGTGGACGTCCAAACAACAAACAGTAGCAGAACGCAGTGTCCAAACCTAACAGGGTCCACATCTTCTTGGGTTACATGTCTGAGGGGGACAAAAAGAAAACTGGCTCTTCTTGGACGACATGGAGCACATACAGAGGTGGCCCGCAGAGCGGGCTAAAGCGAACAAGTCGGTCACTACGGTCAATGTGTACCTCCAAAAATGTCCATCATTTCATGCAGTACTTCATGGAAACACCACCGGACYCCTGCAGTCTGACAAGGAGCCAGCARGCTGGTGTGGCCAGAGCCCTGAAGAGCTGCCTCCGTGACCTGAGCAGGGAAGTGGTTGTGCACCAGATTGCCGTGAAGGAAGCCAAAGTGTCCAGGGCCATAATGCAGCAACACCTCACCACATGCAAGCAGCTGGCCTCCCGCAGGATACCAGAGTTGCTGGGTAAGTGCATAACAGCCAAGGTTCGCTGCAGCCACATTACTGTTTTTTAACCGATATTCCTCCATCCCCACAGACATGCTGGAGGACGAAGACATCCCACCCGTGAGGCACTTGTTTTACGGTTACGCAGCCGCCTTCATAGCATCCATCTACGGACACAGAACCGGTGTAATCGCCAACATGAAGGTGGAAGAGCTTGAGGYGGTGAGAAACGCGTCTCCAGAGGGAAGGCACGGCGTTGTCATCAATGTGAGTGTAACCACTTCCTGGATGTGGGTGGGTCACTGGAACATTTTTTACTAATTCTTGTCTGTTCTGCCAGGTCAGAGAGCACAAGACCAACCGAGCATTCGGGATGGCCCAGATCTACCTGACCCGGGACGAGTTCGTTTGTCTGGAGTGATGGATGCGTCTTCGAGCTCGACTGGAGCCCAACGACAACCGTGTCTTCACCACGGGGACCCTGGGCAACGGGAAGACCCTCCAGAAGTTCCTCCGGCTGGCATGGGAAGAAATGGGTTTGCCTGGAAGCCTGACCTTCACTGACATCAGGACATCGGTTGCCACTCACGCCAGGAACTGCCACAGTCCGGAGGTGCGCCACAAACTCTCACATTTCATGGGTCACGACACCTCCACAGCTGATCGGTTCTACGCCCTGCACCTTTCACAAGACCAGTCCAGAAACATGTGGGAGCTTTTCGAAGCAGCCTACAGGCCCCACCCGTGTGAACCACCAGCATCAAACCAAAATAGTTATTTAAATCTTCATTCTGTTTAAAGTGTTTCATTTCATGTAAAAATGTGTAATTTGTTGGTTTTAAGCTTAAATCTGCGGTGAAACATCATAGAGACTCCATTCAACTTTTAGATTAAAGCTGAGATCCAGACCTTTCCTACCGTGTGCAACACGCCCGGGTTCAACACTCCTAGGCCTGGTTAGGCTGCTAACAAGACCTGGTCTGGACCTATGGTTTTTGCACTAAGTCCAAACCTCCAGCCTCCTCACCCACCCACCCTCACCTCTTATACAGTCCAACCCCAGGTGCACCTGCTCCGGACACCAAGTACAAAACTCCAGCATCCTCACCCACCCACCCTCACCTCTCACACTGGCCCACCCACGTGCACCTGCTCCGGACTGCACACCAATCCCCACTCTCCTTTGCCCGGCTCCAGCGGCGATCATCTCACCAACGATGCTAGGATAAGGCAGGGGGCAGCCTCCACCTCCCCGGGTCGGTTCTGACATGACCCGGGAAGAATGAAGGTTTAGTCCCGGACCTGATCGGCTCTGCACACCAAGATGAGCAACTTCGGCCGGCTCCGTGCTCCTGGACACCTCCCGACAGCTACCTCCAGGACCCAGCGCACCTCTCGAACCTGCGTACCCACCCTTAAGCACCCCTCCCGGGTTACAGACCCTACCCACACCCCCTGGGGGCCGTGGCCCTGGTCAGGCTTGACCAGAGATTTGGGGTGGGCGTGGCCGGATTCCACCCCGCTCCTCCGGTGTGAGACTGTCCCTGTGCAGAGGGTGGCTCTCGCTGAGACCCGCATCTCAGTCTGGCTGCCACACTCCGCCCCCTCGCACCAAGTCCAGGTGCCCTGAGACCTGCCAGGATTCGGAGCGGGCACGAGCGCCGAGAGGGGGGGCCAGCGGCCTCGCCCTCACGGAGCTCTCCACGCTCTAAGTCCCGGAGGCCCAGAAAGACCTGGTCCTGCTGCACACCAGAGTAGCAACCCAGGCGTCGAACCGGCCCGAGTCTCGGCCGACAAAAGGTTGGATCGAGGGCTGTTTTTCAATAGATCGCAGCGATGGAGCTGCTCTGCTACGCATGAAACCCTGACCCAGAATCAGGTCGTCTGCAAGTCATTTAGCACTGCACCCCCGTGAAACGTGCAGCGCGCGGTCAGTGGTTAGGGTTAGGGTTAGGGTTAGGGTT
>NW_013952405.1:10232-13262 GCF_001266775.1 Austrofundulus limnaeus | reverse complement strand
GGGCCGAGGGACAGACAGTCCAAAATGGCACCGCCCTCCCATAAAAAGATGAGTAAAACACTGACACATGCTCATGCTTTCTTTAAAAAAGGGGGAAAGAGGAAAATTTGTCTACAGTTTTGAGCCACATCAAATTCTTTAATTTTTAATTGTCTGTTTGAAAAAAAAGCCTTTTATTCTCTGCGACAATGTTTGTCTGTCATTTTAGGCCTCACAAGTGGAAAAGCCTTTAATTTAGAATTTTGGGTTTATTTAAATTATTTGACAAAGGCTATATTAGTTTATTTTTGATTACTATTGTTCACTGAACAATAGTACTAGCTCTGTTTATCTGTCTCTTTTCCTCTTGTGACTAATTTTTGGTTTTAAGGGTGAACCTGATAATTTAATTTTTTCTTGGATTATGTTTTGTCWGGTGTTGTTTGACCTGTGGGTGTTTTTGCATAATTAATGTTTTCCCTATGTGAGGCGTGTCTACAGTTTGGGTTTTGAAACCTTATCTTTTCGTGTTTTGTATTTTTTTTCAACAGGATATTATGGTTTTCACCTGTTTAGACTGTTTTACTGAGCTTGGAAAATTGATCTTAGTATTTAGAGAAATACRAACATCTGATTACTTATTGTTTGGGTTTGGTTGAATTTTGCATAATGCTTGCCAATAATTATGGCCCATCAGGGAGGTTTGTGTTATTTTTGGTTAGCTGGTCCCCTGCATTTTAAAGAGCCCAGTCACTTATATTAAAAAAGAAAAGTCCTCAGAGGGGAAATAAACATGAATAAATGTGTTGATAAGGAAGTACTGTTTGCATATTTTTAAATCTGAAAATAAATACGATGACCGTGAGTCTGCAGAAACACCACCACGTATGCAGTCTCACATGGCAGATCTTTTTAGTTTAAATACACATTGTGGGGTATTTCAGATCTGACCTTGTTTGCCCCCATGTTGTTGAAAGACATTCTAAAAAATATAGAAAAAAGGGTGGACCTCCACTCCTAGTTGTGTCGCACTGCACGCGTTACGTACACCTGTCACAAACATTTCTTATTGTCACATCTTCATCGCTGCTCAGCTTTTACCTCAGCCATATTTCAGGGTTTTATCTCACAACGAGACCTTACCTGAGTGGCTCAGTGGGAGCTGTCCAGCGCCCCGCGATCTGGCCCACTCATACTTGCTGGATCTCAACTGAGGCACAGTTAAAGGGTGTGGGGGCCCAGCTCGTGGGTGTTTGAGGGAGGGGGGATGCATGTGTGGGGGTGATGATGACATTGGGTCCTCCTAGTTTTTTTCAACCACATATGTGAAGCTGAGGCTGCAAATTTGTTGGTCTTACAGAGACGTGCATCAGAGCTGATAAGTTACTGGCATAAATACATAAAAGGAAAAACTAAACCTGTTTCACAGGCAGTTCCTGGGGGCCAGTCGAATGTATTACATTGCTAAATGAATGGTGAATGTTATGGTAATATTTATCTAACAAAGACAGAAATACACTGGTCCAAGAANGCTGATGTAATCAAGTTAACTGTACACATTACCTCATTTAACTGATTAAAATGTTTTATATGAACTTCAACTTTAAAAAAGGGGAGATGAACTGCAAATAATTCATTCTGCACACTTGAGAAAACAAGTTAAAGCTGTGATCCACAGAATACGCATGCGCCACCATGTGACGTCATGGTCACATGGTACAGTCTTGAGAGCATTTTCAAACCAAACCAGCACCATCTTCTTTCTCGCTGGAGTGGTGTCGTCCTCCGAGAGTAAGTATATCTAAATTCAATACATTAGTATTTTATTCAGCACACTTTGTGCTGGTTCTGAACACCCACAGCCAAGAAAATTAGGTTTTGTATTGCTGTTAATGAGTTAAGTCTGGTATGAATTGAACCATGTCAACATGCAGTCATTGATAGATCTCATCTTTTACAGGGCAATGTTGATTAATGCTACTTTAGGTACCATAACCTACATTGACCATGCCACTCTTTTCATATAGACCTCGCTCGAATCAACACCAATCGGGGGGGCTACTTAATCTTCAAAACATGAGTCTCGACGTAGACTCCTAAATTAAGGGAAAATAGAAACAAAATTTGAAGAACCTAAAATCGCTCGTTGAGTGACAACTGCAAAAGCAGAAGACAAAACCAGACTATTTTTTCTATTATCGCCCCTAACATAACTGAGTTATGAGTGGAGGAATAGTTAATGTAGTTTGAATTTGAGGCCTTCCTTCCAGAAGCCCTCTTTAGCCTCTAATAGATATAAACCCCTATATCTACCCTTTAGTTAAAGCAATGACCCATTCTTTAACTACTACCTGTAGCTGATCTAAAACATGATAGCTAACATGCAGAGGCACACATAGGATTAGAATAATGTAAAAACCCAACTTTAGGTTAACCTAAAACCACATAGGTGCACAACACAGTGACCAGAAGGGCATCAACTGGAAACAACGCAGCCTTCAACACCCTCCACGATGGCCCACGTCCTCTTCCAAGGCTCTACAAGTTTTGACGCTCTCGACATGCATTCTGCTGGGGTACCCAACTTCACGCTGTTCCAGTTGTCTCTTCGCTCCTGTTGGTGGTCTCCATCGTCGACCCAGAGATCCCGTCTCCATCTTCGATGAAGAGATCCTCTGTTAACCTGCAACCTTCCAGAGATCGACTCTCGAAAGKGGGTTCCAGTACTTCACTTTGCTATACTGTTCCAGAAATTGGTTGACTCCGGGTCAGCCACAACAATCGCCATGTGGAATACTTTTCTTTCCTTGTGGATTATACTTTTCCTTGKTGGATTACTTTTGCTTCCAGTGGATTACAGACTCTGTCACCCAATAGACTTAAAGTTTTGTGTCAAAGGGAGTTACCCACAGACATTATGGGAACCTTACAAAAAAGGCAGAACTTTTTTTCCCTTTCCTTTCCACAATAACTGAAGAAAAAGTCTTGCCACGCGAAGTTTTTAGTTTGGATTACCTTTGGATTATACCGTTTCACCAATCGGATTAATTC
>NW_013952405.1:0-2419 GCF_001266775.1 Austrofundulus limnaeus | reverse complement strand
TTTTTAGCCTGATTTATTATGGTTTTAAATAGGTTATATACTGTCTAATGAAAAAAATATTTCAGGTGAGAGTGAAAAAATATGTTCCATCCTTAATATTTCTAAAACCCCAGCAGCTGTTTTAATACTTACACTTCTGATGAAATCTCCCAAGTGTTGTTTTATTTTGATACCAACATTATTGAAGTAGAGTTTGTAAATGCTGAGATACACTCAGTTACATTTCAGCATGGGATTTTGAGCAAAATGAGTCACATGTTGCTCTCTTCAGACTTCTCATTGACATTCAGCTGGATTTGGGTTAGACATTTATACCTGGTGGACAAGTGAACAAAATGTCTGACAGCTTCCACCCTCAGCTGTTAACATTAATGTTGATCAATAACATTTATAGACCTCAGTTAGTGCTTCCAAATTTACCAAGTGCTAATCAAAAGTAGCAAAAGCCCTAAAGCACTAATCAGGAAATGACTTCCCCTATCATTGGTTTAGTGCTTTAGAGGAACTGTGCCCCCCACTGGCTACAACCACCCATCTCTCTGCTTTGCTGTTGTTGCAGGTTTGTTCCTGCTCTCAGAACTAAACTTGAAAGAACCACCCAGGAACCTACAGGTGGCAGTTCTCCTGAGGTTAATAGTGACAGAGTTTGTTCAGTCTGAAGCTAGCAGAGCAGTGGACAGGTTTGTGACATAACAAGAACAAACGAAGCGACCAGCAGCCCTGCTGTAGAGGACACTGCTGCTGCTGGCCAAGTGAAATCAGGACGTTGGAGGCAGCAGACATGAAGCATGCCTTTACAGCTGTTCAATAGTGAATAAAAGTGAGATAAAACATTCTAAAAAGTTTATTTCTTTACATATTTTCATGTATTTTATTGTCAACTTGCAAGGGGGTCAGAAGCTAAAGTTGTTGGGGGTCCTTGGCATGAAAAAGTTTGGGAAGCCCAGTCTTTAGGAACAGAAACTTGTGTGTGAGGTGTGTTATTGAGCTCCTACTGTCATTGTGGGGGGTGGTTTCTGTTTTGATTTTGTGGGGAAAGGTTGAGGTCAGGCTCTTTAGGACCACCAATCCTGGTTTTAGGATTGATGGTCAGGGTTAGGCTGTAGAAATGAATGGAAGTCAATGGCAGGTTCCCATAAAGATAGCTGCACCAGTGTGTGTGTGTGTGTGTGTAAGTGTAATATGTATAAATATATCTGCACTGTATAAAGACTTAAACAATAAACCAATAGATAGTTTTCATTGATGTCATCATCGGGGGCTTTTTTACCCTCCGCACCCCGTTCGTGGGCGACTATTAGCTTGTAGCGATAAAACCAGTATGGGAGAACCACAAAGGGAGAAACAATGCAAAAAGGCCCCTGAACGACGCAGACGAGCATGACCAGGATAATAATAGTTTGTATTTAAAACGTGCCTTTCAGGACACCCATGGATCTACTGAATAATAAACTTAAATCAAGGTATTTAGCTTTATTGAAAGTAACGATCCTGACGAGCTGAAGTCTGCAGAACGGACACAGAGGCTGTGTTCACATGACTCTGTGTGACTTTCTCTGATATTATTAATAACTATATCTTACATACTCCAAATGTGTACATACTGCATAATAAGGAGCTTTTTGTGATTATATGATGCTGTCAGTTTATCCTACATGGGCGTTTACAAGGGTTGATTGCATAATATTTCAAACACTTCTGTTCATAGTGCGCTATCTTTTTAAGTTAATTAATGTCCTATGAGGTCACTAACCATGGTAGGAGTGATCTGAACACTCAGGAATCCTGAGGAGGGTGAAATCTTAGTTGATTATCACCAGCCACAAAATCACGTCACTTTGCCCACAGTTTAGTGTTTTTATTATGTCTGTTTTTCTTTTTTTAAGAGCGTTTCTCTGCCACACGAGCAGCACAGTTTGGTAACTTACTCGAAAGTAAACTTTCTCCATGACTGTTAAAACAACTTATAATAAAAACAAACTACATAAACAATCTAGACAGTATTCATTTCTGTGCTGTAGACCAGGGCTTCTCAAGCCATTTGGGTCTGGGGACCCCTTACAAGGACAAAAATTCAAGGGACCCCCTCATAAACCCCCCGCTGTTTTAAAAGATAATTTATTGTCATTTCAACACATAAATGCCATGGTAATGTATATTTTTATTAAGTTTATTATGTTTGTTTTATTAGTTCATTGTTCTCTGTGCCTTTTTAAAAATAAAATCCAAATTAAGATTTTAGTAAAAATTTTTGAGGACCCCCAAGACACCTCTTGCGGACCCCTGGGGGTCCAGGGACCCCCGTTTGAGAACCTCTGCTGTAGACTATTCCCTCTTCCTCATTCACAGCCATGAATATGGAGATTTGATCAGGTGATCTGCAGGTCACTACGTCATTTGAAAACCATCTGTCCAAGTG
>NW_013952404.1:9841988-9842332 GCF_001266775.1 Austrofundulus limnaeus | reverse complement strand
CTGTAGCACTGACTAGCCAAGTCAGCTAAGCTAATGTAGCTTGCCTTGTATCTGCGAGCTATAACAAACGATGAACGTATAATTTATCGGAGTTACTTGCGTTTCACCAGAACCTTGTTATTCACGTGAAGAGTTCGGACGTCGTCCTTTACAAAGCCATTGAAACACTGATGGTAAGAGTCCATGGATTTCATCTCGCAAAGCTCCTCTGTTGTGTAGGCACTGTGTTGACTAAGCAGTTAACTATATCATAATAAGAAACTGGAGGCAGCCTGTCCACGTCGTCTGACATGTTTTCATTTGGCACCTCGTACGGGTCGTTCCCAATAGCAGTGATTTTGTTG
>NW_013952404.1:9835197-9840988 GCF_001266775.1 Austrofundulus limnaeus | reverse complement strand
AAGACGATGAAGATTAACAAAGAAGACATTTACAGTTTTTTCTGTTTTAGTGTCAAATGTTTTATTTCCTTACATCAATTCACAGTGTTCATAAACAGTTATTAAAAGTGCAACAGGGGTCCATATTAACATGTATGAAAATAAAATACAAATTGCTACAATACATAATTAATATCGTGCGTTACACAACATGATTAAAAAATAACAATTAAAGGTAATTATTTGTCACTATTCAACTCCTCGTTCCAGAAGATCYACGAAGCGGACCTGTAAACCAAGAAATAACTGTTAAAATAGTTTCAWGCTTATCTGGGCAAATATTCCAAAGTTTTAAACGGCGGGGAAAAAAAAGAAAAATATAGTTTCTTCTGACCTGTTCAGACCAGGGGGTAGCTGGCTGCAGTGGCAACTCCACACTGGTTATTTTTGTTTCTGGTCATCTTAATGTAGCCCTTGTCTCCCCATTGAAGACCCCAGCTGCACAAACACACAATAAAACAATGTTTCACCCATTCAAKGTATAAAAGGCCCTCATGATGCTCGCTGTTAAAACAGTTTTTTGCCTTCGTTAAAATAAAAGCTACATATTTACCTGTTCTTGACCAGCCAGTAATCCTTCCCCTGATCAGTGCCATAACCCACAATCAGCACACCATGATCCAATTCAGTGCTGCTGCATTCAGGCTCATCATACACCCCTGAAGCACATGTTCTTCAGTTAAATGGACACACTGAGTAGTAAAGGACTATTTCCTGGTMAATTTATAATATTAAAAGTACCCACCATGTTCATAAAGCTGGAAGGACATATGACCCGCATCAATGCCTATAGACACTGGTCCGATGGTGGCCACAGCCTCCTTCAGAGCGTTTTCATCTCCTTGAGTTACATCAACATAGCCTGTGCAGGTGGCACCAATGGTATTAGGGTTGTAACGGCATTGTCCATCCTAATTAAGAGAGAAGATAGCACAGTTCACCAAACATTTCCATACTGGCACAGTGCAAAGGCATTAGAGCAGAAMATTTAATTTTTGTCTAAAACTAATATCAATTAATTCCACMAGATGGCAGTAATGTGCAGCTRTCCAATGAAAGTCCAACACAGCTTTATATTTACCTCTGCCTCATAAGGGTAGGAAACCTCTGTATCGATCCCTCCATTTGCTTTGATATACTGGAAGGCATAATCCATCAAGCCTCCATCACAGCCCATGTTACCGTAGTCACCAGAGCAGTCGACCAGCTGCTGCTCACTCAGAGACACCAACTTTCCTGTCTTCCTGAAAGTTTGACCCTCCAGTGATCCAGTCTAAGGCYCAGAGAAGTCCATTTTAAATGTAAAGCACTGTATATCACGTGAACCTTTGTGGATTGATAAATCATCAAGATATTCTTATACATACTGCACTGAAGGCCCAGCAGGAGCCACACTGCTTCTGGTCCTTGATGTCTGTGACGTATCCCTTGTCCCTCCAGTCAACAGTGTCGGGCAGAGGGGTTCCTTCAGGAAGGCCGAAGAAAGTAGAGCCACGGCGGGGCAGAGAGGTGTTAAACGCTTGCAGACAGCCCTTGGAAATCAGACGCCTGTACTCTTCATTTTCCTAAAAAAATTTTAAAAAGATGAGAGAAACAATAAGTCAAAGAAAGTGACAAAGCTGAGTGATTCCATCCATTTTCAGAAGATGGACAATAGTTTGTGCCTTCCTTCAAATACCATGTCAGCAAAGTAGGTCATGCCAAGGTGGTAGGACTTGATGCCCTGATCTGCCATGATGTTGTGCACCAGCACCACTTTGCGGTTGTTGAGCCAGATTTGCTTGCGTTGAGCCTCCTCCGTTGAAGAGCTGTATGATCTCCCTGCCAGTCAGAAAAATAAATATATAAATAAAGACATAATCAGAAAAAAAGGGAAAATAAGCCAGACAACAAATAATAAAACAGTATTAGTTTCTCACCAAACTTAAGTTTCCAGGCGTGAAACTCGAGGTCTTCCAGAGAAATGGTGGCACAGCTGGCCACAGCCAGAACAGCAGCAGCAACAAGCAGTAACTTCATCTTTACTGAACAGGACAAAAGAAAGCAGACATCCTTCATGACATGCAGYACCCACACAGGTTGTGCCTGTTTTTTAACCACTTCTTTCTGATATAATGTCTGATGTCACCACTTTACTGCACAACATACCAGCTATAACCTACTTTCTTTTAATTTCTCTTTCATCTTATCTTCCAACTCCCTTTTTTCCTCCCTTTGTGTCAGTGTTAATATATTACAGAGTCTTGTTATCAGCAGTGGAGCAGCTTACCTGGCTCTCAGTGGGTGTGAGTGCGTTGAAGATCGAGGTACCTCCTTCTGCCTGTCACACACAGCGGTGTTTGACAGTCTTTATATAGGTGACCAGTTATGATTCCTGTGTTCCTGTCTGGTGGCCATCATGTGCTCAGCAAAAAACAAAACAATGGGTGGAGTTTTGAGTTATGAGAAGCTCCCATGGTGTCACTGTGAACTTCAGCAAATTAGGGAACATCAGAGTTACTCATTTAGTTTTCTGTGAGCATTGGTCGCTCAGCACTTTTTTTTTTGACAAAATTAAGTCACAAGAATTATGAGCATTGTGTTTTTACATTAAAAACCACAGATGGGATTTTATGTTCTCTGATTCCAGTCAAACATGCAAGCAGTCTTGCAAACGTGATTTATCACCAAACTGTTTTCTATGAAACCGTGCAGACAGAAACTATCCTACACAGGAAAAAAAAATGCAACTTGCTTTGTTGTGTTTTCTTTAAAAAGGTGGTTGCTTCTTTAGCTGACACCTACTCACTGAAAGTTTGAGTAATTTACAAGAACTTTCAGGATTTACCTGAAATGTTGCCTCGGCTTGATTTTTTTTTCTTCAGGTAACTGTGGACTAAAAATAATATCATGTTACATTTTAAAAAAGTTTAAAATACACACACTTATGTAAATCTGTTCAACCTAAACACACAGTAAAACGTGCAAAACTTTGTACTCACAGTTGTTTCAAACCAGTTGCTGCCTTTTTTAAGGTGGTAAAACTTCCTGGATGAAAAGCAAAACACATACAGCAACTGTGAAGAAGTATGTGTTGCTTTGTCTTTTTATTTATTTATTTATTTATTTATTTATTTATTTATTTATTTATTTATTTATTTATTTATTTATTCAGGTAATTTTGGGGAAATTTGAAACCAGCTGTTCTGTTTTTTTTCTTTTATCTTCGTTACAATTGGTAAATGGTGCAAATTTTAGCTCTAGCTGTTCTGTCAAGACTGAGTAGAAAGATAATTTTGTAATCAAACTGAAAAAGTAGAAGTGCAATCATAAACAGACAAAAAAGGAACACAGAGGAATATTCCAAGTTTGCATTTTTTTCATAAAAATTTAACATGTAATTGATCTTTCATCTGTCCTGTATCAATAATGTGATTTTGTTTGACAGCCGAGCTGAGGGTTGTCATACGGCTTGCAGTCTCATGACAGGCAATCAAACCATAAAAATCTTGTGAAACGAGAGAAAATTGAAATCTAAGCTAAAAGTTTACAGATGTCATTAAAATCTTGTGTTCTTGTGACTTCAAACCACTTGTTTGTGCCATGGTGGTTGAACACACACATAAGTATTTTTTTTCTTCATCTCGTCAACAACAGGAAGTTTTTACTCCTAATACTCCAAGCATTATTTTAATTATTCTATGTCTAAATCAAGAGGCTAGAATTCTCCTATCTGTTAGCGCTTGGAGCATATGTTGAGGATGACTATCAGCTACTACTAGATCAAATTTGAGCAAAGTATTTGTAAACTGGCTGAGTTACAGCCGCTCATGTGTCTTGTAGATTCATTTGACTGTGGCTGCCTTTTTGAATTGGGTTAACTCCAAAAGTTAATCAGTTGTAGAGATAAATCCAATGAATATTCTTCAGAAATTGTATTAAAGTATGTCCAGTGGTTCAGAAGATATTTTGGTAACGTGACGGACAAATGTACACATGCATGCACACAGATTATCACCTCTCTGCTTTCAGCGGTGGGTGATATTTACAGATATGTCAATCAGAAGAAAGAAAACTGTTACAGAAAGTAAATCAAGTGTGAAAAAAGTAACATACTATGAAAAATTAGCTCTGTAATCATTACGCTCCTGTCAGCAGCAACATTAGCACCTCTCGGTTTTGTAGACAAGCGAAATGTGTAACACTGATCATCTCATTACATTAACATAGCTCATTACAGTGCCAGTAAGGGAAGAGTCGGTGCTTGGAATTTTAATAGGCTGGAAACAGGAAGTATGAGCAGGTGTTAGGACCTAAACTACTTTAGGTATTTCATTGAAAACTGAGCAGAGACGTCTCAGATTAAGTGGAGCTTTSTTGCTTTCTCCTCAGGAGGTTTGAGTCAGGATGAGCAGGAAACCAACAAATTGTGCAAGAATCACTGCTTGTGCTGAGCTCCAAGGTCATGCCTCTGTRGACARTTSCAGTTTCCTTACAGGCTGACACTCTGCTGCATTCATCAATTTAATGTTCACGCACTGTAAAATCCAAACTTAAAATGCACGTCTCATCTACAGATGCATAATGTAGTATCTTTTAAATTTTTTTATGTTAACATAGTTATTATGCAAGTAATGAAGTATTCATTTGAAATGTAATACCCCTTCTTTCTTTCATGACTCTGACTTGCTTAAACACTTTTAAATGTCAAAAATACCGTACCTCACATTCTGTATACCCCACAATAATAAAAGTTCTTGCAGCAGTCTAATACAGTATTATTGTCACATTTCGTAGTAAAAAAAAATGCAAATGCTCTGTCTGCACTACCACAATACTGTGGTCTATTTGTGGTACTTTTATGCATTGTCATTGTTGTTCTTGTCTGTCATGTTGAAGGAGAAGACGTCTGCAAAATCTTCAGTAAAATTTAGCAACATAAATCTTAAAGAATACGTTGGTAAAACGACATCCAGGGGATGCTTTGATGCAGTACACGGACGGGGACATTTTATTTACACGCAAAGCAAAGCATTCTGGGTAAATGATGACGTGGATAGGTCTTCAGTGTGAGGCTGCTAGCGAGCTATATCCACCCTGAAGGTTAATCTTGGACAATATCTGACGATCGACTCTTTTAAATGAAACCAGAGAGCGTTGACAGAGAGGAGAAGGTAGAAATGATTCAGTCTGAAATTGAAAATGTGGATGGAYGACAACAGAGCTGCTTCATGGAAGAAGAACCTCAGCTTGGCCTGTTAGCCTGCAATGACCAATGCGCCAGCTACCATTGTGGGTTTGTTTTAGATGTTGCTTGAAGATGGGAAGAACAAAAGTCAAATTTCCAGACCGTCATTTGCCAGAGTAGAACAGAAGAAGAAAGATCTAGAAGAAGGTGGAGGAAACTGTGGTTAGATGCTACCATAAGCTCATGGAAGAAATTAAACAAAAAGATGCTGGTGAAGGCCTTGAGCTGCAGCAACAACACAAGACTCCACACCAATGAAAACAGAAACATTGCATACGTCATGATTATACTGTTTGCCGTGACTTTCCCACTTTTTTAAACCAAAACAATTGTCTCCATTTATGCTTAACTTTTACAACTTTTCAAAATACTTCCACATAAAATACAAAAGTGTCAGAAAATCCTTTTGAAGGAAAACATTAGAATCAAATCTGTTGAATTTTTTTTTGTTAGTC
The DNA here is from genome assembly GCF_001266775.1 of Austrofundulus limnaeus. NCBI lineage: Eukaryota > Metazoa > Chordata > Actinopteri > Cyprinodontiformes > Rivulidae > Austrofundulus > Austrofundulus limnaeus. Next base: position 9,835,267 of record NW_013952404.1, on the reverse strand, counting down.
AAACTGACAAGTTATAGTTTAATATATCTATATTTTTCCTAATTGTTTTGTATCTAACCCACAATGATTG
>NW_013952404.1:9830613-9834197 GCF_001266775.1 Austrofundulus limnaeus | reverse complement strand
AAGTCATGTGACTGCATCTTATGACTAATCATAAGACTTATCTGTCTTTACGATCAGACGGTTTGTCAGCAAACTGTGACTAAAACCATTTTAATAAAGCAGGTGCTTTATTTGTGTTGTTTTCAGGAAATCCTAGGGACTAACACTGACTTCCCTATCTCGAGGTTTACAGTAAAGAGGGATTTTTTTAAAACAAGCTTGTGTTAAAACAAACTTAAAACATTTTTTATGTGTTTTATAAAGAAAAAAAAACTTGTGTTAAAACAGACTTAAAACGTCTTTTATGTGTTTTACTAACACTTCATATTGCTACGTGCCAAAATGCACATAATCTGACAAAATATGTACGAATGAATTATGTGTTGTTTAGACAAATTTAACCTTAGCTTCTGACTAACAACTCATCAGACATATTATGTTTCATGTGATTTTTWAAAAAATCCTCCTGTACATCATTGCACAGTCAGAGTTCTCAGTAATTCTTGCTCATATTAATCTGAGATAATTTTATTTATTTATTTTTGTAGCGGCCTTAAGACACCAAAGGATGGCAGCATTTCCCCACTTTTATCCCTAACAATGTTTCAGTTTACTGAACTCCTGTAACAGCAATCACCCTTTTAGGATATTCAAACTATAAAATAAAAACACAATTATTGTTAATTTGCAGATTTTAATAATAGAATCAGTCATTTTGAATTTTGAAAATGATAAGCTTTATAATGAGTGCATTTGTGTGGGAGTTTCTGCATTATGTTTGGCAAATATTAGAACTGTGTAGATTTCATTAACAGCTCATTAATATGAATGTGATGAGATTTGCGTGTGGGCACGGTGACTATGAAGAACATCCTGAAGGATCATGTGAGAAAAAGCCAATTAGACATTTGGAAAGGGGAAAGTGAGAGGAAAGCTGTTAAACGCTTCTAATTTCATTAGTCTGCAAGTTTCCCCAACTTAAAGCCAATCGCATTGTTGGCTCCTCTCGAACAGGAACTAACAGGACAAATGGCAGCCGCGGCCCAGGCTGGCACACCTTTGCATACTGCAGAATCTGATTATTGGATCAATAACATAGCAACATTTGAAGCATTGCTGCAGAGGCTGGCCTCTTCTCCGGTTGCACATTGCTGGCGTTCAGCGTTCGTTCCCACTTTATAGGTGACAAAGTGTGAATGTGAGCAGGAATTCAAATGGAAGGCCCGTTAAACAGGAGGAGTCATGCAGCAAAAACCTGGAGCACATCTGGCAGGYCAGCAGAACATCTGCACCTGACATCTTTTCTGCTTTAAAAGATCAGAGCTCTGTTTGATTTCTGGAAGTGCTTTGATAGAAACTTATTACAAACTCAGGAGTCCTAATTCATCAGTTTAATTTAACTCAACACTTTAACTGCATTTACTTAAATTGATCACTATTAACCCMCTATTCAAGGTGTAGTACTGTGCAAAAGTCTTGAGCCATATCTTTTTTTGAGTGTTTGTTTAGATTTTGCTTCCAAAAAGGCAGATTTTCCTAAAGTTTAAAAAAAGATCTGGTGTTGGAAGTAATCCGTCCTGTCTGTTCAATTAAATGTTAAGAATCTCATTTTGTGCAGAAAATGTAAACCGCACAAAAAGAAAGAAAATTTGTGTTTGGTAGATTGTTTCTTTGTTGTACCAAAGTTTCTTGGCAACAGATCTTATACAGTTATAAAAACCTATAAATTTCCTTTTAAATGATGTCACATTTAGGAACATGTATTTGTTGGGGTGAGCAGTAGAGCTGAGCGGGATGCACGCATGAAAAATTAGCCAAATCTTCTCTGCCAATCAGCTTATTTTGTTATTATTGACACTTGATTTGAGCTTCCCCCAGGTGCCCACCATAAGATGTATTGCCAAGAAGCATTGTACATTCAAAGAAATAATCTACCAAACAATTTTTTTTACTTTTTGTGCTAAAATATATTTGTTATCTGATAAATAATCTTACTTAAACCAGTTTGATATGACTTCCTAGTCAAGTTGTTTTTTCTTAAATTGTCTTTTATGAGTTCGGGGCCTTTTCATGCCGAAGGAGTCATAGCTCTGTTTAACAAACAAACCTCCAGTTGTCAGAAAATGGTTTGAATTAAAAAATAAAATTAAAATTAAAGTAATAAAGTAAAATAAACGTTTGATAAAAATAAAAGTTGAATTAATTTGAAGCAAAATATGTTGAAATTCAGCATGGCTCAAAAATGCAGGCAAATTACCGTAAACATGCAGAAAACAAGACAATGTGCAGTAAAATATTTATTAACATTACAACCTCCTTAGACACACAAAAAAAGAAATGACACGCACAAAAATATAATAATGATAATCCCAAAATATTCAAAAAGTTCTAGGCCATACCACCTATGTGACATCATATAAATACAGAACTAAAATAAAACAACATGAAAATAAAAATAAAAATCTTCACTGGATGTTCAGATTTCACCTGTTTGATCATGAACAAATATGGTTTTGAGAAATGATTTGGCAACATTTTAAACAAATGATAAATAAGAAATTCCATCAGAAATAMATGGCCTGGGCTGCTCAATCACCTCCCAGATTAAGAAACTCAACAAACTGAAGRAGAGTGATTTCAGAACACTGGCCTCAAATTACAAATACACAACAATACTGATAAACAGAAACACTTTSTTCTGGAGGGAAGTATTTAATTATAATATTTAAAAAAGGCTTCATGATGAACGTCACAAAGCATAAACTGCCATCATTTCTGCCCTCGGGTATTGCTGCATGTTGCATTTGTGAAATGCAGATAAGTGGATAATGACAACACAGAGCATGAGACAGAGATAACCGCTGGAAGAAATCCCTGCTTCCTGCTGTTCATCCCCTCTGCCCCTCTGTTCATCCCTCCGTCCCACCGTCCTCTGCAAAGAATCTGCTGTGATTCTGTCTTTCTCAGCCCAAACAGGTCGCAGGCGCTCTCATCTTGCCAGGGTCTGTGCTGCACCGGCCGGCGCCGACCACAGAGACCGGATGGAAGAGGCTCAGAAAGAGAGAGCAGCAGCCCAGATCACAGCCAGTTCAGACGCTGTGTCTCTCTCTCTGCCGCGTTCCCCTCTCTCTGCTTTATCTCCATGGTGCACACACGTCGACCTGGAGCAAGGCTGTATACTGGCAAGGGAGGCTAGAAACAGAAACAAGGGGGTGGATGGATAGTGGGGTGCGGGGGGAGATGCAGTGTGAGCGGGGATAAAGGGACACGCTGCTTCAATAGCGGAGCAGGTCCAGGGACTAATTGGATCTGGTAATGGCAGGTCAGAGTGACTTAAGGGCTCGTTAGAACCAGTACAGCTCCTTGCCTTTCTTGTGTTGCTGGAGGCCTGAGGAGAGAGAAAAAAGGCCGCGACACAATGAGGAGGACAACAGCGAACAACAGAACACAGGTTGTCATGGAGTCTACTTTGGCCAAACATCCTGTGTCAGAGGGGTGAAAAGAAAATGTCTGTGATGATTGTGATGCTTTTGTGTGTGTGTGTGTGTGTGTGTGTGTGTGTGTGTGTGTGTGTGTGTGTGTGTGTGTGTGTGTGTGTGTGTGTG
>NW_013952404.1:9825611-9829613 GCF_001266775.1 Austrofundulus limnaeus | reverse complement strand
GTGTGTGTGTGTGTGTGTGTGTGTGTGTGTGTGCACGTGCACATGTGGGAGTATCTGTAACATTCAGTATCAAAAGCATATGCAGCTGTGCATGTCATACAGTTACACATGCAATTAAAGTTAGAAAGTGACACCTTTGCCATGAAGTGAGTATGTCTGAAAGATTATAAGACTGCATTTTGCTTAAGTATTATAATAATAATTATTATTATTATTATTACTATTATTCTTAGATTATTTATTCAGCATCAATTCAGATTCTGTTAATTTATTTCTAATAATGACAGCAGATTATTAGTTATGCATGTTAATAATTTGCATAGGTCTGATTATGAACTGTAAAGAGAAACTACATTATCTATTAAAAGCACAGTTTGATACTCATTCTCTGCTGAATGACTTCACTTAAATTTGACTAAGTTCTTAAAAGCTAAAAGAAGCAGAATGATAGCTAAAAGCTGAAGTGGCAAAATGCTAGATAAAAGCTAAACGTCACAAAACACAAGTTACAGGCTAAAAGTTGCAAACAGAGGCAAAACACTACTAAAAGTAATATTGTTATGTAACAGTGTCAAAACACGAGTTATATAGGCTAAATGTAGCAAAAGCGTTCGCTAGAATTAGATAAATGTTAGTCATAAGCAGCTAAACACTAGTTACAGGCTAAAAGTAGCAAAATGTTAGCTAAAATTGAAATGTATCAAAAAGCTAGCTAAAAGTAACAAAACAATCTCTAAAAACCAAAAGTAACAGACAAAACTGGAGCATGTACTGCACACCTGCATCAGTTTAAAATTAAAACATTGGWTTTAAAAGATCTGAATATATTTTGATGATTTCTTATGGGAAAAATGTCTGTAATAGAGTGAAGTATTGTGAAAATTATAAGTTAAAATAACCAAAAGTGGTAGCAGCCATTCCTTCATTCAGCTGAATGTTTTTATGAATGTCAAAAATAAAAAAGGATGCAGCAGGGATTACAATGCATTATACATCCATCCATCCATCCATCCATCCATCCATCCATCCATCCATCCATCCATCCATCCATCCATCACCCAGACTTCGTTCAACATGTAGTCCTACCTGCATCCATGTTGAGCGCCAGCGTCTGGCTCACATCTCCAGGAGGAAGCAGACTGGGCCAAGAGGTGGGGGGCTCCAGCTTGCTGACTTCATAATGGCTCTGCAGAGTGGGTAGATGAGGCGGTCTCACYGTAGGCATGAGCAGACCCCCATAGTGAGGCTCCAGAGCCGACGGTGAGTACAGTTCACGTAAAGGCCGTGGGTGGCCGTAAGCCTGGGCCTGAGGATACCCCCAGGTTTCCGGCGGGTGAGCGTGGGGGTGTGGATGGGCGTGTGGGTGAGGATGGGCGTGTGGGTGCGTCAGGCCCGGATGTAGCCCCGACGCGTACGGGTCCATGGAATAGGAGGGTGCGCTGGATTCGCAGTGGGGGCGGCTCTGAGGGGAAGAGTAGCTGCTGTCCCAGAAGGATGGGGGGAAGCTCCTCCGGCTGCTCGGTGAAGGAGCGTCTAATGAGCCGAAAGAAGAAGAAAAAACTTTGATCAAATATAAATCTGCTGAACAACATTACAGTAAAGTGAACTGTTTCATCGCCTGCTGCCAAAAGACAAAAAGTTGATACTATTTTTGTGTGTGTAAATGTCTGTGTGTGTCTCATGAACCACTTCATTAGTTATAARGAAACTCTCTGAAAGTATCCACTGAATGCACATCTTCATCAGATCTGATTCAAGTTTGCCACTACAGCTAGCCAACATTAGCAAGCACAACTTTAACTTAGTCAGTTTTATAGGTGTTGAGTAAAATCTAGCTGAGCGTTATCTCAATACCGTTACTTGATTGGAGTRAGTGCTGTCAGAAAGGCAGTCTACAGTATCTGTCAGTCAGATGGAAACATTCAGGAGGTAATCACTGAATATAACCTCTACACCTGAATGCCATTTAGAGCCAACTGATGCTCCTTACAGCTAATGGGCCTTAAATAACACAAAAATACTTACAACATCATACGTTTTACTTTACTTGAGTAATATCATTACAAAGTATTGTTACTCTTACTCTCTTTACATAAAACTTTTTTACTCTTATACGAGTAATTCTTTGGATGGTTAATTTTTTACTTTTACTTGAGTACAAATATGTTGAAGTAGTGATACTCTTATTTGTGTACAACTTGTGGGTACTCTACTCACCTTTGACCTTATCTAACCTGATCTAGTGAAAATGACCTGTTTCTCATAGGAAACTAAGTCATGTGAATACAGCAAATTGAGTTCAGTCATGAATCTGATTAATTTTTATCAAAAGCAAGAGGATTTTAGTCTGGCTCCTTCATACAATCTGAAAAACCTTAAATTATCAGTTTATTAAGCCCAAAGTGACCAACATTCTGATAAGTAAAAGCTTTGGCAGACTTATCTTTACCCTTTTGACTCTAGTTTCTGTTAGCTGGTGTAGTTTATCAAGCTGAATGGCAAAGATTTGTAAAAACTAATAAAATCTGCATGTTATTTTTGTAAACTCCTACATAATCAGCAAATACTGCCGTTTGTGTTTCTTTCAACTGTTTTACTACTTTATGTGGCTCTGCTGAAAGGAAAGTAGACGGGAGGTTGTGATGATYTAAGAAAGACAGGATGGAAGGAAACTCACAAGGAAGTTAACATATAAATGTACAAAAGATTGTTTTGAAAATTGCACAATTACACATTTAAAAAAATCTAGATTATAACGTTGACGTTTGAAGGTTGTCAATATTACGCTTGAGTACAGTTATTTTTGTGAGGTGCTGTACAAAATGTTTTAGGCTGTTTCGACAGCCTCATGTTTGAATCCATAACAAATCCCACATAAAACCACAGGACCTCCTGAAAAAAAAACAGCTTTACAGAAGTAGTCCTAAAACATGGATATCCATTTACAACTGATTACTTTGTAACTTTTGGAGTCAATCCGATTCAAGATAGCCACTACAGTCAGTCAGATTTACTGCTTTCATGCTAAAGTTGATGTGCCAATAGCTGACATTCATCTCCATCTCCKTATAGCGCAGGGCTATTCAACTGGTGGCCCGCGGGCCACATCTGGCCCACGAGTGACCAAAATGTGGCCCGCCAATTGGTTCATTCATCTCTTAAGTCCAAATCCCTGGTTTTCTACTTAAACTACTATGAGTTCTTTTAGTTAAACATGTTTGGTATCTACAGAAACATCAGAATCTTGGCTACAAACTGGTACAAACCATTTCTATGAACATCCAAGACAGTTAAAACTACAAGCAGCTGAAGATAAAACCATGAAAGTGAAAATAAAATTGGTTTAAAAATTTGGCAAGTCAGAGATGTCAAAATAATATATGTGTTAAATAATGTGTTATTTTTGTTTTTGATATTGTTTTGTTATCTCTAATTTTATTACAAAAGGTTCTGTATGTTGAATTCATGATTAAATGCAGAAATGTTACTTATTCAAAGGTAACAGGTCTTTGTAATACTTGATTTATTTACATAATGACTTTAATTGCTGGATGTTCGGCCCCTGTGCTGCTGGTCTGCATTTACTGTGGCCCCTGAAGCAATTTAGTTGAATAGCCCTGCTACAGTGTGTGATCTCGTAATATGCACGTGATCGCACATGCAATAAGGTTTGAACAAAACAACTTTTACATCATCATTTCTRGACCTAAGACGGCCTTTGTTTAAAACTCGGGCATGTAATGCGGCAGGCGGTCCTTCAATGACCACCACGCCATTATTTCTAGAAGAAAGTGTCTGAAGCTGTTGATGGAGCGATGCGACATCTTTAGATGTCACCCACATGACTGCTGCACCCTCTGGCCCAGATTTCTTCCCCATTGGATCATATCCTGTCAGAGCCCCTAGCCCCAACAAGACACAGGAATAAACACAAGCACGCTTTTGCAAACAGAGAGAGAGAGAGAGAGAGAGAGAGAGAGAGAGAGAGAGAGAGAGAGAGAG
>NW_013952404.1:9823695-9825601 GCF_001266775.1 Austrofundulus limnaeus | reverse complement strand
AGAGAGAGAGAGAGAGAGAGAGAGAGAGAGAGAGAGAGAGAGAGAGAGAGAGAGAGAGAGAGACAAAGTAGGAAGAGAGATGCTCATGTATCCTAAAATTCTATAAAAGGCAGACGCTGTAACCTGGAGGCTGCCCAAGGCCCACAGAGTGTTAAATCACTTGCTCTGGTGACACTTCTCAATTTCATGTCAGCCCGGTACTCCTGAAAGTCTAAAAACACACACACACACACACACAGGTCCAGCAGTTCTGGTCCTAAACTAGCACCAGCTGAAACTTTTTATGTCTCCACATCCACCTGTTGTTTTTTTTAACCCCCGCCCCCTCCACTCTCTCCTTGCCCTTGTCAAAATGTCAAAACACCAATTTTATTTTAAAGCATTTCATATTTAAACATTCCTCTGGAGAAAAAAAAAAAAGAAAGGCAGCAGGTATGAATGTTTGTAAATCTAACCAACCCACAAGGCAACTGACTGTGCAACCGAGCGTCGGAGCGGACTGTCAGAGTGGCAGCCGTGGAGACGTTTGAAGGGGATACGTCTGCGAGGCTGTGCGCTTACGACTGGGTATAAACATAGCACCTGTTGTGAGGCAGGGAGTGAGCACGGTGCCGAAATGAAGACGTTCAGCTGGACAAGAAAAGGGACTAAAGGGACGGCGTGGCGAGGCGAGGGACGCTGCAGGGCCCTACATGGATATCTGGGATGTCTTCATCCTGTTGGTGGAAAGAGTCCTTCGGATGATTGAAATCGCCCTTTTTTTTAAACTGTTTTATTGGTGCAACGACACATAAACAATGTGTTAAACCACCATGTTTGATTTCACCCCTTCTGAATTTAAAATGTGCGTATATTGTTTCAGATTTTTCCATTTTCAAATAAAAACACTCTCGTTGGTCTATTTTAGCCCAACAAAATTTTCAAGTCTCCTCTGTCTGCCAAAGAGCCGTTGACCTGCATGACCTTGTGCGTTGACCTCCATAAAGAAGCAGCCCTTGAGTCTTGTCATCTGATCACATCATCTGTCTGACCCTCTGCTGCGCTCTGCAGAACTGTGAGCTCACCAATGGGGTCTTATAAACATAGGAACCCCCTAAATCTGGAACCTGACTCCCTGATGAGGAATTGTTGTGTTTTTATAAGAAGGAGATGGAAAAATGTGCACAACAGAGCAGTTACCTGTGCCCTGTTGTTCTGCTGCCCGCCGTTTGCCCTCTCCTTCCATGTAGGAGCTGAGGGCCCTGGAGAAGTGCTCGTCCACCACGCTGCTGATGTCTCCGTGGTAGTAGGTGAAGAGGACGCAGCGAGAAGTCAGGTACTCTGGCTCGGGGGTCTCCTGTTTCTCTTTTGGGGCCTCTGCTGGCCTTGACACCACTGCCGTGAAGGAGGAGGAAGAAGCAGAAGAAGAGGAGGAGGAGGAGCTGGATGAAGATGTGGAAGAAGAAGTCGACCCTCCGGTGCCTGGGCCCCCAGACATCCCTTCGGGAACGCTGGGAGGGTCCATAAAATCCCGGCTGAGGGGCGCAGTGCTCAGACCTGTAGGAGCCTGTCGGGTGTGTGTGATGTGGGGGAGAAGGGGGGGGAGGTGGGGACAGGTGTTGCAGAAGACATTTATTTATAAGAACATGAGCTAGTTTAGCAAAAAATGTTTATATTATTGTTTTCTGTGCATACACAAAAATTAAATCACGAAATGAGACTGGCTGCAGAATGACACAAACTGTTGACTAAACAGTCTAAATCAGTGGTTCCCAAACTTTTTGTCTTCTGACCCAAAATATCCATGGCAAAATCTTGTGACCCCAAATATTACTGGTCTGAGTACACAAACTCTGTTAATAACCCTAAAAACACAGGCTTTTTGACAATCTAAACAGCTTGTACACACATATAAATACTTATTTTT
>NW_013952404.1:9820075-9823685 GCF_001266775.1 Austrofundulus limnaeus | reverse complement strand
TTTTTTTTTTTTTTTTTTTTTTTTTTTTTTTAGTCGAAGTGGTTCACTGGTAGCTGTTCAGTTAAAAAAAAGGGAAAGAAGACAGACAAAGAGGCAGACAGGACATAGTCACTCCAGAAAGAGCGCACCTCTCCGCCTGCATGCGTGCGCGCCCGTCGCGACAGCTGCGGCAGCAACAAAATGTGGGGAGGTTATGAAGCGAGCACGAGGTTGTCCTGTACCTCGCATGTGTCGGCCCCTCCTCCCCACTCCCCCCTCTGCATCTTTATCTTCAGTTGATCCTTCCCGCCGCATCAATTGGCTAATTGCACACTGAGTTATATATATTTCTGGAATCACAAGTGCGTCTAAATTCCAACTATTTTGAAAAATAACAGAGTTGGAGCCGTTTATCAAACTTTTGTACATGACCATCCAAATTTAGACGGACTCCAGATTTTATAAATCAGTTAATGATTATTATTTTTGAAGGTTTCTCTCAATTTTACGCAGTCTTCGTTGAATATTTCCCTAAAAGACCAGCAGCATTGATTTTAAAAGCTGGTGCCAAAAGTCTGAGCACTTATCACGCAATCTGTCTCAAAGTGTTGAGGATGTCTCACACCAAATTTTAGCAAAATATCTGTAACATTGACAGTTTTAACCATTTATTCTTTTTTACACTGACTGTGCATTACTTTATGATGGTGCTAAAATGTTTTGCAAACAGACAGGTTGACTTGAAAGGTTAATGACAAAGTTTAAAGCAGAAATGTTTCAGTGCTGTGTGTGACTCTCAGCTATACTACCACTCCACATTTTAGGTCTGTAAAATTGGCTGAATTGTAGTAATCTGTGTGTRTGCTAATGTCTGAGGCAACAAGGTTGACTCCAGATGTTAATTAGCTGACATGTAATTATCACTTTCTGGAAGGCTCATTAAAATCCATTAAGTGGTTCGCGAGATATTTTGCTAGCATGGACAGAAATATTATTGTCACTTCACCTACAGCGAGTGACAAAAACGGCCAAAATATTTCAAGTGTTTTCTTGCTGTTAGTGACACGTCATCTAAATAGATTTGGATGAAGTCATTCAGCTAACTGCACACATAACAATGAGCACATGATCTATGCAGGTTCTGTGCTATTTTTTTTTTAATTCCTCTCCATGTAGACCTGAAAACTTTGTGCTCCATCCAAACTGAAAGTGTATCCATGGTCTTAAAACAGCCATGGGTTGCCAAGTAAATCCTCAAGTCATCTGAAGCATTTAGTGTGCTCCCAGTGCAACACGTAGGTGTCAACTATAGGTTGCATACACTGGTCATACCAGCTTGGAGGAGAGAGGCACTCTGCACAAATCTATGACAAATTATCACCTATCAGCAGAGCAAACAGAAAACATTTTTGCACAGACGCACAAGCAAACCAAAAACACCTGAGCAACAGAAATGTTGTGTATTTGGATGCAAAAAGGTCAAATTAAATAGAAAAACAAGCTTTTTTGAAAATTGCATTAATATGTTTCTTTTGGTTGCAGGTGCTTGAGGTTTGCTCAGTCTTTTTTGACAGGCCCTTTAGAACGCCTGTGAGAATAGTGTGGAAAATTTGCAGAATTCCATGGACGAGTGTCAGATGAGGTGGAATGTCTCTGATGTGTGCTAGTGGACGAGTTCCTTGGGAAGTTACATGGTCCCTGTGCTGCGTTCTCTAGATGGAGAACATGACCGACGACCCGCTGTGCACACATCGTCACATGGCACAAATAACTGAGGGCCGGTTGTCTGGCAAGCCGACGAGTCAAAACTACTTTAAAAAGCAAGAAGACAAAGTTGTTAATTCAATTTTCACTTTGGCTTGATGCAACATAAACTGACTTTCCAAAGCTTCTCAGTGACCCCATTTAGCATTGCCTTTAGCAACATTTGTCACATAGTCTCAAAATGTCAATTTCTAAGCTGCATTTTCTGTGAAAACAGTGTGTGAATGACTTAAAAGAAAAGATGAAACTGAGTTTTTATAAACTAAAACCTAAAAGAAGAAAAGACTAGCTAAAAGGCAAAACTAACCAAAAACGATAAAAGTAACTAAATGACAGCATAAAGCTAAAATARCAAAAATGTAAAAGTTCTTAAATGCTCTGTAAAACTAGAAAATTGTTAGCTAAAAGCTAATACTGGCAAATTGCTAGGTAAAAAGTAATGTTAGCTAATTGTTAAAAAGTAAAAGTAAATATGTCAAAGCTAAAAGTGGTGTAAGGCCAAACAGTAGCTAAATGTGGCAAAATATTATAATAAAATGTTAACTTAAGGTAAATGTAGCAAAAGACTACCTAAAACCTTATAGTTACAAAGCTCTAACTAAAAGCAACAAAACAAAGCTAAAAGAAAAACACTAGTTAGGACACAGAGACAGTATGCTGAAGATTTAATGAGATCAATGTTTTTGAAGGAATTACCAATCATAACATGTTTTAATGGGGATTTTTTTTTTGTAAATAAAGTTAAAGACAAAGTCTTTCAGGTATAGTCAGAATATCCCGAATGAGATGAACATTTTGACTCATAAAAAGGTAAAGTAGCATGCAGTTTTTACAAAAGAGAAACAGGATCAACATGCTGAACCAGAATTTACAATCAATTAATTATCACTTTTTGTATGGAGCACTGGCCCTTCTTGAACAAACAATGCATTATGGATGACTGATCAATGCTTTTTGCAGAGTAAATGCAGGACAGCGCCGGACGGGGTAAAGAGAGTGATGCAATGCAAGAAAGATCACTGTTACACCAGCGTGATCAACAGCTGCAGCTGACGGAACGGAAGGGAGGTCACCATGAGTATTATTGGCCATGACTAAATTTCTGTGTCTCTCATTCTGTCTCTGCCTTTCACTTTTTTATTTGTTTTTTTCTCCACCCTGTGATAAACATACTGTTTTTCCTATTTATCCAGTGCACGTATGGGAATGCACAGTGGCAAACACTGTTCACAAAACAGGAAGAAAACCCACCAAGATGCAAACAACATGAACTTAAGGCACAATCACAGATGTAAAACTTTGCACGCAAAAAGAGTCATCGGACGCTTTCGTGAGGGCTTCTGTGTGGGAGGGTGTCTTGATTTACTTGTATAAGCTGAAAATAAACACAGGTTACATCATTCCTTGTGACCCCCTCAGCGAAACCCCGCCCCAATAAAAGAGGTCCGACCAGGCAAGGTCTCTGATTGGCTGAGATGTTGCGGGGCCAGTTGAGGTAGTAACAGCAACCTGGTTTTATTTAGCACACTATTCAAATTGCAGCAGCACCATTAATAGAATATATATTTTTGCTAGAAGTACCTGAGTGAAATCAAAGGGGGGGGGGAGGGTAAATGCCCACTAATTTTATCTAAACTTTTATGAGTTAAGAGGAGTTTGTTAAAGCGTTTAAACTTAAAACCATATAAGCTGCCTCCTGAAACAACAAGCCCTTTATTAAAGTCTTAGTGTGGCTTGATTTCAAGAGGGCTGGACCTCAGGATTCCACTGTTGTTTATGTGCCTCAGTGTGTGTGTGTGTGTGTGTGTGTGTGTGTGTGTGTGTGTGTGTGTGTGTGTGTGTGTGTGTGTGTGTGTGTGTGTGTGTG
>NW_013952404.1:9816697-9820065 GCF_001266775.1 Austrofundulus limnaeus | reverse complement strand
GATGAAATATGCTAATTTTTTGAGATAGGGATTTTTGATTTTTCTTTACTTTTTTGCCCAAGTCATCAATTTTAAAACAATAAAAGTCTTGAACTACTTCAGTTGGTGTGTAATGAATCTAAAATGTATGAAAGTTTAATGTTTATCTGTACATTACAGAAAATAATGAACTTTATGCTAACAGTATGCTAACTTTTTGAGAAGGACCTGTACAAATAAAGAAAAGTGCTCTGGATTTGAAAAGTGAAGATGGCTGTCTCAGCTAATTCCATATGGCTTTAGTTCAGTTGTTTTAAGAAATATTGATTTGAAATTTTGTGTTCGATCATAATGATCCACAAAACATGCCGAATGCCAGTCACAACTTAGTATCCAGCGATTGTTAGACATACAAAACGTAGCCAAAAACCATCTTTACCTAATAGTAAAAATGGTAATTAAATATCCAAAATGGCCACCACAGCTAACTTAAAACAGCCATTTAAAAACTTATTAAGATTAAATTAGTTGTGGAGGAGCTAAGAATGATGGCATGCTGATTGCTCATGCTAAACCCAAATTAAGCTAACTTGCTATAGCTATAATTCAGCCATATTTGAACACACACAGCTGAAAATTTATAACGTGCAGTAGTATCAGAGAACAATCTTTAACAAAATCTAAATGAAATACAAAATCAAAAATCCCCACCCACTTGTTGATTAAGTGGGGGTGGCACCTGAAGTGGCCAATCAGGTACTTGGGCTGCAGGGCTGGCCACGCCTGTACCTCCACCACTGGTGGTGCTCAGCTACTACCACACCAAATTTTTTGCTCAATAGTTTTCTGAGTCTGAGCCATTTTAGTGTTTGCAAAGATTGATTAGCTGATGCAGTCACAACAAATCAAGCTGACTCAATGAAATATCTTTACTGTTTCACCTTAAATATTTTGCACACTTTGGATCACACAAGCAGAAAGCCTCCCCTCTTATCAAAGGCAAACTTCCTGAAATGGGCAGAATGTAGACAAACTGCATCCTCAGAGAGACTGACAAGTGCTACATTCCTAACATCCCGTTATATTTCTGCTGACGGCCTCCTGCTGGCTCAATGAGTGTAGCCACACATAATTAATTGACCATATCTGTAAATAAAGACAGAGACATTTAGCCAAAAGGCATCAGACAAACATAAAAACTGATCGATGTGCAGGTGGTGGGATGATCACCGTGTCAGAGGGTGATGCAGTTAAAAGGGCGCCACAGGTGACAGCGAGTCAAAGGGGAAATAATGCAGAGAGGGTAAACTGAGGGCAGAATCACAAATTTGTCTTGTCACATGGTCAAACAGCTAAGATTTACAGCTGATCGGGTTCCTCATCAGCTGCATGGTGTTGTGGCTTCAGAATGCCAGGTATGGAGGTGAGCTCAGACTTCAGCTTTAGCTGGTTCACCCTTTCTGGCAGCCAGTGTGAGCAGCTGAAAATGGCTATGTCACTTGTGGCCATACAGTGAATGAGAAAGCAGTGCATGCAAATGCATGAAAACTAGTGCATGCCAATAAAACAGTTGTGTCCACTTATTCATTTGAAAACAAAGAAAATACACTTCTTTTTTCTGTTTGTCTCATTTTATTTCCCTCTCCACACTCAGGGTGTGTGATTTACTCAACGGTGACATCATGGAGACCGCAGCTATTTTTATTGGACGGTAAATGGCCAGCTCCATTCCATGCTATGCCACCTGTCCAATTCGCAGCAGTCAACAAGCCCCCGGGGGGGTAAAAAAAAAGTCAAGTACCCAAAAATGATTGAGAGATGAAAGGCAGAATATGATCCACGCTGTGCTACTGTGTCCTGCGCATGTTTCATAAGTCAAATTGCTCATTACTGCTTTACACTGCTTCATCAAGATCTCATGTCTGATTCCTTTGCTCGTGTTTCCTCTGTCAGATAACAATTTTTGAGTTGTGCTTTAAATAGAAGTCTTGGGCTATAAAKTGTTAGTCCTTTTCTTCCCTGCAGTTATTGAGTTATTGCATGCTCTCTGTTGTGTCTCTCTGTTGTGTGTAATTTAGCCACAAGTGCGGCAGAGGAAGTCATCAATTCACCCAATAGCTCTGTTATATACATGTCAATTAATCAAAGATTGATAAAAACACTCAATATATTTATTGCTTAACAATGATAATGCAAAAGACAAAGACTTAACATACAAGATTTAAATACTCCTCCTTGTCACATGTTTGTCATGGTGGTGGAGCGGTCATGGAGGTGGGACCCATACGGGAACAATGATGAAAACTTAGACAGAACTCAGTGGAAGTTTTTTTAATGGTGGTACCAGCCCACAAAAGAAAGAAAACATTTCATAACACTGATTTATATACAGGTGGATCTAAATTGGGAAAAACCATTTCCAGGGGAAAAGAAAATAAGACAACCTGCAAAAGTATGGAAAATACAACTTAAATGCATGCATTTAATAAAAATCAAATAACAATACAACTATTTACAAACAAATAAACTGAATATAGTTAATTTGAATCTAATAATTGCTTTAGACTCAACATAAAAAGTACTGTTTTGCCATCTTTGGGAACCCCTACCTCACCTGATGACAGCTGGAGCAGCCTCTGAACTAAACAGTTGTATAAAATAAATTATGTATTAACATAGGAGTCATACAAAAACAATAGTCACAAATGGTCATTTATGAGAAATAAAAGTCTCGCTTCTGTTAACGTCCTGTTTGTTGTTCCTCCTAATTAAAGCATCTCTAGTTCCACCTTGTGGTAAAAGTACAGAATGACAATTGTTTAAAATGTATTTTGCTTTAGTCTGCACTATAAAATCTGTTATTGGACAACTGTGGCATCAATTTAATGTCTACTTTTATTTAATTAAAAAACATATTTTTAAACACCTTTTCCAGCAAATGGGAACTTTTAATTGTATCTGTACATAATGACATCTTTTTGGGCTGAGAATTGCTCATRACACCCTATGAGTTTTATAGGATACAAATATTTATATAACAGTAGTAAAAACAAAATCACACCAGAAACCTTCCGGTGATGCAACAGTGCTGGCCACCATTCTACTCCATGTAATTCTTGTTCTCTCAGTTGTGTGAAATCCTTAAATATTGCTTTAAGAGGCTGAAAAGAAGAATGTAATATCTTTTTTTACTAACTTACTTTTTAGAAACCTCCAGGAAACTTTATTCGTCAGTCGCAAAAATAATCCAGCGATAATATTACAGTTAATTTATGCTTTTTTATTATGTTGTTTTAGATGATGTAATTGGTGAAAATTAAATTTTTATGACTGTGAACATAAACACCAAAATGCCCTAACTGTTTGGAGAAAGGAAATCAAATATGTCC
>NW_013952404.1:9815482-9816687 GCF_001266775.1 Austrofundulus limnaeus | reverse complement strand
CTTTAAAATTTGTGATATTTTGCATGATTGTAAAACTCAAAAGTTCATCATGTAAATAGTTGAATTTTGTGCACATTTTGGATGTATTATTTTGAACTTCATAAGGCACAAAAATGTATTTATTTATTTAAATATTTTTTTTTATTTTTGTTGCCAGCTGATCTTTAAATTTTAAAAGCTCACGTGGGTTGGGGGGTGAAAGCACGCGAAAAAAAAAAAAAACAGACGCAAGCAGGTAGAAGGCATCAAGGAAGATCAGGAAGAGGCAAGAGAAGAATTTTTCATCATTCGGAGGAACATGGTGGGGGTGGGAAAGAGGCATTTGGTTATATAAAAGACAGACAGACGGGCAGAAGGAGTGAGAGACAGACAAGTCAGAGACAAATAGGCAGTGCTCCTCTCTAGTTTGGTAATCTGATGGAGAGATTAGCAAGCCGGCAGCATTTGGGTCGGATTATCGAGTCATTAGAAAAGACTGGTGCTCCAGAGCCTCTCTCATGTGTTAATGTGGCTTTACAGGTCCTCAYCGCAGTCTGTGCAGATTGTCAAGAGGATGTACAGTAGAAAATCTCTAAACATGCAAATAAGGCCACGTGAACCTAATAACCTGACTGACTGAACGTGTGTATACATGTCTTTGAACGTTTTTAAAAAGTCCAGCAGATCAAACCTTTATTTTATTAATTTTTGCCTTCTTTAAAAGGAGTTTCACGATTCAAATTAAAGCTATTTTTACAGCAATTTTTTTTAAATGTGGCAAAAATCATATGAACTTTTCATATTTTTGAGCCTCTTGGAAAGAAATTCGGTATTTTTTCCATAATCAAAAATATACGCCAACACCCCTCGCGTCGTCGCGTTCGTGTTCAGTTGTGATGCGTGGCGTCCCGAAGTCTACATGGAAATGTGTGTACGTGTAAGTTGGTGGCTTGATTTGGCGCTGCAGGCCAACGCAGAGAACAAATGTATGTATAAAACATGATTCTCTGTGGTGACAAAAAAAATTGAAAAGGATCATAAGAAACTGGGTGAGCCTAAGAGAGTGTGGGTGTCTGTGCTGGTGATTGTCTGATCTTACAGGAGGTTGTGTCGATTTTTAAAGGTGTTTATTCTGTCAGTATCAGTGGCAACTTCAGTGTGTGTGTGTGTGTGTGTGTGTGTGTGTGTGTGTGTGTGTGTGTGTGTGTGTGTGTGTGTGTGTGTGT
>NW_013952404.1:9812747-9815472 GCF_001266775.1 Austrofundulus limnaeus | reverse complement strand
TTTGTCACTTTGAATACATCTACTCTGTTGTGTGCTTGTGTTTGGAGTTTTATTGAAATTTTATGTTTTCATTAATTATAATTTGACTGTAATTATATTTTTTTAGTTATATTTGTATTAAAAAGAGTTACAAAATGTTCAGGAATCATCCTGTGTATCAATAATTTGACATGTATTGTCCAGATTTTTTCACATAAACAGCAGCTTGTGTGTGTGTGTGTGTTTTGTCACTTTGAATACATCTACTCTGTTGTGTGTGTGTGTGTGTGTGTGTGTGTGTGTGTGTGTGTGTGTGTGTGTGTGTGTGTTATCGTGCATCTCGGTGCATTCGGTCAAGGTTCCCTCCCGTCTTTTCCCAGCCGTGGAGAGATGGCACCGGAGATCACGCTGACCTTATTTGGATCAGAATCCACATGGCAGCAGTTTTATTTAAAACCACAGAACAAACGTCGCAGACATCCTCCGTCCTGATCTCTGTGGACATTTTGCAGTTTGAACAATCTTCATGGACTTTTTTTTCCTCCCTTAACATCCTTTTACTTTTGCTTTTTTTTGGGTCAGCCACGTTCTGAATGTGGAACTGGCAATCAAACTTCCTACCTATGCACATAAAATGCTGGAGCAATAATGCCACCGTGTTCCTCAAAGAAAGTTGAGAAACGTGTGTTTTACCAGGATTCAAATGAACAATTCTTCTAAAATAAATTAAATTCTTCTAAAGTAAATTTGTTTCTCTTAGTCCTAAAAAAAGTGTAAGTTGAACAAATTGAACAGTGCTCAAAACATTTATTAAAATGACACGAGAATTTGTAGATTATTTTGATCTTTTATTACGGCGTGTCCTCCACGACGTTTTATCATTAAAGCTTCCGAGTCATTCGTACATACATTCAGGTTTGTGTGCTCAGGGCTTATTTTGCATTTCCCCTTTACATTGAGTTTCTTTATTCTTTCTTTGTGGCCTACAACAGCCGCAGCTTTCCTAACTCGGTCTCCTTTTCTTCTGGTCTCTGTCGGCTAAAAATGTTTTCGGCCTTTCAACTCGAGACAGGAGACTTTGCTCGGGGGGAAAATTGCCATTTATTTTCATAAAAAAAGGGGGAGGCATTAGCGCTTTGTATCTTTACCTCTTTTTGTTTCCTTTCTCTACGCATCTTTGCTTTCTGCACCATTGTCGTGTCTCCTCGTCCTCCTCAGGCCTCCGTGCAGTCCTTCTGTCCTCGGGCCGCGTGGACCACGAGAGGACAGTGGGCGGCTAAATGTACTTGTGTTGACCGGGACGGCAGAATGGAGMATGAATTCTCAAGCTTTCGAACTAATTTCATGGTACACGTGAGCTAAAAGGACTCTCAAACAGTTCTTGTTCGGCAGAAGCCTGCGCACATAAAGGGAATTACGCAAGATGCACGCGCTTAATGTATAGTCGAGTGTTACCACGTGCATTCATACAATCCTGTGTTTTATTTTATTGTAGTGTGTGTGCAAAACCTGTAAAGTTGTTGCCTGATACCAAACTTAATCTGAAGGCAGAGACAATAGGCGAATGAAAAAAAATCCTTTGCTAGCATTTCTTAACTAGCATAGCTTGGGGACAGGTTGTGTCTGTTCGAGGATTGGCTCAGGATGTGGTGCGGGAGGAAAAGTTGCAGTTGGCAGCAGGCAGAAAGACACTGCAAAGGGAGCGGGGGTTTACAATAAAGGATTTTAAAACCAAAGCCTCTTTGGTAAAGCAGGGGGAGGGAGGCAGGGGTGGAAAGAATGGGGATGGGGTGGGGGTGGGTGGATGGATGGATACAGGATGACACAAGGTCCAGATTAACCCTAATCTCAGGTCTGGTGGTTTAGGTGAGGCAGAGGGACTGAAGGAAGCTGCTGTCCCATGCCAGGTGGTCATGAGGAGGTTAAAACTGGTGGAGAGGGTGGCACAGAGGGGTGGGGGTGGGGGAAGAGTTGCTAGGGAAGGAAAAAATAAATAAATAAAAAAACAGGCGAAGTTTGCAGTATCTCTGCTCGCGCCGAGCTTTAGTTTGATCCAAAAGCGCTCGACGTCGAACAGAAACAGAGAAAATGCCGTGGATTGGAGTGGCGAGGTTTAAACGACTATAACGGCACATGGGGTGTGTGTGTGTGGGGGGGGGGGGGGGGGGGTGGATAGTGGCTGCAGGGTGATTGGGCGGTTAGCACATGGTGACAGTGGCACATGCCCTGGTCCGTGGGATTAAAGGGACGATCGGTAATCTGCTGTTTAGGCTGTATGTAGGGCAAGAGTAGCTTAGCCCGGCCGCTCTTAGCAAGGCTGGAGCGAGAGGGAGAGGAAGTGGACTGACATTATAGCACTTAGCTCATTCACATCAACCTTCGCTTTTTCTCTTTTTTATCTGCTTTAAATCCCACATATAACCGCCAGTGATCTGTTAACTGCAATAAGCCACTAATGTGGAAAAAAAAAGGGAGAAATGGAATGACGGAGAGATGAAATTACTCTGTTTGAAGTGGATGCTTAGAATCTTTTTAAATTTTTTTTATCTTTACAAAATAAAAATTATCTGCAAACTCAAAGTTTTAAGAATTGACTTTGTTTCTTAAAGAAGGGAAATAAATATGCATCAAATACAACAAAGCCTTTTTTAAGCAACTGAATAAAACATTTCACCCTAAAATTGTTTTTCTTTTTACATATTTAGACAAAATATCATTTGATAACCTGCATTAATGAGGTCTGAAC
>NW_013952404.1:9807234-9811834 GCF_001266775.1 Austrofundulus limnaeus | reverse complement strand
ATGTTGTATACTGTTAAACTGGTCTCAGTGGTCAATGTTTTCTATTGTGTAGACATTTTCTTCATCACTTTTAACACTTTCATGCAGAATGCATGTATTTTCAAGATGGTTCCAGGATTTATTTTTCCCTCACACAAAAATAATTYACTTTTTTTGGCTAGTTACACGAGATGAATCTACTTGTTTTCATGAGATTATTATCCTGAGTGTGTTAAACACAGGAACTTGTGTCATCTTTGAGCACTTTTTAATTTGATGCTGAATTGGTGGTTGAATCTGTGACAGCGAACTGTCTGGTCCCCAAGGCAGCAAAAAAGAAAAAAAAAAGCTTCAATGCATAACATTTCCATGTTTCACACTTGATACAAGGTTATTTTTCTGAAATGATGTTTTGYGTTTGAGCCAAACTTGCCTTCTCCTTATTTATTGTTTAAAAGGCACKATGTTAATTAAAAAATGTACCCTGACAAACATTTTCTTTTAAAGTAAGTTCTGAAGGCAGACTTTAGAATCTTCACATCTTAGCATTTTAAGGCATGCTATGTTATGCTTTAGTTACACAAGTGCTCTGGTTTTAACTTGAAATGTTTAATATTGACCAAAATTCATTAAAAGCACTAAAATCTAATTATTTGACCCACTGGCACAACAAATGCAGTAGGACAATAAGACGACATGGTACATGACTCTGAAGTGAACTACCGGTACTGTTTGTTCTTCAGAAGCAAGCCGAGTCTACWGTTCACACACCTACTGTCAGATGAGAAGAATACATAGAAAGGAGTGCGTGAAGTGTGTAATCACTTTTGAACAAATAACGGTTTAAGACAGATGCACTTTCMGCTTCGAAGTAAAAAGTTCTCAAAGCTGACATATTTCATTCAGTCATAAGAAGCTTTAGGAATGCATTATAAACATAATTTCCAGACAAAGTGAAATGTTTTCTGTAAAGCAGCAAAAACATTTGTATGTCGTTGTTATTTTGAGAATGRTTTGCTTGTGTTTGTGTTTGCTTAATCCAAACATATCTCTCGAACAACTCTTACAACTGATTAAAACCTGGAGTCAATCTAATTTAAGATGGTCAGCTAAACGTAATTTAGCCAACACAGTATTGGAACGCTAGCAGTTTTACAGCTATTGAGCTTAAKTGAGGTYTGGTAGCAGCTAAAMGTAGTATCCCACATAGCAGACAGGTGTGGGCCAGAACTGGTGTCAAGCTGGCACAGCTGGTATGGCAAATGGTTCATCAAGTGGATGTGGGTCAGGTCTGGCAATGATAATACGGTTTTTAAGATGGCATACCACACTTGGCCCAGTTGTGGTTGGGTTTATGTGGTTTGTGTGGGCCAGAACTGGGCCAGACAAATTGTTGTACTTTTTGGCATTGTAAGGCGACAAAACTGRGGACGACATCAAGCTCGAAGGAAAAGAACCGAAGACTGGACCATCCAGCAGTATGATCCTGAAGACACAAGGACAAGACGAGAACGGTAATCTATTGTTGTTTGGTAGCTCGCTGCTGTTGTTGTGTAGRTGAACTTGTGTGGAAAYAAATGTTACAGTCGCTGCAAATGATTCAAATGAAGTTAATCTCATCTGTGTGACACCKCCGGTCAGTGAACCTGTGAATGAGCAACAGTAGTGGGCATAAAATTGGGCCAAGCAGCAAGGCCCAAGTTYAACCAAATTGAACCACAAATCTTGGGGTTCCAGACACTGGGCTGGAATTGGGCCATATGGGTTGATGCAAACATGCCAAACATGGGTTTGGATCTAGGCTGGGCTGGGCTGGGCAGAGCCAGGCCTTACCGTGCAAAAAGGCCATATGCTGTCAGATCTCCCTAAGTTGCACAGTATCATGAAAAAGTCTCCAAAATGTCTTGCAACTCGTGTGGTTCTCCACTTTTTATGAGTCACAGAGACATATTCTTTGATTCAATTTGATTTTTGTGTAATAAGTGGTGGTAGGTTACAGCTACAGTATTTATTATTACTATGACTGATATAATGTTAATTCGCTGTAGTGAACTGACACGGTCACCTGGTGTATGATTGTATAACCTATACAGACTGAAAGTATTCTGTATGTTATAKTACAACCAACGCTGTGATGGTGAAACTTTATTTCTTAGAGAAGCACCAGTCTTCTTTCAGCCATTCAGCTCATTCAAACCATCTCTGTTCTATCCATATCCAATAAGCCAAGTGATTTATGTCAAGTGAAGCCAAGCATGGGCCATTAAATGSATCAAAATTTGTCAAATTTTTACCCCCTTTACTTTGGTCTTTAAATTGACACAGCTTACTTTTGAATATAAATTCCCAGAGAGCTTCATGTTGTTTTTAACTGCCTGCAGCAGGGCAATCAAAGCTCTTTTTTTTTTCACGCCAGACCAGAATACCACCTGCTTTGGTGAGAGATTTTGGAGGGTCCTTTTGAAAACAACAAGGCTTCYTGATTTGTTATTATAATTAGGGAGAGTGAGACTTTAGCACAAGTGCAGTTGCACTAAGTTACACTGAGCAGCTACAGCAGTTTTCAGGTCGACTGACTCGTCTTCTGGTCAGATGTTAATCAGAGGCGAGGTGAAAGCTGCTCGTGAGTCACCCTGTTGCTTGATATATTCAAAAAAACAAACAAATGCGTGTGTCCCAATCTGAATCGCAAATCGGCACGTTAAATAAAAACCACATTAATCTGTCCACCTCAGGTAGGTAAGACAACTGTTCCTCCCAATCAAACACGGGGCTTAACGTGGAGTTATACCCCAGTTAAAATCTGCTGCAGTATTTAATTCCAGGTCATTTCGTAATCTCTTTGAAAATCACGTCTGCACGTCTCTCTGCTCTTGCTCGCTGACAATCACACAGCTGCAAGCTGGCATGCTCGCTAAATCCTCCGCTGCAACACGCAAACTACACACTCGTACAAAATATGCATTTATGCACACGGAAATGCACAATTCCTTGGAAGATATCACTTGTGCATACACGTGCTTATGTTCACAAAAGCACTCAGGGACAAACAAATTCACTTACAAACAAACGGCTACACTCGTTTTCTGGATTAAAAGTAGATTGTTCTGTCATTAAAGCACAACTGAGGCAGTGGAAAACCCACATTTTTTAAACAAACACACATTTACAGATGCACTTGAGGACGAGGAGGAAATTAACACAGTGTGTGCCGACTGTGTTTACGTGGTTTSAATCCATCCCTGTGGTTCTGTTCACTTCATCACAGTTACGACCCAACCATCCAGCATCAACAGGCAGGTGAACCTTGTGTTTTGGTTCATCTCTTTTCTATCACTCCCTCCGCCCCCCTTTCTACTCTCTGCCGGCTCTATTTTCATCCACGTGCTTCCACTCTCCTAGCTTTCGAGTAATTACCTGGCATTTGCATTGCAAAGTCCTCTGTGCTGCATTCAGCTCCTCCACAGGTGACGGAGCTTCATTTACCCGGCAAACAAGAGAGGGAGGAAGTGGAAGAGGGGAAGGAAAGGAGGAGGATCGAGGCCGGGTGCGATGTTGTTCTGGCTTGCAGGGTGTTGGAACAATGTCCTGATTCTTTATTTACCTATWTATTTTTGACTCGAACATAGTGCGTTCAAGACAATATGTTCTACATTAATCTGCACTATCCCATCATAAGCACGGACTAAAGCTGCAGTCGATAACAGAGTTCCATGACTTTCATCAAGAGACCTGTATGTATATTGCACAGTGGGATAGGGTTCGTTTTCAGTGGAATTCTGGATCGAAAGTTTCTTTGATGACGTCTTGTAGAAAAGTGCTGCAGAAATGGAGAAAATATATGTTTTTAATACTGTAAATGTTGTGAGTCGTAATCCTTTAAAGCCAGTCTGGGATGTTACCTAAATGTGAACAAGTGATTATTTTGCTTAAACCTAAACAACAATAAATGCCTGGCAATCTTTGAAGGAATGCATCTCACTCATCCCATTTCATGCCAGAGTTTAAAACTAAAAMTGCCTTATGTTGAGAAAGAATGGAGTTACAGCAGTGTTCAAACCTTGTGAATGACTTGAGGTGTAAATGATAAAAGAATGACTCTCAGCTACAACACACAGTTAAGCTCAATATTTGTAAAACTGACTAAATTTATAATCACATTGTGTCAGGTAATTGATTAGCTGTGGTGACACTTTAAATTGGATTGACTACAAAAACTAACCASTTGTAGATGTACAGGTAATAATTAGGAGTTTCACTAGGACACGTCCGCTTGTTCATTGTTTTGCTAACAGTGATGACAAGTTATTGCCAGTGTTTTAAGTAAAAATATGCACACTGGTTAGTGCTTCAAGTCTGTGTTGGGGATGACACTCGGCATATATCACACCAAACAGCAAAACTGATTGGGCCTCATGCAAGAACATTTTTGTATTCTTGTCCTAAATTTCTCTTACCTTTTTTTTGTATGAAGGGTTTGTACGAACATGCCATGTCAGATTCAGCAAATGCTTCTAACATTAGGAAAAGTGTGTAAATGTGCAGCGTAAACATGATGAATGCCACTTGAGGAGAGGAAATTCTCAAAATTACCACCCCAATGGTAAATGGTAAATGGTAA
>NW_013952404.1:9794821-9807224 GCF_001266775.1 Austrofundulus limnaeus | reverse complement strand
TAAATGCCTGGAAGGAGATCTCCTGAAATCATAAAAGTGACTTACATAATTCACCTCAGAATGACTGTTGCAAGATTTTACTGACAMTTTGCAACATATAATTTTAAATAGGAATGTTATAGTTGTCAGTTTTGAAAAGTGGCACAGGGAAAACTTTGACTTGTGTGGAGTAAACAACAGCGTATGAGGGAAACAATACTTTAGGACTGTAGAAGCTATTAGCTTTCTTATTGTGTTCAWTGGGTGATAAAGAATTAAGCAACATCAAATGGTATAGCTTTAAAACAATAAGAATATACTATTTTTTTTTTCATTTTGAAGTAGGTATTCCCTAATGTAAAAAATAAATAAATAAATTGCTAAATAATTTATAAATATATTACGAAAATAACCATCCATAGATCCATATTCCAACCTGGTCCAACAGAAGTGCCACCCACAGAATAAATGATAATTAGTGAGTGCTCATTTGCATGCTGAATGCAGTGGATATTTATTTAAATTTAATTTCGTTCCCAGACACGGTGCTCTGCAGGCTTTTGTGCCAAAGTCATATTAACCCTTTGACTAGTTAATATTCATCGCACGACGTTACACGCGTGCGATGAATATTCATATCTATGCCATGTTTTGTTTTCCATCTCTCCTCCCACCGCTCTCTCTACTTCCTGTAACGTAACAGCACGCGGCGTTACGGAGGCATCCCGGAAGTAGCRGCCGTTCTAAAGTTGTCACGCGCGTCCACCTGCTACTAACTTACCTGTTCGCTGTCGCTGAAACCACCATGGCAGAAAATACTCAGGTGACGAGCAGAGAGCAAGCTCTGGAGGGAAGACAGGAGAAAATGGTCGTGGCAGGTAAAAATAACTACGACACAAAGTTTGGGAGGCGCTCCAGCTGATGGGCGTCACCTGCCAAGTTCACTGTTAATTACAGCCGAGGAGAACAACACTATTTCTACTGTTACAGCTGACCGTAAATTAAAGTTATATTGCTATATTTCATATAATTATTTGTTTAAATGTTTTATACCTGAAAAAAAGTTAGGAGGAAAAAAAAAGGAAGTATAACTTGAAGAGCTAATGCGCTCAACCTGTCAGCTTTTCTGCCGAAGAATATAATTGGCCTCTAGATAAAATTATTTTAATTTAATCTTAATAAACTAAGACTGAAATATTGCAACAGTTTGAAGCTGTTGTTGTCAACCCCAAAAGTGCTAAATTTCAGGAAACTTCTGTTATTGTTTCCTGGTTTGATGTTTGATGCCATGTTTGCAAAAGGATTTTTGTAAATAAAGATATGTGACAATCAGTCAAAGTTCCCAAATTGCATTAAAACTCATTTTATTGCATGTAGCTAAAAAAGAAAACAAACCCAACCATATTAAAATTAGTTGAGCAATAGGATGTTATGGCAATTTTAATAGAATAAATAAAAAAATATATATWTTTTTTCTAAATGACCCAGTCTGATTATCTTGCTTCCCTGGCTTGTAGAACCACTGTCAGCTCAACAGATTGTAAAGACAGTTTCTCAGAATGTACAAGAGTTTTTAATGATAAACTGCTTCTTAGCTTTGAATAAAACTGATATACAGTATGTGAGACTCACCCAAATGCATAATATGTCCCAGTAATTGGTGATTGAAATATTTATTTTCTGAAACAAAACTTAATATTCAAATTTATATACTTATTTACAGTGATAAAAAACCAAAGCTTGGTTTGGAGGATTGTTTTGGTTGTTTGCATTCTTGTGCAAATGTATCATCTGGTTACATGACACTAACCAGTGGGTTTCCAGTTTTGACATATATCAGCAAAAATAACATTACAAATAACCTTAAGAGACTTAATCTCCAGCCTTTATATAGGGATTGACTTCATAAAAAAATCAATCAGTGTGACATATAATAGACAACTCTGGCTCTGAAGGAACATCCAGCAGAATGAAGCTGGGTTTGAAGTTATCACATTACTCACCTTACTGTGTTAGAATYTAATAGACTTTCAGAGTGTGACTAAAATTTAGTAATACTCCAATTCTCATCAGAATAATTTCACACGGTAATTTCATAGGATTTTTGTTCACGGTAGTGTAAACGTGCACTCTGGAAGCGGAATTGCCAAGAGAACGTTTGCAGTYATATCTTTTAACTTTATTGAGTATTTTAAGTGATTTAATTTGTGGACAGTAATGAAATTTTTTGAGTTMTCTCCAAAATCTGCAGCGGCAGCAAGAGCCTGCTGGGATATGTAGTGCAGCTCCATTTAATAGTTGTTGATTAAATCGGGACGTCTTAAACCTGTATGGATTAAAATCCCTGCTCTGTTACTTGCTCCATTTACAGATGTGATGCTTCAGTTGTGCTTGTTTTATTCCATTACGTGACSAGTCAAGTGTCTCCCTTTCATGTGATTGGACTCTCACCTGTTCAGGTTTGTGTTGAGGGACAGGAGAGCCAGCGTGCTGTAAATGAGAACCATTGTGCAATATGAACCTGGTGCTCCCACTCATCACCCACTCAGATATTAGCATCCACAAAATGCATTGTGGGAGCTGGTGCATAGGAGGAAGAACTACCGCAGCATCCAGGGGCCCATCTGGGCATTATGCGCATGAAGGCTCCGCCCCATCGTAAGTTCCCACTCCGTCTGTCGAAGCAGCTCGGAGACACGGCATGGCAGAAATCTGTTCCCCTCTTTCACCGTGGGGGACACAGTTTAGATAGGGATGTTTTTTTTCTTCCAGTGTGTGTTTTCCGGTGTGGCCCTTTAAGCATGAGTGATTCAAGGATTGCAAAGACCATCTTCACATGTGCCCTGTGCAGTCCCAGTCTTGTGTGTCTGACTACACATTTTTATAGCTCCACTGTATGATGAGGATTACTCACTTTAAAAGTTGCTTTTAACCCTCCAGCCCCTTTTGAAGAAGCTCCTGGTTCCTTGTTCTGTTCTCTGTTGTGCCATGGGCCCTCCCTCGCTCTGGTCTCTGTGATGTACTCTATGACCTTGGCGAGAATGATCCAGTGGCAGATTGCTACATGGTAGGGGCACAGTAGCTATTATTTTGAGTCAGTGCAGGATGGACTGCCAATATTTCTTCTAAACAGGATGGGGGAGGTCAGCTGACTGAAATCAATTTCTGTTACATGTTTTGCTGTAACTCTTAAAAGCAGATTGATAGCCGAGATATACAGCTTACACTATTTCTCTGTTTTTCTGATATCTCAGAATGCCCTTGCTGTTTGGTTTTTGTGAAAGTTTAAAGGGAAAGAAAAATGATATAACTTAGTGAGCAGGCACATTAGGCAACAATATAAAAAAATTAAGTGAAGCAGCGTTGCAGCACAACAATTAACAAATATACTAATCTGAAACATTGTGTTTTCGTACACCTATGTTGCTGTGTTGTTGTTTTTTATTATCCTTTACACTGGCTGTTGACCTTTTCAAATTTAAATAATTTTTAGGAAAACATGCAGAAGAAATCTTTAGGATTTAGAACAGGGATGTCWAATCCTGGTCTGGTATTCTGCATATTTTACGTATTTCTCTGCTTAAACACACCTGGTTCAGTAACTGAATTGCCTCTTAATGTCCTGCAGAAGCCTGTTAATCACTCATTCATTAAAATCATGTATGTTGCAGTTGGGGTTGGGCAATATTCGCAGAAAAATTAATCACGATTAATTGTGGCATTTACCTGATGATGAATATGARGATTACTAGAGGACACTTACACTTGCATGCTTTTGACTCTAAATCAGTTACCCTATGTTCTGAAATTGTACTTACAAATCATCAGTCAAACTAACTTCATTATTTTAACAGCTTAGTAAACTGTGAATTGAAACCCACCTTTTCCACAATGTTGAGTGGCAGCATATCTTAAGTAATGCAGTATGCCACAGGCTCACATGTATGCATGATGAAGAGAGTGTGTCGCTCACAAAAATACATCATCATATGGCACTAATAGCGAAGTGGCAAGTATTAATTGTTGACAGTTTTTCTGARGATTAATTGGACAATATACAATCTTGCCCAATCCTATGCAATAGAGAAACGTCTAAAACCTGCAGGATAGTGAGCCACTATCAAGGACCAGGATTGGACACCCCTGATTTAGAAGATGTTGCTGAAAAGCAGGATCTGCATTAGAATAATTGAGAAAAAATAGGTTTTTGATTTTTAGATTTACTACTTTTCKGATTATTCATCTCTTGTGGTTTTGTGATAGACAGGGGATTATTTGGGTTCACTGTATTAACAATAGTTAAATGCACACCAAGGCCGCACAGTATATCAAATTTTTATTGTCACTGTAATATCAGTCAGTTTAAAATCAATGCAAAGAACTGCTTAGACTGCAATAAATCATGTGCTGTTATTCAAGTGTCATGTATTCATTTTCTGTATGCCAATAATATATTTGGCCCATGTATTTGGTTCTTACTGCCCTTGATGACCATGCCCAATTGTATGATAATGGTTGAGTTGCTAAAACACTTGGAAAGTGTTCTGAGAATCAGGATGTGGAAATGGTTTTTTTTTCTACTGATAATGTCATTGCAATTTTCACCATTGGTATCTTAAGAAGTAGAGCAATTTGTTCAATTTTCCAGCTAATTGTTGCCCCTTTTTCATATCAGACCAACTTGTCAAATATTTTAATCAGGCCCTAACAAGTAAGGCTGGGTATTGTTAACCTCTAAATTAAATGAAATTACAATTCTTTAGGTAACAATTCTATTAGATTGCAATTTTATTCAATATTGCTTTAAATGCTTTGATATAAATTTCCTATTTATAAGAAGTACAAAATAATTCATTAGACTCCCTGTGGATAATTTTTAGATATTTATTTTCTTACCCATTTAAACAAATGGTATATATTAACATAAATAACAAAAATAAAATATATGTAAATAAAACACAATAATACTTGTTCTAAATATGGAGTGAAAACAAAACCTGACAAACTCGAAGCTTAACATAAAAGAAAAATCCTGAGCTTGTAACTTTTTTGTAGTGATAAGAATGAAATCACAACATATTTTCCTCTTGCCAATCTGTGAGAATTTGTGCAAAAAATCCATACTTTAAATGAGACAGAATGGCTACAACTCCATTGGTCTAATGGTCATATTCAGTGGTTCCCAAACTTTTTATCTTCTGACCCACAAAATATCCATGGCAAAAACTTGTGACCCCAAATATTACTGGTCTGAGTACATGAACTTCGTTAATAACCCTAAAAACACAGGCTTTTTTACAACCTAAACAGCTTGTACACACATATAAATACTTATTTTTACTTATTTTGTGTTTTTGTAATAAATATAGGGAAAATATTACATCAGCAATTATTTTATTATCCTTTAAATTGATTTCTGGATATTATCCAAGGTGCTTCATGACCCATAATTGGGTCCCAAGTCCAACTTTGGGAACCAAAGTGCACTGGTTCCAAAACTTTTTAGCTTTTGACCCATAAAATAACAGTAGCAGAGACCTGTGCTCCCAACTATTTTTGGATGATAAACATTTGTATCAGGTCAACTAAACATGGGCATAGTAACAATATATTTTATACTACATTTATACATTTTAAATACACTAACCTCACTCCTTTGTAACAACTAAGGCAAAAATGTAATTAATTCAGAAAATCTTTTCAGGACCCCACTTTGATGTTTCGGGACCCCACTTTGGGTCCCGACCCCAACTTTGGGAAACACTGGTCTATGTCATGGACTTTCATGTGGGAYATCAGGGTTCAAAACCCAGCTAATGCAACTTTAAGAAAAAAAATCTCTTCAAATGACACAAAATGAATGGGGCAGTGGGGTATTTGATTTCATATATCAGAGCCTGTGGCAAYTGAATTGTATTGCAAGGGCAGGTAATCATATGTATGTATTCCAACATAGCCCTTACAGGCCTTCATAGTTTGATTCTTTTTGTGGCTATCTCATTTTTTTAAACTCAACACAAAGTAGTTGTGTCATCATTAACATTCTCTCTGTGATAAATCCAGCAGCCTTGAGGTATTGCAGAACATGTATCATCACCTCATTTTATTTAACTAAAATCCTGTGTAGAATCGAAAATGGCAGATTTTTACTTTAACTATGACTTTCTGAAAATAGGAGGAAACAAAGATGTAAAGCGTAAACATAGACACCCCTTGGCTGTAGTCGTGGTCATACAAATTTGTCTTTCTGTGTTAATAGTTTTATTCAAGAACTGAAACAAATGAGCGAAACAGGCTGTGTGCGCTCCTGTGGTGGCTGATATGTTAGCGCAACACTAGTTTAACTTTACACATGTCGACCTGTTCAACTCTTTTTTAGCATTTTGTCCCAAACCCTGCCTCCACCTCCCTGACTGTTGTCAGACAACAAGTTCACAGTTTCCTTGTTTTCTGGTCACTTTAACTGGAGTTTACATGATCCATTTTGTCTCTGTTCCTAAGGTTTTGTTTTGACCAATGCACATGATGCYTCCTGCTATTATCACCGACCAGACAGAAACAAAGTAGTTCTGGACTTTTCCTGACCAAAGAGCAATCTGGCCATGGGCTTGAATCGATTCAGTGGATTTTCTGAATCAATATTGAATTGCAAAAAATTTAGTTACAATGCATTAGTGAACTGATTATTTTACTCACCCCTACTAACAAGATATACCACCTTGTTGCTCTGTGGAGATAATGGAGATGATGTTAGAGTAGGTACCATTCTCCAAAGTACTGCATGTATGGGATGTATAACTGGGTTGAAAGTTGTGCTTCTCTGAGTCTGGATTTTTCCCATCCTGGACAGTATGTTTGTGTGAGAGAGAATCAGAAAGTTGGGTTAACAGTTCAAGGCTACAATGGTAGGTTTCCTTACTTACCTTTTACTGGTTTTAAAGATGGACCACCTCCCCCTAGTCTTGCCTTTTCCCTCACCTCCCCTCCTTTACCTCCCCTCCTTTACCCCACTCTTCCTTGCCGCTACCCTTCATCTCATTCAGCAGAGGGTAGTTGGCACCAGTATAAAGCATCAGCCTCCTTCGACGACTCGTGTCTGACTCATTGCCAATCTGTGTGAAGCTAGAAAGAGGAACYGCAAGAGGGAGGGAAGAGAGGATTTTTTTTGGAACAAAATAAACAAAGCAGTCTGGAAATTGACCCAACATCATCCGTTTTGACATCCAGGGTTGTTACCTCTTGTTTTTGGGTGAGGAAGSAGCAGCACTGGGACCTCAGTTGTATGAGAGAAACAAAGGACCACAAGCAGAACTAAAGGGTAACAAAGGCGAAAAACCCCATCAATATAAGTCAAGCTGGACTTTACTATACACTATSCAACAGATTGTTGTGCCTTTGGCTGGTATTGACTTTGTTTGAAGCAGAAGAGTGGGGCTGGAGGTCCAGTGTTTTCATTCTGGTTCAGCCACTTACAGCTGCAGTGCTGAAAGAAATGAGTGACTCAAGTATTTTGTAAACTGCGCTTTCCAGATATCCTCAAAAAGAACGACAAACAAAAGAAATTCCGCCCATATCTCATCCATGCTGGGAAAATAATCTCATGAATCCTTCCCACATATTTAGCCTGTTTTCTTCTTTTTAAGCTCAGTCAGTCCCTCTATCCGCACATTTTTGTTGTCCTGTCTTCTTGCTGGCATAGTAAGACGTGAGGGTTTTCAGCCAGCTCTTCTCTGTGTAAAATGGGGTATTTCTGGTAGAATGGGTGGTTGGTGCTCGCCTGGTAGGAAGGGGGCGGGGGGTGTCAGACTAGGCACAGAGAAAAGGGCTAGCCTAGTACCATCTGAACCTCAGCCAGAAGCTCCCCAGGAGAAGTGCCCACTACAGAGGTTGGTGTGTGAACGATTAAGGTAGATTGTGTACACGCACACAGTCGTGCATTTAGAGCAAAGCGAGGGATGATGGAAAGGTGGTGTGAGAAAGAGAAAGTGTGAAGTAAAGATAAAGTGCATCTTAGACGAGAGGGCGGAGAGTTCTGGCTGCGAGTTGGCTTCTTGGGACTTGTCGACAGGTTCTTGGCTAACTTCCTTTTAACTTCTTCTTTGTTTATTTACTTGTTTATGTGTTTGTTTTCTCACTCAGATGAAGTGCTTAGTCTTTCTTGTATAGCGCCTGAAGGCATGGTGGTCTGAAAGCCAAAAAACTCTTGACTGGCTCTCTGGTACCATCATCTGTTGCTTCTCACTGGCTATTTCCTCCTTTCACTGTTTTTGGCAGGCTGATCTCTCTTCCTCCTACTCCTCCTCTTATATCTCGCACTTGTCTCCTCTCGCTCTTTTTTTCCTTCTCATTTGGCAGTGTTTGTGTCTTTTATTCTGCTGTCCAGAAACAGGAGAAAAGGGGAGAGTAAGCCAAGGCTAAAGACAATACAAGTTCACAGAAGAAATCTAAAGATTTCCTCTGTCCTGCTTTCATTTTAGGTCCCCCAACCGGACAGAGAAAAATGTAGCCAGTCACTCACACGGAGGTACTTTGATTGCAGCTAACTGTGCCTGCGAACATGACCTGGCAGTGCCAAACAACCTGCTGCTAAAAGACAGAACTGTGGCACAACAGGAGGGCAGGAAGCTACAGCCTGAGGGCAGCCAGGCCTCTGTGACATTTTAGTCCTTTATGCTTCTGCAATCTGTTACTGCACATAAAAACCAAACAATTTTGTCAAATATCAAAAACATCCTGTTGTTATCAGCTGAAGCCTTTCAGAGCTTTTAGACTTTATTTTTCCTCCAAAAGACTTTATTTTTAAGTTTATTTTTTCCTGGTACAAACATGTYTTCTCGATACTGGGATCAGGTCTGATACCAGTATTTTTTCAAGTACTCATACTTGTACAAAATACCCTMATACTTYAGACCAATACCACTGAATGTGTTACAGTTTACATTTCAAGTGAAAAGTTTTTCAGTTTTGTGTTTAAAACATTTATACAAGTTGAAAAAAAWTTATTTGTTATTTTTCTTTATTTTAAAATGTTGCAACAGCATATATCATGCTGTATATTTGATTTGATACAGTCAGAGGCGCTGCAGGCCTTTGGGGAATGAAAGACACATTGTTGTAAATAAAAGAAATGTGTTTTTAAACTCATTATGTAATGTTTAAGTTCTAACTCGGTAAACACTCTGTATTACTRGGTATAGGCGAGTGCCCAATTACTCCTACTCGGTTTAAGAAAAACTGGACACCCCTGGTTCTTTTGTATGGTTTTGCTTTAAACTGCATGTAARCGTTGGTTTTTAGTCTATTGTCATAGTTAAAGATAATCTCAAGGCCTATATATGAGTAGAGCGGTTTTGTCTGTATCAGATTAGAGATTGGTTTCAGGTCAGMGTCACACCCAACACATCTTCGCAGCTAGTAAGCAATGACCCTAGCTGAACTTGGTGCAAGCGTCCATCTTTGATTTGTGCCGAAGCTTCTGTTGCCTGTTTATCTGTAGACAAATATTAGTGGTTGCAGTACAAACCAGCCTTGCTTAGTGGAGATTTGCACGCTAAGTCACCTCAGTCTTCTTAAAACCTAATCCTAATGACATATCTGAGTGACACGCACATACGCACACACTTCCTCTTTAGCGCTCTAATTCCACTCAGCACAGTTGGCAGTAGAGTGCCACATCTCTCCATTTAGGTTTACTTATTGGATATTTTTATCATGATGAAGATTAGGAGAGCACTGCGTGAACTTGTAAGGCTCTCCCCTGCATGTCACATAATACAGTCTCATGCTACGGAAGTTTTGCTAGTTATCATTGTAGACACCTTGTTGTGACAACTTGATCTCCATAAAGACTTGATTGTAGTAAGAGACAAAAATGAACTACTTTAGTTCAATGGGTTTAATTGTGGGTGTTGAGGAGAGGAAGAAAGTCAGAGTGGCAGCTGAAGCTGTGTAATCCACTAAATGTCTCCCGACGCAGAGGCCTCTGGCTCTGATCCATTGGCCTGGGTCAGCATCTAATAAAATAAGGACCTGTGAGCCTGACCTCAAGCAACTCATGGGACTCTTTACTCACTGTAACTTGTATCATTGTGTTCCAGTGTTGTGATRTTTTAGCACATTTTCTCACTGTTTTCATTCACAGACAAGCATGCAGTCAATGGGAATCCCACTGTGGAGCCCTTTCCAGAAGGCATGGAAACCATCATGTTTGGTGAGATAGCACAATCACACTTATTTCTAGACTAGAAAAATCAAATAAAAATACGCCATTGCCAGTTTGTGGTTTTGTAAAACACATTAGAATGTCATTTTGACAATTAACAGTTAAAAAAATGTGCATCTGTTTCCCTTCTTGTGCCCAGGAATGGGCTGTTTTTGGGGAGCTGAGAGACTCTTCTGGCGACTTCCAGGAGTTTTCTCCACACAGGTGGGCTATGCTGGAGGCGTTACATCTAACCCGACTTACAYAGAAGTCTGCACAGGTATTGTGTTGCGTGTTTTGTTTTTGTTCCTATATGCCTCAGACTGTTTGTGTTTGTGTTAACAGATCATACCAATGATGTTTTAAGGTATGAGAAGTCACAGTTRATGAGAGAAATAATGGGTTAAATAAAGAGATGCAGGGAAGGATTGTTTTAAATACAGCTCTCTCATCATGGTTCCTGCCTTCATCTGCAGTCAACTACTCAGAATGCACTGCTCCAGATGGGCTGCACCCCCATCTATCCCCACCCCCACATGACCTACTTGTAAGGATTTTGCTCTCTGCTGTGCAGTACTGTGGTGTTTTTTTAACCAACAGAGGTTACCAAGTATAAGGTATAAATGGGCTTCTTTCCCAGAAAGCGTGATTTGGCGAACGCAGTGCTACAACCTCAGATTCTGTTTGTCTGCTGTTTTAAGATGTAGGAAATGCTTGGCTACTTGTCTCCTTCCAATTTTTCTTATCACAATAATCAAATGGATTTATGTAGCGAGTCGATTTATAATTTAAACGACGATGTCTGGCTGCGCGCTCATCTCTTGTGTTGTAGGAGTCATGAGCTGTTAGTTTGGGGCTTCTCCAGTTCTCTGGGGAAGCCATCATTGCAGGAAGGCATAGAGTCTAGGTGCAGAGGCAGTATGGGGGGCGGGGGTGATGCTCTGGGATGGGCTGGCAGATTTTCTGAGCAGAGCCCTTCACATAATTTCTGTCGGCAGGTTTCCTYTCCCCATTTTCTGTCAGCCCCGCCAAGAAACAGGATGGTCAGCTGTGGTAGAAGACGGGGATGGAGAAGGATGCGAGAGAAGAAGAGTACGAGTTCTGCTGCAAGTGAAGGAATGAATCAGATAAACTTTTTAAGAGAGAGGAGGGTGAAATAAAGAGTGAGAAAGAATGGTGGTCTTGTGCATCGGCTGAGAGAGTGCAGGCGTCGCTCCAGTGGCCATGACGGAGCAGAACACTGCGACGGCATGAGACCAAGAAGCTGTCAACTCAGCCAAGGCAAAATGAAGTGAAAGAGGAGGTTGATGGAACTGTCAAATAAGAT
This sequence comes from Austrofundulus limnaeus, assembly GCF_001266775.1. NCBI lineage: Eukaryota > Metazoa > Chordata > Actinopteri > Cyprinodontiformes > Rivulidae > Austrofundulus > Austrofundulus limnaeus. The sequence goes on along the minus strand of NW_013952404.1, from coordinate 9,795,717 downwards.
GGGAAAGAACGGGCAGATAGGTGGATGGTCTGACTGACAGAAACAGTAGGACTCGAGATGCTGTAAAATATTTGTCTTWAGGGGACACATGCGAACTGACAGCTGAGAAGGAAACAAACTTAATGCCATTTTTTTTCAATCAGCATAATTTACGTCTTCTCATTTATAGCAAAAGCACAGTGCAAAGTGTGCAGTGCTGAGAGCCGAAGCTGTWATCTATTGTGCGTTACATCTGCAGTTCTTCATAAAGATAAGCCTTTTTTATAGACTTGGTTAAACAATGTTAAKGAGGGTCAGTTATGCARGTTTATATAGTTTTATTTACTGCTWTAGAAAGTACTGCAAGCAGTGAGCTAGGTCTGGGCAAAATAGCTGAAAAATTATCAGGTTAATAGAAATGTTTCATATCGATATTGATCGTTATTGCTTAGTTTTTTTSTTTTACCTATTTGAAAAAAAGACCAAAAAGGCTGATTAATACTGCCAAACTGGTGACSTGACCTTWKCTTTTTTATCCACAATTTCCTCTCGTCCTGTTGCACTGATTTTCTTCTTTCACTCCACATCATTCTTTTTTTAATCTTTTGAACCCCGTTTTTGAGGCACGGTGGTGAAAAATGCAACTGCTACTGCTCATGTGACTCAACAGGTTGTAGCTAGCTTACCAAAGTGTGAGTAAGTTAGTTGATGCCACCAGCCTTGCMTAGCTGGGCCATGAAYGATCGAGCAGCTAAAGCAACATCCCTCAGAATGCTGTGCAGTTCTGGATTGGCGTTCAAGAATATTATCAACATTCCATTGGACATATTTTCTGTTGATATTGATCACGTTTCTCTCTCTCTCTCTATCTATCTATCTATCTATCTATCTATCTATCTATCTATCTATCTATCTAT
>NW_013952404.1:9791404-9794780 GCF_001266775.1 Austrofundulus limnaeus | reverse complement strand
CACACACACACACACACACAGTATATTTCTGTTGATACTGGTGACAAATCTATCGTGATACATTAACCGTAATTTAACCAGGAAAATCCCTTTGAGATCAAAGATCCCAGGGAGGCCTGGACCTGAAAGCAAACAAGTACATGGTTTTGGTCAGTGGGAGAAACCGGAGTACCCGGAGAAAACCCACACAAGCATGAGGAGAACATGCAATCTCCGCTCAGAAAGACCCCAGGTATGAACCGGCGATCGAACCCAAGACCCTCTTGCTGAGAGGCATCAGTGCTAACCACTGAGATGTTGTGCTGTTTTTTCTGATATTGACGCATCTATTGCAATATATATACCTTCATTGTTCTGTGTTAATAGACGTGTCTATCGCGATATATTATTTTATACTGATAATGATGACATGTCTATTGCAATATATCTCATTGTTTTCTGTTGATACTGATGACATTTATATTGCATTATATATCAATATTGTTTTTTACTGATATTGATGACATGTCTATTGCAATATATATTATTGTTTTATTGCCCAGCCCTACATTGAGATGAGTTTTCAGTAAGAATGTGCAAATATTAGTCTTTCATTGTTTCATATTGTTGCTGCTCTCTTGCTTCAGAGATGGTGTCAATTTGGAGTTTTTGCATGACAATTAAAATAAAGAGACAACAAAAATGGTCATTTTTACTCACGTGGATGTTTGCATGTAAAGTTTAAAAAAAGTAATTTTAAGCAGCTAAAACCAAGCACGTTGCTGCATCACTTGTTCTGTTTTCAGTTATAGTGATGGGTTAAACCAACAAAAGGCCAACAAGACGGCCTGTTGAATTGTTAGGCTGTAAGCACCCAAAACCACTATTCACCTTACTGAATGGTCCTTCAGTAAAACACCGAAGCTCTGGCAGATTTAGTGGTGCTGATCTTCTCAGCCTTCCACCCGCTTCATGRGGTACAAGCTTGAAGTGTCATGGCACACAGTCACCTTTTTTCCTCACCCAAAATGTTTTGACAGAAGCTTTAATTTTATTTTATTTTTTCTCCAATTGAATTTTCTGTATTTGGCTGCCCTTTTTTATTGACTTCTCTGCACCTTGACTGCCAGTCTGCAGCTCACTCTCTGTAACACAGGAAAATGTGTTCAGTCCCATAGGATTTGTCTTTGATAAATAATTTTATGTGCTTACATAGGGCCGTTTTAATATAAAATTAAGAAATCAATACCATTCTTGACCTAAGTTAGTAACTATGAACACCTGAATTTTAAAAAGTGTTTGATATTCCTCATGCATGTATCTTTTCAAATTGTATGCATTTTCATTACGAAAAAAAGCACAATACTCAATGTACATGTATGTGAGTAAAGAATTATTTTAGTGAATAATGGGATAAATAATACAGAAAGGGTCTCTCAGACAGCACATGATTTTGTAATGTCTGTTTTAGTTTTTTCACTTGATGCATCAGTCTGCATGGTTTCACTGTGCGATTCAAAACCATACCTGTGCACAAACCCCTGCACAGCCCTAACTGATACAATTGCAACTTCCTCCCGCTTCCGTATGATATGTTTATGGTGTTTTCTGCTATAAATGTGTGCACTTTTCCTGATGTGGATACAATAGATGTGAGCTTTAAAGCAGCAGATTTTGAGGATGCCTGCAGGTAGCTTGCTTAAGCTTTTGTGTTCTGGCAGCTGCAGACAAGAATGGGTGTCTGTGAGCTTCTGGCAACCTCCACCATAAGCTCCATCTTTTGACTGTGCCTCCTTTCGCTCTACCTGTTCCCCTCATTTATTTTTCCCCCCATGGTGCCATGAGCAAGAACGTAGCTCATGGGGAATTTAACCTGTTTTTTTTTTTTTACCTGTGGCAAATGCACTCATTGACATGTTGCATGWATGCACACTTTTCTCTCTGCAATTTTCTTAAGAAAGATGATTATTAAGTTTATTATGTTTGCAAAGTAGGAAGGTATAATGGGATGAGGAGGACATGGGATTGATTAATGCCACACTTCCTGATTCCCCCTCAGGTCGGACAGGCCACACCGAGGTGGTGAGGGTGGTCTTCTCCCCTCAGGACATCAGCCTCGAGGAGCTGCTCAAACATTTTTGGGAGAACCACGATCCTACACAAGGTAGTAGCGCACTTCCACACACACACACACACACACACACACACACACACCACAGTCACCTTCAAATTAGACCCATCCCAAAGGGCCGAAAAATGTATTAGAGCAGAAGGATGATGCCCAAGCATGTGCCTGTGCTTGTTGTGGTGGGGGGAAGGTCTCATGGGTGGAAGTCAATGCCAGACAGTGTTAATGTGTCTGAGATCCAGCCATCCATAGAGGTGCGCACCAGTMTGGTGCACATTCAAGCCCCAGTTGTAGAAAAATTCGAGCTGTTCATGGCATGCAATGTGAACTAGGCCTCTCTCTTTTGAGCAATGCAGTGATGATAGCAAATTATTTTTTCTGACCTGAATGATGCTCAGATCAATTAAAAATTTTTAATCCCAAGAACCAAGTGAATTTAAAACAAAATGTCTGCAGCGGACCTAATTAATTTACAACTTTTGGTTGTGATGCACATTCCTACACTATTTGAAAAAGCACATTGCGTATTTGCTACCCTCTCATCCATGCACAGAGTGTCGACGAGAACCTCCTCTTAAAAAAATAAAATAATAAAATCTCTCCATCTCTTCAAGTCTGTTGTGCTCTTGTTTTTTGTGCTCACTGAAGGAGGTGATGTAAGAACATTAATGCATCAGTAGGACACATGGAGGGTGTGTGTGTGTGCGTTTATGTGTGGGTCGGCAAGAACGTACAAAGTGGTACTCTGCGCACTCATACTGAATGAAGGGAGGGGCGTGACAAGTTGAGAAGAGACAGATCAAAGATTTATAGGCCCGTTGATGCTCACCATAACTGTCCTCTCGRCTTTTTTTTTAATCTGTTGAACACGTTTAAGTGAAATTTACCAAAAGAATCGGTCATGTTTCACCACCACTACTGATATAAGTTTATACATGCGCTGACTGACCAACTAAGAGTTTTCTGAGTCGGAGGAAGAAGTTGTGTTTAAGAACTTCTTTGTCTCCTCTGTTAGTAGCTGAAGGTAGTCAGGTCTTTCTCCGAGCAAAGTCGCACATAGTTGAGCTGACAAACCACAGGGCAAAGGCGGCGAGGCCAAAACGAACAGACATACTTTTCTCCAGATGTTTCATCTTATATTTTATTAATATCATGCAGCTTTTTATCTACGCATTCAGCTTTTATCTATGTGTTTATTTTGATCACAGTTAAAACCAGTTTAAAATCACTGCAAACCGTTTCAGAACCTGTAATCAAAGACATCTTTTT
>NW_013952404.1:9788325-9790694 GCF_001266775.1 Austrofundulus limnaeus | reverse complement strand
CTATAGAAGTGGTGCTTTATGTGCGTGACTTCAATGTGAATTTGTGCTGTTCCTCTCTACTCAGACTCGGGGTTCACGTGTAGCAGAAACTCTTCTGATTTGACAAATGTAGCGTGGAGTGGTGGAAAGCGGCCCGCTGGCTGTGCCTTCATGCATGCTTAAGCTCCAATTTATTCTGTCCACCTTAGAGCCGGGCTTAAAAGAGAATGGAGAAATGAAGGAAGTTTGCTCTTTCCGCTTTGACCTGTGCAGATACGCCAGAGATGGTATACGGAGACGTGCCCGGGAGCATTATCAATTCTGTTTTTGCCTGACGTGTATCAACACTCAGCCCAGGTTTATTTAATGCTCAGTTCTGGCATGTGAGTGAAACTGTGCATAGGTATTCGGTTGCATGTAATGCCTCCTTGTGATGAGTGTGTGCATGTATAGATGTGTGCGTGCATATATACGTGTGGGAGTGCGTGTATGTATTTTGATATCTTTGCCTCCCTGCTTTGCCTTAGTTCAAAAGGGTTTAGTCCCGACAACGTGATGTCGGGCTGCGTCAGCTCAGCCAATCCCGGCCTGGATAGCAACATTAGGAGCCAATCAGAAACTCCCAGCAGCCTTTGCTGTGTGCCCTCTTTCCATATTCAGCAACGCTAGTCTCAATCCGCTGGCTTCCCTGGGATGTTGCATAACCCCACCAAGTCAACATGCTCCCATATCATAAGTTTCTTATGTCTGTGATTTGACAAGCTCTCAGCAGCACACCTGCACATGAGTGTGAAATGTTCAAAAACAAACAAATTGTCAAGAAAGTGGCATGTGCATGTCACAGGGTCACAGCAGTTCTGCTTCATCATGAATGAGAAAGATTGAAAATGTTCACAGTTGACACTCAGACYCATTGCTGCACTTTAACACACTGCTTATCACATTGCCACAAACATAATGTTGATTTCACATCATGTGCAACTGTGCATAATCCATACTAATAGCTTTACAGTTTAGGAACTAATATAAACTGCATATTCACAGTTGCAGACGAAAGTTTACATCCAAGTGTTGCATTAATTTAGGGTTTTGGGTGTTTTATTCAAACTGCTCATTTTCCAGCTGGAGGTGGTTATACAACATACAGCTTTAACATTAAAAACAAGAATTTAGTAAACAAGTTTAACTTCATTGTGGACTTTCTCTAACTCAAAATTATACGTACAGGCTTGAATATATATTTACACAAACTCACCCAAATACCATGTTCATCTTCAAGCAGTGCTGAAAGTTCAGAGCAAATAAAAAAATGGAGATGAGATCTATGTCAACTACATTTCAAATCAACAGACTGTTGGAAAGTTGGACACAAAGACCGTATTTATCCATGTATAATACGATCTCGAGTATAATAAGATCATTTTTGAGCTTATAAAGCGTTAAAAATCTAATTATCAATGATAACCTGTGTAAAATACTACCCCCCACACACACACACACACACTTTATGGATGATCTTTAGGGTTAAATTTCTAGTATTATACATGAATAAATACAGTAGGTGTTTGAGAACAAAAATACTCCTAAAAACACATCAAAACTAATGTGATGGAATAAATCAGGTTAACGTTAACCCTCTGGCCCTCTCAAAGCCACGACCTGAACACTATTAAAAAGCTGTGGACCTTGTTTAAAGCCTGGATCGTATCAGGAAGCCAATCAGCTTAAATGAAAASTAATTCTGCTAAGAATAATGGTATCACTTCATTTTTGAAGGAGAACAGTTCAGATTAAAAGCCCCAAATTATTCTGAGATTCATGTCAGTGATGAGTGACTAAATGTCTGACTGCAGCTGGAAGCAGTGGGTGTACACACTTGTATATTATGTTACGATTACGAAGGCCTGCAGGCCAAACTTCCCTCACTGATGATTTTTGCTCTCTTAACWACAAATGTAAAATTGAACATCTTATCTGGCTTTTTTCTGCCATCCGTTCACCGCATCCTACTTTTTTCTCTGTCGCTCCCATAACAATTCAGGCACTTTTTCTTTTGATAATGCTTCAACATATGTGAACATTGTGACCGTGCTCTTTTCTGATATGTCCTCCCTTCTCTTCCTGTCTTTTGCTCCTTTCGTGTTTTCAGACCCTTTCCCAGCCTCCCCCCACCACCTTGCCAATTTCACCTGCACCCACCCCCTCCTCCACCCTTGTCCACTTCGCAGCGAACAGAGGGAAGGGGCGAGCGAGTGAGCACACGGCCCGGAGCCTGTCAGTATCCGCAGAGCAGCGCTCTGAGTCGACCGCTCCCTGAGGCCATCCGCTCATCGCGCAAACACACTCACATCCACTCACTCCTCTTTTATCTCTTAGTCACCATCTCCTCC
>NW_013952404.1:9769201-9784815 GCF_001266775.1 Austrofundulus limnaeus | reverse complement strand
CCCCCTGTATCTTCCCTGCTCTCTCGTCTCTTTCTCCAACCCCCCTCCCATCTTTGCCGCCCTTCATCTTAACAACCAAGGCTTTCCCACCCTCCTTTGTTTCCTCCTTGACTCTTTTCCTCCCCTGAACTTCCTCTTCCCTTGTTGCCTTCATCCTCTCTATTTTTTGAGGCCATGCAGTATTTATGGTGTGGGCTGCTGATGCTGCGTCAGTGAACGGGCAAAGCAGGCATGTACCGGTAGACACAGAAACACAAATGCACAGCTAAAATGGCCGACGCAGCTGTCCTCATTTGAGAACGTCTGCACGTACGCACACCTTCATCCTTAGAAGATAGTGTTGGTGGAGTCGCACAGTTAAAAAAAGAAAAAGAAATATTGCAGATCTTTTAACAAGTTGCCAAATGTTGCTGTCCTTTTTATGACCACTGAACTTGATTTATTAGTATTTTTATATATAAAAAAACAGCTCTTAAGTCCTCACTGCATAGCACTCTAAGTGATGAGAGGTTTTTGCAGTTCATCCCATAGATTTGTAAAATGTCATATCACAACATGGAACATTTTGTATTTCTTGGGTCAAATGGACATAAATCAAGCTGTCTTCCATCTGGCACTGATTTCTGTCTGACAGCTGAAATGAGCATGAATATTCCTTTTATATAATATCTTAACCCCAGCTGGCTGCGACACACGCCAATTCCCTGTTGGGGTAGCCCCATATTCCCCTGTGTCACCCCATCTCTCAATGTTAGGGGTATCTCTCCAATCTAAAGCAAACCCCTCCCAGGAGGAAACCTTGACCTCTGACCTCTGGCCTCCGCTACCCCCCACTCTTTTAATTCAACCTTTTTTTCTCTTGTGCGGCTGGCTGATGATGGCGTGCTCGTTACCAGGTGTCAGTTATTACACCCTCAGACGTGCTGACGGCCGTAATTTATGGAGATTGTGGCACACGTGCGTGCGGCGTGGGGGGTTGAGCTTTGTTTGATTGTGATAAAGTTTTAAAATTTTTCAAATAAACTGAATGAAGTAGGTTTGTTTGTGTTTGCAAAAACAAACGTMCATAACTGTCAGCGCCTTCATTTGAGAATAAAAATGAGGATGTAAACCAGATAAACAAAGAAAATAATAATGGCTTCCAAAGTCAGGAAAATAATGTTTCATGCAAGTTCAGCAACTTTATTTTTGTGTATATTTTCCTATGTTGTGTTAGCAAAATACCTAGTGAACGTATTTCAGAGAAATTCCCAGAAAGTAATCGTTAGATTTACATCTACAACTGAATAACTTCTGGAGGCAACCCAATTCAGATCCATCGTAGCCATCAATGCCTGGTTATTATGCATGTATATTTACAGATATGAAGCTAATTTAGGTGTGGTAGTAGCTGAGAATCATCTTCAGCACACTCTGAGCTCAAACACATTCAAGCAATACTTGGGCTTGAATTAAAATAAACCATCTCATGCGTAACTTGTCCATATTTTTTGTTAAATTACTGTTTTTACAAAAAAACTCTGTTGTTTAGAGCTGTTAACTGAATAATGCATTTTTAAAGCTCTTATGTAACGTGCTGTTCTGAAACTTAACAAAGTTCTATAAAAATATGTCTGGAACATTGACTGTAACCTCTCAGCTGAAAACCCTGCACAGTAGCACTTGATATATTTGAAGGAATTCAGRATTTGATCTTGTGCAGGCTGATTTTATGGAACAGTAGGGCTTTGTTACATTTAGATGCATCTAAAAATAAACAATTGCGGGCCAGAGTCACGGTGCTCTGACAGTGTGCCCCAAACCATGAAGTAATCATGTTAGAGAGTGCCACTACAATGAGCTGAAAATAAAACATAAATTTAAGCTGTTTTCACATGTGAATTTCAAACGGTATCTGCTGTTGTTTCTTCGCATATGTAAACAATATATATATATATATATATATATTTTGTGCTAGATGTGGTAGACGACAGGATGTGTCGTGCACATTCAGTCACTATACTTTTGCTGAGGCAGACCCATTCYGATTTAAAATCGCCTCTGTATTTGTGTCACCATCTGACAGCAAGCAGGACATCATTTTATGTTTTGCTTTGTGTGTGTGTGTGTTTGTGTTTGTGTTTGTGCAGGTGAGTGGATGTGTGTGTGTGTGTGTGTCCTCTGAGGACGCTCTTACCATCCTAGCTCCGAACTCTGCCTCTGTCTCCAGCGCGATAGGAGCGGCTTACATAAGAACAGGGCAAAAATAGAAGTTGAGAGAAGAGAAGAGGAGGAGGAGGAGGAGGAGGAGAGAGCTCTGCTGGCATGCATGCAGTCGTAACGGGACCGCCGGGCACGGCACAAGCCTGAGTACTATCACACACATACAGGGAACACTGCAGTTATCAGGAATTGCACTTTTTTTTTCTCCARGTGCTTCCCTCAAAAAAATGTTTAAAAACAAAAATTCTGTCAACCCCAGATAATCTTTGTTGATGCTGGCGTGGTTATAAGGCAGGTTAAAGCTCCTCTAGACCTGATTGGATAGATAATGGTGCATGATGATAAGTTTGGGTGGGGAAAAGGGGGTAAAAGAAGAAGAAAAAAGGAAACTACTAGGTTTTATTAGTGCTCACTCTATGACAATGATTTTAAATTATTTTAGGTGTTCTTTTAATTGCAGACACTGCAATTAACTGTTACATTTTTATCAATTTTTTTTTGTTTTGCCTCATTTTTGATCATTTCTTGTTTTGTGTCACTCTGACACACTGAGGTAATGAATGAGCTCATAAAGACAGTGTCAATAAAGCTGTAAAGAGGTGATCTCAGTTTTCATGTCAATGATGAACAAAGGAACGTTAGTAATAAGGTGCATGCCACCGGTTTCCTGGACAAAAGTAGAAGCAAGAGCCATGTTCAAAGCAAGCCTCAGTCTTTTTCTTATACCCTTTATAACTCTCTTTCTGAGACATCAGCATCATTTTTAATCTAATTAACCATCTTTAAGGTTTATCCCTTAAAACGGAAAATCAGGCAGCAAATATATCGTGCTATATCGTAAATAGTAAATGAACACTCAGCAATGAGAGGATCAAACAGAATCTCAAAAGAACTAAATGCGCAGTAGAAAAGGCAAGAACTAGAGAAGGAATGGGAAAGTCTAGAAGCAAGCAGGTAAAGTGAWGTTTGAAATCCAGAAAAATGACAGGCTTTTATCCCAAACAGCCAGCAGGGACAAGCTGAGTGGAGCCATTTTTTTTATCCTTTGCAAAGGAAACTCTGAAGGAGATTTTACAGAGTTGCATGAATTCTCAGCGGGTTTGAACACAACAAAAAGTCTTCYCATGTACATTTGTGTCCACTGGTTTGTGCAAGAACGTCTCGGAGAGTGGAGCTACTCCCTCAGAGGCCCGAGACGCCCCTTCAAACAGCCACTGACAGTTTTTGACTTTGGCTTCAACTTGATTTAAAGGGGCCATGTTGAAATTCTCTATTTTAAGGAGYGGGCGGTTAATTAACGTTTTTGGCTTTCTGTGTATAGGTCAGTGACCTCAAAAAAGCGGCGTGTGTGTGTATGTGTGTGTGTGTGCACAAGTGTGACCCCTTGCCCCTCCTCTTCTGTCCACCCCCATTACCCTCTGCTTTGAGAGGCGAGGCTCTCATGCATAATGCAGAGAGAACAGGGAGGTTCTCATTAATAATTACTGCTGCCTTTGATGGATGTAGAAAATAACGAAGGGGGCCTTTTAAAAATGGAGGATGAGAGAGATGATGAAGGCGGAAACATGTGTGCCAAAGGTTTCTTTTTGGGCGATATTTGTTTGGGGTGTAGTTCTGTGGACTGAGTTGTTGTGGGGATGGATTTGAAGTTAGTGGTATCAAAAGATCGGGTGAGATTTTGTTAATATTTTAAAACAGGAGGAGCCTCTCGGTTTGTTTTCGGAACCATCAACTAGTTTGTAATCAAAGCCTTTTTTATTGCGAGATGTTAAACCTTTTCTCTTAGGAGAATTTCTTTTTTCATGTTAAGCTTTAAAATTGCTTTAATATAATTACAGCAGTCAAACTAATAGCTTTATGATACATGAGTGGGCGGCATGTCTTGTCCACATATGAGCCTGTATATGTAAGTGTTCCTGTGTGAACCAGAGTGTGCTTTGGGTCATCAGAATCACAGGTCAGTGTGGAAAATCAGTTAAACAGCTAAGTTACAATACGACTGCCAGCCATCCAATAATAATTGAGGCTCTGGTGGACCTTGTCAGTGTGTAACAACACAGAGAGGCAGAGGAAAAAGATGAAGGTAATGATCTGTCATTACCTCTCATCCTTATACTTTCATTACCCTCATTTGGTGAAAGATAGAAGGGAATTTTCTAAATGTGTTTAGGAAATTACATTATTTATGATTTTGTAGTTTAGATACGTATTTGTCATGTGAAAGATGTTAGAAAAGTGAAAAGAAATAAGAAAACACTTAGTATGCATAGGATGAAGCAACGTTATGAAAAATACTCATTTGATTGTTGGTGCGTTTTACTTTTTTTGTGCACACAGTCATGCTGTTTACACTAGCAAATATTATGACAGTGATTGTAAAACATTTTTTTTCCATCATAGGATACAAAAATACCAAGCAATTAATTATWGTGAAATGAGGTTTAGTAGAATAAGATTTTTTTTCCCAGTTTTCGCTTGTCAGGCCTGAAATGTTCTGTTTTTATAGAACTTCCTATGAGAATGAGTTGCAAAGGGTAACCCAATCTTCTGCTGTGAAGTACATGTATGTACATGCACAATATGTCTGGACCTGAGTAAGGTTGGGCAAAYTCGTATTGTGTGCAATTAATTGTCAGAAAAACTGTCATCAATCAATATTTACCACTTTGGAATTATTATCATGCGTGCATATGAGCCCTTGGCCTATTGCATTACTTCAGATATGCTGCTGCTCAACATTGTGGAAAAGGTGGGTTTCAATTCACAGCTTCCTATTTTAAACTGCTAAATTAAAAAGTTAGTTGTAGTGATGATTTGTAAGTATAATTTTAGTACACACGGTAACTGACTTAGAGTCAAAAACATGCCAGTGCAATTGTCATCTGTTAATCATTATTGGCTAAATGCCACAGTTAATCATGATTCATTTTTTTGCCAATATTGCCCAGTTGTAGACCTGAGTCATCATACACTGGTATTTTAAAGGGACAAGTGATAGGTATGAGCCTGTGTGAAGGTCCTTCACATGCCTCTCTGATTTATCAATACAGGTGTTAATAGATCAGCAGAGAACGAGACGAGAGATTGCTGTACACTCTGAGCAAAATGTAAAAAAATGTTCCTTTGTTTCAATCACCTGCATTTTGTTTTTTGATTCTTTTTTTAAGCTTTCATTTAGCCTGAATTTATTATTTTGCATTTGCTTGACTGTGAACCCAAACATAAAACTTGTGACATAAATTTTGTCATRTTTACCTGTCAATTGGTATTCACCAGATTCATCAGCCAACAAACATGTAGCCCAGATATTTGTGGCTGCGTGGACTGTTTGCTGACAGTGAATGTARGAGAACAAAACTCCTATTCATAAGGTGGCACTAAACACACAACAAACAGAGACGATCCAGAGTCAAACCACAAGCAGAGAAAGAAAAACGACAAAGGTTGTTTTGAGGAAATGCTGCATGATGAGATTTACTGCAATCCATATTTAATTTATCACACAGGCACCACAAGGACACAAAAACTGCATGAAAGGTTCAGTGAGAAGTCAGTCAAATTTCTTCTCTGCTCATCTTTTAATTATAGTTACCAAACCAGCACAATATTGCCACCTTTTAGTATGAAGTGTAAATTATAGAACCTTGACTTAAATACAGTGGAGCACCTGACCCAAAAAATGCAACATTCATGTTCACATCCYTGAATCAGTACAAATTAATTGTCTCCTCCACAGCTGATTCACAGAATAACATGAACTGATGCATTGGTTTGTCACATACTTATARTGATGAAATTTCATATATTAGGGGTGGCTGTGGTGGAGTGGTTAGGGGAGTTGTCCCACAACCGGAAGGTCGCTGGTTCGATCCCCCATTCCAGCCGTCTCAGTCGTGGCCTTGGGCACACTTCACCCGCCTTGCCTACTGATGGTGGTCAGAGGATCCGYTGGCACCGGTGCATGGCAGCCCCACCCCTGTCAGCATGCCCCAGGGCAGCTGTGGCTACAGTGTAGCTTACCCTACAGCGTGTGAATGTGTGTGCATGGGTGAATGTCTGTAAGTGTAAAGCGCTTTGGGGTCCGGAGGGACTTGATAAAGCGCTAAATAAGTTCAGTCCTTTTGCAATTTAATGATTAGAAGAAGAGCCTGCAAAAAAGGTTAATTTCTACGGGCATTTATCTGAGAAAAAGTAAAAAATAAAAATATAGTTACATTWGTGTGTATAAAGGAAGAATGCCCTGTCTTCACTTATTTTAGTATTTAACTCCTCTTTTGGTTGCTCTTCCTGTAGCCTGGTCCTTGTTTTCCACTCAGTTCTAGTTTCTCTTCTCTGCTCCATCAGTGAACAGGAGGAGGAGTCTTGAACGATGWTGTCGATTTTCTGTGCCATTTTAGTCTGCTTGTAGTTCAGCAATGACAGCCCAGAAAATGAATACAACCATTCATTCCATGTTGACAAGGCTTCCAAATTAAATTAAAGTTGTCTCATAAAACCTGCAGCACTGATTTACAGCCATCTCGTTCAGGTTAGTACTCCCCTCTTCCTAGTAGCAGATGGTTGTTTACAGTACATGCAATTTCCGGTTAGCTTCTTAGCTTAGCTTCCTTCGCGGTTGAGCTGGCCATTACATACGTCACGGCCAAATGTTAGCGATTGGGTAAAATCATTGTTTTAAACTTCAACAGAGTCCACGCTTCCAGCCAGCAATCGTTTCTCAYTGGCCGAGTGTCCAGACCCTCTGTACGAGGCAAAACATTGATCAAGGGGCTGGTTTTTACTAGGCTACTCTTTCTGTTATTTAGCTGTATTTTATTTTTTATTAGCAAGGCCTACTGTTCAAGAAGAGAACTGCAGTAGTGCTAGTATAAACGGCAACAAACCCCGAGTGTGCTTCACCTCTCATGTGGYTCAACTGATATTCCAGAAAGTAATAGTTTTGTTTTTTGTAATGTAGATAATACATTTTGCTGCTCACCTATGCGTCAAAGAAAGAGTGTCGAACACATACTGTTTATAAACACATACTGTATTTTTTTCAAATTATAATTATAAAGTTTATTCATTTAAAACAAATCAACATAAATTCAGTATTCAAGAAAAAAAACAATTGTGTATTGTTGTTAGTATTGTGTAATGACATGTTAAAAGAAAACCTGTTTGTGAGCAGCCTTTTTTATTTTCTGGGAAATAATTTTTCTCAAATGATTTCAAATCATTCCTGTGTTTTGTTGTACTGAGTGTAATAAATCAAAACTCARGTTGAATTGAACTGTATTGTGATTAAAGGCTGACTTGTATTGTTTGTTTCTGCTTATGTATCTTTKATGAAATGACTCATTATGATTCATTATCAGGATTTGAATCATATTTGGGGCAAAGCAGGTGTAAGAAAGTGTTCAAAAATTGGATGCCCGAATAATTGTGCAGAAACCCATGTTAGTTCCCAGTTTACAAAGCTTTATTCTTCAGATCTAAAAACTCGATTCATGCTCAGAGTATCTGTGTGTGACCCTGAGCCTAATCAGCACCAAACAAAACAATGGCTTCTCTCTCCTGCTGCTGGTTATTCTAAAGTCTCTATGTGGCCATACAAACCAAAACAAGTAATAGAACATCCTGGTCACACCACTCTTTTTTACGTCAGCACTGATATACTAGAAATCTTAAGCAAGTCTTTGTTTTTCCTGCAGTAGAAACATGTTGATTCTATCACTGTTTAAAGTAAATGACTGATATAAGACTGTATCTAAAATTATGTTAATCAGTCACAAAATTTCCTTCACAGGGATGCATGACCATGTGTGAGTTAATGAAACACTAATATAAAGAAATCTGTGTGCATGTTATGGACTAACAGGGGCAATGATTAAAGAAGTTGACCTTTTTTAAAAAACACATTAAAAGTGTTTGCAAATGAAACACATATATTTTATTTAAAAAGCTTTGCGTTTAAGGTTTATACCTTCACACCCTGACAAGGTCAATGCATATTTAACAAAGTTCTTTGAAGTCAGGAAGAAGAGAAAGTATTATGACACTTGGAGTGAGTTTTGAAACGTGAAAACAAAAGTGAGTGCTGTAGACACTTCTAGTAATTTTAATATTGCACTCCAAATCCACCCTTTATCTTGGCTTGGATCCACATCCGTCAATCACATCTTTCTTTTCACTGTTTCTGCATTTTACAGAACGCCCTGTAATCATTGATACATTGGATACTGACAAATGTTCATCTTATGCTACAAAATTGTACAACTTTGCAAATCATCATGTTCTAAGTCGCCCCTGCTTTTGTGTATTATCTGTGCTCTTTTTGCTCGCTTTCTCTTTACATCATGGGTAAATAACTCCACTGACACAGCACATCTCCCTGACACAGTGATCTGCATATCTTGTTCTCTTTATATTAAATGTTACCTTACATCATAGAGTGTCACAACCTATCTACGACAAGGCCCGTTCAAGCAGAACGGCCATACGTATTTATCTTGTCTTCATTCAAATCAGAGCAGACAGCGCCTGCTCTCTGACACATGCTGAATAAACGCACAATAACTGATGTTGCTGCCTCAGAGAATTTGCTTCACTGAACAGCTCTTCAACAATATTAAATGCTTTTGTGGTTTAAATGTGATAAAGAAAAAGTGCTGGAGGGGGTAATGTTAAACAAAATATATCTAGACTGTTAGTTGTAGGAGGAAATTGATAAAAGCAATCCAGATGTGTTGTAAGTCTGGAAAAAACTAAAACAAATAAAAAATAAAACTTAAGTTAGGAGTTTGAGGGTTTGGCATGCATTTCTGTCTATAAGAAGTAAAAAAGCAGAATAAATGTTTCAACATGTCTGTCTGTCTACTCTTATATGATCATATTCCATGTTATTTTTAGAAATTGAGCATAATGTGAAAGATGTCAGTTGGTGAAAAACCAGTAGGTAATTATCATCTGTGTAGCACAGAACTTAACAATTTGGTTTTATTGTTACCACTTTTCATTTGGAGCCTCAGCATATGGTGACAAAGATAACTCTTTGAAAGAAGCTACAGTACGCTACCTGCCAAGCACCAAACAGAAGATGAAGACTCTCAGCAACTATTACTACCCGCTGAAAAGTTGGCTATTCCCCTTAGGAGTTTGAGAAAAGCAAAACGGAGCTAAAAGGAGATGGAGCGTTCAAACTCAGATTTGTTGGACGAGCACAAACACTCCAAGTGATTGCCAATGTAGCTGTTTGTTTGATGGATAAACAAGCAACCGTTTGCCAAGATGTTAACAACTTTATAAGGTGATTAGTTTTCAGTGTTGTTTATAACTTGATGTGTACCAAAAATTCATTGAGGTGTAGGGGAAAAAAGCTAAAGCATTTAAACAGGTTTTGAATTTACAGCATCTTTTATAAGATTGTATTAATACGTAATCCCTAAGTTCGCAGTAGTTTACCAAGTCACTGATTGTGGCGTATGGAAGAGGAGCAAGCTGTATAGTTTAAATAAACTAATCCGATGGTGCTGTCAGACAGCTGAAAGGCATGTCTGTTTCAGACTCCACTGGCTGCAGCTCTAGTAACAAAAGGCCAAACACCGAGAAACACAAGGATTTACAGCGAGAGACGAAGCAAAAGAATGGCACTCTTCAGCAAAAACAAGAAACAAACCCTTAGGGGCAATGCAGTGTGAGAGATAATAACAGAGAGAGAGGCCTGCCATTGATGCCTTCATTGATGCCAGAGCTCCTCAGGATTGTAGCATGTGAAAAGCTTAGAGGTGACGGCAGCCATTTAGCTCTCTAATCAAGGTACACTAGACTTGGGCTTCTTCCAGATCCACTGATGTAAAGCTGATGAAAATTTTGTCAGTGGCACCTAGATGAAAACGAGAAAGAAAATGCACCTCGATTAGCTCGTACACCTAAATGAGGCCACCACTAAAGAAAGCCAAATCTGCTGTGATCTTCGATWTTTTTTTTCAGCTTTTTAATTCGAAGCTGCAGAATGATGCCGTGTTTGTGGAACTCCTTTGCATGCAAATGACGTTATGTCTGATGTGATTGTAGCATTTATGCTTTTACTGGGGTCTTGATTTTCTTTGTTTGTGTTTATATGTAGGCATGAAGCAGCATAATGACGTCGGTACACAGTATCGTTCAGTCATTTACACATCCAACCCCACTCAACAGGAACTCGCTCTGAAGAGTAAAGGGGTCTTCCAGCAGGTAAAACACACACATTCCAAAAGTGTTTATTCTTTTATTTATTCAAGCATGATTTTACACCTAAACAAACCATATCTGGCAGAATATCTCATAATAAGCAGCACTATTTGAAATTATGTATATAGTAAGTAAGTAAGTAAAACTATTTATACAGCACATTTCAAGATAGGGATCACAAAGTGCTTCAAAAAACATAAACAAAAATAAAATAAAATAAAAATAGACAGAGCAAATTCAAACAAATGCAGATTTAAAAAGATAAGTTTTTAACTGAGCTTTAAAGGAGTCTGCTGATCTTAAATTCAGAGGAAGAGAGTTCCAAAGCCTTGGAGCCACAGACAAAAAAGCACTGTCTCCTTTAGTCTTTAACTTTGTCCGAGGAACAATCAGCATGTCTTTATCACAAGACCTCAGAGCCCTGACAGGAGTGTAAAAATGTAAAAGTTCAGAAATGTAGTGTGGTGTCTGACCATGCAGAGCTCGCCAAGTCAAAACCAAAATCTTGAATTTCACTCGATGATYAACTGGGAGCCAATGAAGTTGCATTAAGAGTGGAGTCACATGACAAAACTTAGAAGATCTAGTCAGGAGCCTGGCAMCTGCATTCTGCACAGACTGTAACCGGTCAAGAGAGGTTTTAGTTAGGCATGRATACAATGCATTACAATAATCTAAACGAGATGAAACAAAAACATGAAGTAAAGTTTCCATTTCTGAACGAGATACAATGGGGCTGAGCTTTGCTATATTTCATAGATGGTAGAAACAGGAACGAACAAAGTTTTAACATGATGATCCAGTGTAAGACCAGAATCAAAAATCTTCCCAAGGTTTCTAAATGAAGATTTTGCCAGACTGCCAAGAGGCCCAAGGATCTGCTTTATCGCTGGAATTATTTTATCTGGCACAAAAATAATAACCTGTTTTATCTTCATTTAACTGAAGAAAACTCTCAGTCATCCAGCTCTTTATGGAATCCAAACAACGWAGTAAAAGACACACTTTTGTAACTTCATGTGGAGAAAACGAGATGTKCAACTGAATATCATCAGRATAACAATATATATATTAAATGCATCATCCMTATTTTACACTCAGKGTACTTAATATTTAGTTCATTTGATCTTGTCAATAACTAGATTAAATCTATCAAACTAAAAAGTAAAACCGTAAAATTCAAGAAAATCTTTTTAGTCATTAAATAAGATTGTCCCAGTTATTTAAATAACAATAAAAAGTTTGTGTTGTGATTCCAAAACCAGCTCTGTTTATCACATTTATCTACATGCACTCAGTGACACCCTCCTTRTTAAGCTAAAAAAGAGAAAGAAGGTCAATGGGTCATCCTAAATGATTTTCAGATTGCTTCTTTCAGCAGCACACGCGTCCCCCCTTAGTTCTGTCAGTCCATCTGTCCGTCCATCCACTCTTCTGTTAGGGTTTTCTCTGTTTTCCTTCCTAAATTATATTCACAGATGAGCTGAAGAGGTTTCAGAGGGGAACAAATGATCATTGACACYGCGACTCTGGGCTCCGAGGGGTCAGCTGTCACAAACCGTGGGGGCTGTTATGTTGCTGTGGTAACAACCTCCCAACCTTGGCCTTGGGCTGGGGTCAGAGGTTAGGGGAGGAGAGGAGAGGCAGCTGGGAATAGTGGAGTGTGGAGAAAGGGGGAGGACAGCAGAAAAAACAAAAGCTAAAGAGGGAAGAAGAGTCAGAGTCAACGATGACAGGCTGTCAGCTGAAGCTGACCCTGTCTCTCTCTCTCTCTCACACACACACACACACACACACACACACACACACTCACACACACACACAGGTTTAAATGCTGCTCACCTTTACAGTGTTTTCAGGTGAAAACAGCCATCACAAAACAGGGGGGTTGGGTAAAGTGTAATCATCAACAAAGAAACTATGACCCTATTTACATCTGCATCTGCTGCCCAAATCCAAAAGCCTGGTTCACTCTGTATATTTTACTTTACATAAAGACAAATAAAATTACCATATTCATGAAAATTTAGTTAGTAAATTTTGGTAAAATTTATCTTTCTCTTCACTTTGCCACTTTTATTCTTTGTTGTACACTTTACACTTTGTATCCATAAAACGAGATACTTGCACCTGGACAATTAACACACATACAAATGGAGACAAAAATACAAGAAACAAAAGCATTACCGAGCTGAATAAACGTATATACACACTTGGACGAAATTGTTGGTAAAACCCATAATGGTCACAGAAATGACTTAAATCTGACAAAAGTAATAATAAAAATTCTATGAAAATGAACAAATGAAAGTCAGACATTTTTCTTCAATCATGCATTAACAGATTTTAAAAAAATAAACTCATGAAACAGGCCTGGACATAAATGATGGTACCTTTTTAATTTAATATTTTGTTGCACAACTTTTGAGGCAATCAAACGATTCCTGTAACTGTCATTGACTTCTGCACCTCAGCAGGTATTTTGGTCCACTCCTCATGAGCAAACTGCTCCAGTTGTCTCAGGTTTGCAGGGTGCCTTCACCAGACGGCATGTTTCAGCTCTTTCCAAAGATGCTCAATAAGATTTAGGTCAGGGCTCATAGAYGGCCACTTCAGAGTAATCCAGTGTTTTCCTCTTAGCCACTKTTCAGTGTTTTTATCTGTGTTTTGTGTCATTATCCTGCTGCAAGACCCATGACCTGCGACTGAGACCAAGCATTCTGACACTGGGTAGCACATTTCTCTCTAGAATAGTCTTGACATTTCATTGTACCCTGCACAGATTCAAGACACCCTGTGTCAGATGCAGCAAAGCAGCCCCAGAACATAGCAGAGCCTCCATGTTTCACAGTAGGGACAGTGTTCTTTTCTTGATGCTTCATTTTTCCCTCTGTGAACACAGAGCTGATGTGCCTTGCCAAAAAGTTCCATTTTTGTCTCATCTGTCCAGAGGACATTCTCCCAGGAGCTTTGTGGCTTGTCGAGATGTAGTTTGGCAAATTCCAGTCTGGCTGATTTTAAGATTTGGTGTCCTCCTTGGTCACCTCCCATTAAAAACGGCAGATGGTCCGATCTGACACCGATGTTCCTTGAGCTTGAAATTCACCTTTCATCTCTTTAAAAGTTTTTCTGGGCTCTTTTGTTACCATTCGTATTAGCCATCTCTTCGATTTGTCATCAGTTTTCCTCCTGTGGGCATGTCAAGGGAGGTTGACTACAGTCCCATGGATCTTAAATTTCTGAATAATTTGTGCAACTGTAGTCACAGGAACATCAAGCTGCTTGGAGATGGTCTCATAACCTTTACCTTTAACATGCTTGTCTATAATTTCCTTTCTAATTTCCTGAGACAACTCTTTCCTTTGCTTCTTCTGGTCCATGATGAGTGTGGTCCACYCCATGTCACCAAACAGCACAGTGAATATCTGTAGCCCTATATACAGGCCCACTGACTGATTACAAGACTGTTGACACCTGTGATGCTAATTAGTGGACACACCTTAATTAAACATGTCCCATGGTCACATTATTTTCAGGAGTACCATCATTTCTGTCCAGGCCTGTTTATTTGAAAAACATTCTGTTGAAGCTTGGCTGAAAAGCAGTGTCTGAATTTCATTAGTTCATTTTCATAGAATTTTTATTTACATAAAAATCTTCATAAAGTGTGTGTGTGTGTGTGGGGGGGGGTAGTATTATACACAGGTTATTGATGAATAGATTTTTTAATGCTTTTTAAGCTCAAAAAATGATGATCATATTATACTCGAGATCGTAGTATACGTGAATAAATACAATAATTTTGTCAGATTCAAGTTATTTCTGTGACCATTGTGGGTTTTACCAATAATTTTGTCCACGTGTGTAAGTGTTGACCGATATGTCTTTGTTTACCTGAGATTCAAATTCTTTTAAAGCAATTATTTTAATGATGACAACACACTTTTAAAATCTCCTAAAATTTGAAGAGTGAACGTCCTTAAATAGGTCATGTTGTGAGCATTTAAAACCAAKCTGAAAAGGCCCGCTGTTCATATTACGGTGGAGGAAAAAAAAAAGGAGACGTTAAAAGGTTGTTGTTTGTGAAATTGATCATTTTTGTCACGGTGATGACAAGAAAAAGCTGGAAACCTTTATCCACTTCACTGCAGATTTTCACAAAATACACTTTTTTCAGGCATGGAGAAGCACAGCCACGTTCTGACATTTCCTTCCTTCTCTTTCATTCCTTCATTTTCTCTCCCCGCCGACGCTGCTGACACCACCGATCTGTCAACCACTTTAGCAACACCCCAGTTCCATCTGAGGGCCACTGGGACGCACATCTTCTTCAAGCAGCTGACACACACTGAACCAAAATGGCAGCGTCCCACCCTGAAATGGTTGCCTGAGTCGGGGAAAGATGAAGACTTGCCGGCTTTTTGGGACTGGGGTTGAGTTTACGCATTTTATCCTAAAAAGGCCAACTAAAGTGACAAGATATAGTGGGAGGAGGRGAAATGAGACCACCAGAGATAAGACAGGCATTACCAAAAAAATTCAGATTCCACCTCGCCGCCAGCCCCGTGAGTCACACATGTACACACTGACACATAAATATACATCTGACATGTACAGGCACCGTCCATTTAATAATTAACCCCAATGAAGAGTCTCCACTGCACGGCTTTCACTTCCTTAACTTCAGCACTGAGGGGGAGGTTTCGGTGGGGGTAAGAGAGGGAGGCAGAAAAGCTTGTTTAAGCGTGAGAGGGAGTGGGTAAGGGGGAGGCAGGGTGGGGTGGCAGAGTGTAGAAGGAGAGGGGTGTGGGGGGGGGTTGTCTATAATGAAATTTGAAATTTGCAGAACATCAAAGGCTTCTGTAGCCCAGCCGCTGTGGCAGCAGAGAGGAGGAGAGCTTCTCTTCTTTTCTCTCGCTCTTTCCATCCCTCCCTTCTCCGCTGAAAAGTGTCTCCCTAGAGCTGGGTGAGGGGTTTAGCGGAGGGTGAGAGAGAAGGGATGGGAAGAGTTGATTAGGAGGAGAGTGCGGGGTGGGGGTGGCTCTGAGATGGGTTAGGGGTTTGGAGAGAAAAATGGATGAACGGGGGGCTTCTGCATATGTGTGTGCATGTAGGAACAATAGGTTTTATCAAGCCAGCTTGGATCGTGTGTGTGTGTGTGTGTGTGTGTGTGTGTGTGTGTGTGTGTGTGTGTGTGTGTG